>NC_133380.1:6669999-6802597 GCF_049309525.1 Garra rufa | reverse complement strand
AAGAGCAATTTTTTTAAAGATTTGATTTTTTTAAATAATATATAATTTTATATTTTTGTGTTTATTTATATAATATGTAATGAATTTAATTTCATGCCTCTTACAGTTTAATTTTTTATTTATTTGTTTGTTTTATTTAGTATTTTTAATTTTAGTATATAAAGAGCTATCTTTTAGATATTTTATTTTGCCTTTTAAAGGCAGGGGAAAAAATTAAATAATATATAATTTTGTATTAGGATTTATATTGTATAATATGAACTTCATCTGGACAACTTTAAAGGTGATTTTGATTTTTTTGCACCCTCAGATTCAAAATTTTCAAATAGTTGTATCTCGACCAAATATTGTCCTATCCTAACAAACCATACATCAATGAAAAGCTTATTTATTCGCCATTCAGATCTATAAATCTCAATTAAAGATTGAATTTGATTAAGAATTAGGAATTTGTGGTCCAGGGTCACATATATTCTCAACCAGTGATGTTTTCCTTCACATGCCAAGCTTAAATATTGTGCAAATGAAATTAAATGTGGGCCTGGTTCTCTCACAACACTATCATATGTCTTCAAAAGCATTTCTATTGCTTGTACAAACAAATGACTCTTATCAGTTGGTTCTTTAAATGAATCCTTTGAAACAAGTTGTATGGACTTCTTTTTAGTGCTTGATTGCTCCTGGTCACTGTATACTTTTGTTGTAATGAAAAGAGCTTCACTTTGTTGATTCAAGAGTCATTGATTCATTAATATTAATAGAACCAACTCACAGTCATTTCCTTTTAATAAATTAGTCAAAAGATTCAGTAATTCTCTAAAGCTTCCAGCTCATATGAGTCCCTTTTTTTGAATGCTTGTACAAACAAATGTCTCGTATCAGTTGGTTCTTTTAATGAATCATTTGAAACAAGATGTATGGTATGTATTTGTATGGTACTTTTCTGTCCATTTTGAAACTTGAATTCCCCTTTTGTGGTTACAAAAACCACCTTTCTTGATTCTTGATTTAAATATTCATTGATTCATTAATAGAACAAGCTCAAAGCTTTAAATGTGTTTTTTTTTTTTTTTTTTTTTGTCCATTTTTCAGCTTGAATGTTTTCTGGTCAGTGTATGCTTTTGTTGTTCTGAAAAGAGCAGTGTGAAGATATTCTCATGTCAGCTCAAACATTTATGAAGAGAAGTAAATAATGACAAAATATTATTTTATCCCCTTAAAACATAATTTCCAGGCAGGTAATGTAATGCTTGTAACATACAACACAATTCTACCATTTAGCACAACACAAGCTAAGGAAATATGACAGGCATGAAATGTGTATTTGTCCGTCTGTGAAAAGCATTATGTGTGGTGCCGATCGCAGACTCCACTATAGAACATCCCTCAGGGCATTTTTCAATGCGGATCATTCCTCCAAATTTGTTTGACATGTTGAAAACAGGGTAGAAAATGGGTGGACAGCTGATGTTGAATCAATAATCATACAAGATGTTTCTGTCTGGAGGGACGGCAGGTCTGAATGAACAACGGCATTCTGACTGATGATCGTTTCACCTGCATTGGGCTGAAAGGGCGATGGCGGTGAGCCTTTTGGTTTGTTTTCCAGTTTGCTGGTTGTGTAATTATATGTATTAGGATGTAAAATCCTAAACCAGAAGTATTCCCATAGATTTGTGACCTTGGAAATCTGCATTTTATTTTATATTGGGATACAGATATTACAGGCTGTTTGCGTATGTGTGTGTTCAACCAATAAGCAAATTTCTTATTTCTGAATCCAATCAAGCGAAGTAGGATACATTAGCGTACATTAGGACTTAAATCAGATTCAAATGCGTTTTATTTTGGCTTTGTGAGACACAAAGGGGGATTTTGGCACAATCACACAAATACCCAAAGGCTTGAGAGAGAGATAGAGTTCGAATGAAAAAGCTCTGCAGGGCACCTTTGCCGTTTCTAAATGGGAAATATTATTCAATTTGTAGCTTATTTTCCTCCTTGTGTTAGTCAGGCTTTTCTTGGACTAAAAAAAAATCATAATTTAGCTTTGTACATCCTTTTTACAACTGCTTTCTGACCTTTAGATTTAAACAGCATTTTACAACACTGACATGGGCTTGTTTTTTTTTTATGAATTAGTGACTCAAAAAGATTGACTCATTTATTAAATGAACCAGCTCATCAGAGTAATTTCATTTTGTTTATAGAAACAAATTAGTGGCTCTTTATAAGCGGTTCTTTTAATAAATCAGTCAAAAAGATTCACTGACTCATTTAAAGAACCATCTCACCGGAGGCATTTGTTTAAATGTTTGTACAAACAAATAACTCTTACTGTGTTAGCTGGTTCTTTTAATAAATCAGTCAAAAAGATTCACTGGCTCATTTAAAGAACCAGCTCACAAGAACCATTTGTTTGAATGTTCTTACTGTGTTAGTTGGTTCTTTTAATGAATCAGTCAAAAAGATTCACTGACTCATTTAAAGAACCAGCTCACAAGAGTCATTTGTTCAAATGATTGTACAAACAGATGACTCTTACTGTGTAAGTTGGTTCCTTTAATGAATCAGTCAAAAAGATTCACTGACTCATTAAAAGAGCCAGCTTACAAGAGTCATTTGTTTAAATGTTTGTACAAACAAATGACTCTTGTGAGCTGGTTCTTTTAATGATTCACTGATTCATTTAAAAAACGTTTGTGCAAACAAATGACTCTTACTGTGTTGGCTAGTTCTTTTAGTGAATCACTCCAAAAGATTCACTGATTAATTAAGAAAACCAGCTCAGTCATTTGTTTGAATGTTTGTACAAACAAATGACTATTACTGTATTAGCTGGTTCTTTTAATGAATCACTCCAAAAGATTCACTGATTCATTAAGAGAACCAGCTCACAAGAGTCATTTGTTCAAAGGTTTGTTCAAACAAACATACTCAAACTAAACTCATTGATCTTTTATTATTCATTCATTAATTCCTACTTTCTTTCATTTTCATCTCATATTTGTCTTTTTATCTTATCACATTTAATGCAGACTGCAAGCTCGCAACATATACTAGGTGCTTGAACAGCAGTGTCAGGAACCAGTTCACCAAAGCGCTTATAAAGGGACAGAAATCAACCCAAACCTGCCCCTGAGTTCTCCATCATAAGCCATTCCTGCCCTCTGGACACCAAACACATTAAAGCACTCTCTAGACCCCCACACTCGCTCTGTTTGCTCTGATAAAGAACTAAGCCATTTACCAGCATCCACCGGAGTCCCTGGTTACCTAGCGATGGCGGCAGTAGCCATGGGAGCGGTAGTCACAGCGACAGAGAGGATAATTGCAGTAGTTAGGTAGTTTCACTATTAAAAGAAACTAAGATCATAGAGCAGTGACTAAAGCCATTGGGAATGGGATCTTGCGTGTATGTATGTGTGTATGTGTCAGCAAATCTCACCAAACCTAGAACATGTCATGTTTTATCACAAAATCAATTTTTTATTTTATTTTATTTTATTTGCGTTGTTTCTTCTGAGGAACTTGGTTATTTGTACAGAAAAGGAATATTTTAGTATCCCAGTCTCGTGGAATTTTCCTGCAGTACCCATAGCTGTTTAATCCGATTTGCTTTGTGCCATTTGCTTTTGTTTTTTCATCAGTTGTGATATTTAAGCCTATTATTTAGTTTAGTTTAGTTTGTCTTGTTTTGACAGGCTCCGTGTGACGTAGCTTGTGTACTGTCGTGGAAACCAATTCCGCCGGCCCAAACCGTCTAGCAAATAAAGCCTCCGTTGTGCGCATTATGATTGAACGTACACACACATCTGTTGTGCGTAGACACACATACACCCCCATCTGAACAGCATAAGACTGAAGACGTAACAGATGTGCATCCGTCGTGTGAGTTGTTCCGTTCGCCTGGAGACTCGCAGATTAAACCAACAGGAATAAATCAAGGCTATTAGAATGGCTGCTAATGCCTAGAGAAAAGTGGAGAAACATACAGGCTAATGCTGCTTGATTAAAGGAGGGAGACTGACCAAGAAACAGCCAGCAGAACTGGCACATCTTGCGTCTTTTTTGACCTCCGTGCCAGTAGGGGGAGAGAGAGGGAGAGGACTTATGTAGTATGAATACCTATGTTGCTGGGAAAATATAATGCGTCTAAACAAATCAACAAGCTGTATTTATTAGCAAGTCTGTGATATAAACACATTTCGTCCACATGCACAGTGTTTTGCCAGCATTTCTTAAAGCCAAAATCTGCTGAATGCATTCATGCAGTAAAACCTCCCAGATTCACATCCCCCTGGGAAGTTCCTACTTACAAGTTCAGAAGTTGTAATTATTCTGTGATGTGGCTTCAAGTGATTTTGGCTGGACTCACTGAGCAATTTTATTTTGTTCACTTTTTCACTTTCTGGCAAAGACAGGAAGCTTTTATAGCTCTAATGCAACAAAATACAGTAAACAATAAAGGATTTACATTAGGTGTGTACTGTAATTGATGCTTTGTCTGTATTTTATTATTCTGTGTGTGGCCATAAAGACTAATGGGAAATGTAGTTTAGTCTGGCGCCTCATAAACCAGTTAAATAAGTAGTATTTTCTAGCAAGTTCTATCGCTATGATTCATCTGAAGTAAACAAACTGTTTAGAAGTCAAACTATTTATTCAATATCACAGTTACAACTTCTCCACGATTCTTGGGAGTTGATAGGGAGTTCTGAGTGGTTTGTTGCTAATGTGTTGCTATGCAGTTGTTGTGTTGTGAGTGGTTCAGTTCAGTTCAGTTTCTAAGATGATTTGGTAGTTGTTATGTTGTTTTTAAGGTATTCTGAGTGGTTGCCAGGGTGTTGCTGCACAGTTTCTAAAATGTTGTTGGTGGTTGTTATGTTTTTTTAAGGTGTTCTGAGCTGTTGGTTGCCAGAGTCTTGCAGTTTAGTTTCTAAGATGTTCTTGGTAATTGCTATGTTGATTATGAAATGTTCTGAGTGGTTGCTAGGGTGTTGCTACGCAGTTGCTGTAAGGTTCTGAGTGTTTGCCAGGGTGTTGCTGTGTAGTTTCTTATATGTTTTTGGTAGTGGCTATGTGTTTTTAAGGTGTTCTGAACGGTTGGTTGCCAGGGTGTTGCTGTGCAGTTGTTATAGTGTTCTAAGTGGTTGCTAGGGTGTTGCGATGCAGTAGTTGTAGTGTTCTGAGTGGTTGCCAGGGTGTTGCTATGCAGTTGCTGTAGTGTTCTGAGTGGTTGCCTGGGTGTTTCTGTGCAGTTTCTAAAACGTTCTTGATGGTTACTATGATGTTTTTAAAATTTTCTGGGTGGTTGGTTGCCAGGGTGATGCTAGGCAGTTGCTATAGTGTTCTTAGTGCTTTCCAGGGTGTTCCTGTTCAGTTTCTAAGATATTTTTAGTAGTAGCTATGTTGTTTTTAAGGTGTTCTGAGCATTATGTTGCTAGGGTGTTGCTATGCAGTTGCTTTAGTGTTCTGAATGGTTGCCAGGGTGTTGCTATACAGTTTCTGTATTGTTCTGAATGGTTGCCAGGGTGTTGCTATGCAGTTTCTAAGATGTTCTTGGTAATTGCTGTGCCAGGGTGTTGCTATAGGGTTCTAAGTGGTGTGTTGCCAGGGTGTTGCTATGCAGTTGCTGTAGTGTTCTTAGTGGTTGCCAGGGTGTTGTTGTTCATTTTCGAAGATGTTTTTGGTAGTGGCTACAGTATGTTGTTTTTGAGGGTTCTGAGCAGTTGGTTGCCAGGGTGTTGCAATGCTATTGTTATAATGTTCGAAATGGTTACCAGGGTGATACTATGCAGTTGCTGTAGTGTTCTAAGTGGTTGCCAGGTTGTTGATGTTCAGTTTCAAAAATCTTCTTGGTAATTGATATGTTGTTTTTAAAGTGTTCTGAGTGGTTTGTTGCCAGAATGTTGCTGTTCAGTTTCTAAGATGTTCTTGATAGTTGCTATGTTATTTTTACGGTGTTCTGGTCGGTTTGTTGCCAGGGTGTCGCTATGCTGTTGATATAGTGTTATGAGTGGTTGCCAGGGTGTTGGTGTGCAGTCTCTAAAATGTTCCTGGTGGTTGCTATGTGGTTTTTAAGGTGTTCTCAGCAGCTGGTTGCCAGGGTTTTGCTATGCAGTTGCTGTAGTGTTCTGAGTGGTTGCCCGGGTGTTTCTGTGCAGTTTTTAAGATGTTCTTGGTAGTTGCTATGTGTTTGTAAAGGCGCTCTAGGTGGTTGGTTGCCAGATTGTTGTTATGTGTTCTGCTAATGTGTTCTGAGTGGTTGCTAAGGTGCTTTTTATAATCACTTTTGTTTATCTACAGTACACAAAATGTATAAAAAACAAAACTGTTCGCTCAATATTTACAGTTACAGTTTATTGTGCTTCCTTTTGATTGTTTAATTGAGTGAAAAATTGCTCTAAAGTAATTGGAGAGTGTCTGGCTGTGCTCATGACGTCAATCCAGTCATTCCAAAATGACTCGAAGGCCAGAGCTAGTTGTCCATGGCCTTTGAGGGTGAAGTTTGAGTGGAGTGACTCAGCAGGTGTGTTTGTGATAGCACTGATCTCTCCTCTCAATGATTCTCTCCACACCCCTCCTTCTCGTCCTTGCGATCCGCTCAAATGAATTTGGAACTCACAGCAGGTAGGTGTATCGAACCCAGAGTCCCTGGTGTGGAGGCTGGAGAAGAAATAGAGGCAGAAATCCAAAAAGAAACTTTGTGAATGAGTAAGACGATCGTGGGGGAGCCTCTGAGGAGAACACCGAGAGAGCTTGTGAGGTACAGAGCAGAAAAATAAAAGCGTATGGATTATTGCTAGAGCTTCTGGGAATTCCCGGAGCGGGAAAAGAAAAGATGGCTGCCAATGGTGCTGGAAGCTGTCAACTTGTGTTTGTCATCGAGTTCCATCGCTCGCTAACTCTGTCTCGCTGACTTTCATATGCTTTTTGTGGACATGAAACAGCATATTGTACATTTGTCAAAGCTAATCTCACCCAGCACAGGGAGCCAAAGTTTCTTGAAAAGAGGAACCGTTTTCCTCAAATTATCCCAGCCGGTATCAGCTCTAGCTAATGTGCTGCTTCACATCTTGTTTTTGCAGTGTTAGAGTGCAGCACTGCCATAAGTGCATTAGATTCTGTACAAACTTTTATTTGATTGGGCTAAAAGCAGACACTAATTTGGAGGAATGTTTCCCTGCTACTTACTGTGAACCTAAACTATTTAATCGTGAAACGGGTTTCTGTGATTGCACAAACACAGCTGTGTTTCTTTTTTTTTTAAGGCAAAATCTCTTGAGTAAGTCAAGACGTAGGTCTTGGTTTCAAATAGTTGTCAATGACTTACTCAGCTCTTTAACCATTAATAGATTTGGGGTACTTGGCCCCGGCACTCATACTCAGACTGCAATTATGAATGGACTTGGGTGGACTTTATTGTCTTGATAACCAATCACATTACAGCCTTGACGTCATTGAATTTCAGTCAGAGAGTTGTGCAACACTCACAGCTCTCTGTGGCCATTTACAACTACCATAGGAATGAATGGGAAGTGCCGTAAACTCAATCCCACCTGTCGCAGACTTTTTTTCTTGCAATTTCGAGTTTACATCTAGCAGTTCTGACTTTTTTCTCAAAATTGCAAGTTTATATCTCCTATTTTTGTCTTTATAACTCACAATTGTAAGTTTATATCATGCAATTGCAGCTTTATTTCTCAGAATTGTGAGTTTATTATATCTTGGAATTCTGACTTTAACTCACAATTGTGAGTTTATATCATGCAATTGCAACTTTATTTCTCATAATTTTGAGTTTATATCATGGAATTCTGACTTTATAACTCACAATTGTAAGTTTATATCTTGGAATTCTGACCTTATAACTCACAATTGCGAGTTTATATCATGCAATTTTGGCTTTATCTCTCAGAATTGTAAGTTTATATCATGGAATTCTGACTTTATAACTCACAATTGCGAGTTTATATCATGCAATTCTGACTTTATATCATTCAATTTTGACTTTATCTCTTAGAATTGTAAGTTTATATCACGGAATTCTGACTTTATAACTCACAATTGCGAGTTTATATCATGCAATTCTGACTTTATAACTCACAATTGTGAGTTTATATCATGCAATTGCAACTTTATTTCTCATAATTTTGAGTTTATATCATGGAATTCTGACTTTATAACTCACAATTGTAAGTTTATATCTCGGAATTCTGACCTTATAACTCACAATTGCGAGTTTATATCATGCAATTTTGGCTTTATCTCTCAGAATTGTAAGTTTATATCACGGAATTCTGACTTTATAACTCACAATTGCGAGTTTATATCATGCAATTCTGACTTTATAACTCACAATTGCGAGTTTATATCATGCAATTCTGACTTTATATCATTCAATTTTGACTTTATCTCTCAGAATTGTACGTTTATATCACGGAATTCTGACTTTATAACTCACAATTGCGAGTTTATATCATGCAATTCTGACTTTATAACTCACAATTGTGAGTTTATATCATGCAATTGCAACTTTATTTCTCAGAATTGCGAGTTTATATGACACATTTCTGACTTCATTTCTCAAAATTGCAAGTTTATATCTCGGAATTCTGACCTTATAACTCACAATTGCGAGTTTATATCATGCAATTCTGACTTTACAATACGCAATTTTTAGTTTATATCACAGAATTCTGACTTTATAACTCGCAATTGTGAGTTTATATCATGCAATTGCAAATTTATTTCTTAGAATTGCGAGTTTATATTACACAGTTCTGACTTTATTTCCTAAAATTGCAAGTTCTCAGAAATATCTCAGAATTCTGTCCTTATAACTCACAATTGCGAGTTTATATCATGCAATTCTGACTTTATAACTCACAATTGCGAGTTTATATCATGCAATTGCAACTTTATTTCTCAGAATTAATACAGTTCTGACTTCATTTCTTAAAATTGCGAGTTTATAGCTCGGAAATCTGACTTTATAACTCACAATTGCGACTTTATATCACGCAATTGCAACTTTATTTCTCAGAATTGTGAGTTTATATCACACAATTCAGACTTTGACGTTAAAATCGACATTTAAATCTCGCAAATTCTGACTTTATAACTCAAAATTTTGAGTTTATAACTCACATATCTGAGAAAAAAAGTCAGAATTGTGAGATAAGTCGCAATAATCTTTTTTTTTTTTTTTTTGGTGGAAACGGGCTTCCAAGCATATGATCTAATGTAAGGGCCTGCAATAACATGTTTTGACCAGTGTGGCACTATAGTTCAAGACTGTAATTTAGCCCTTCCGCATGACATCCCGCAAAAGCAGTCATAAGGGTCAATTTTTTCGAAATTGAGATTTATACATCAACTGAAAGCTGAATAAATACACTTTTCCACTGATTTATGATTTGTTAGGATAGAACAATATTTTCCAGAGACATAACTATTTGAAAATCTGGAATCTGAGGGTGCAGAAAAATCTAAATATTGAAAAAATCGCCTTTAAAGTTGTCCAAATGAAGTTCTTAGCAATGCATATTACTATTTAAAAATTAAGCTTTGATATATTTACGGTAGTAAATTTACAAAATATCTTCATGGAACATGAGCTTTGCTTAATATCCTAATGATTTTTGGCATAAAAGAAAAATCGATAATTTTGACCCATACAGTGTATGGTTGCCTATTGCTACAAATAAAAAAAACAGTGCTACTTAAGACTGGTATATGGTCACATATATATGTCCATATAGATGTAATTCTTTAACTCAATATTGGACTAATTGGTGAAATAATCAACGATTATAACCGTTCGATTAATCGATCATCAAAATAATTGTTTGTTGCAGCCCTACTGGCTAACAATTGATCTGAAGTCAGTCGGTTGACCATGTGAGGTCTGTTTGACGGGCGTCCACATTCCTCCCTGCTTCAGCCCAACAGGAAGCTTCCATAGATTATTTATCTGTGCTCGAAGGCCTACGTGGCTCCTGCATTATTCACAGTGTAAAAGCAAGAGAGGCAATTTGGTCCGGCGTTATGTTCAATAAGCATAGCATCAATCCCCAGCCGTGACGCAGGGCTCCGGTCCGGGCAGCGGAGGAGGTCGGAGACATATAAAGTTGCCTCGTGTGCTTTCTCCTCCTATCTCCGGCTGTAAGTCTGATAAGACGGACGGCAGCCAGCGTGGTTTCCCGAGCAAAAAGATGCAATCACGACGGACTCACCCGGGATAATCGAGGGTGGGGAAAAAATATTTTATTCAATCAATGAGGGTCGGTGTTCTGTGATGGACTGTTGTGATCTCCCCGTCATGTTTTGCTCTTCCGCTCTCCTTTGAGTAGAGTCTCTTTGCTTTGTTTCCTCAGACTACATATAATATTCTTGCTGAATAATCCATTTTGGAGCCCAGATGGAGGATGGGTTTACATGCATGCAATCTCTCCACACAAGACACACACTCACCTATACGTAAATATATATGTGTGCTCACACACACTGATACAGGCGATGCCTTAAGACCCAATCGATACGCCTCTCTTTCCTGCAAAGGCTGAAGGAGCCATTGAGATCATTCTTGGCTCGTGGCCACAAGCTCTTTTATCCTTCGGTGTGTGTGTGGCCTTCCAGTATTGATGTTGTGGTGTGTGCCATGTCTGTGTTTTATTGAGTTTGTGTACTGTGTGTTGTGAATGTTGTGTGTGTCTATGACTCAATGTATGAAATGGAGAGAGAGCCATATACGTTATCACCGTATCCTCTAGAAGAGCAACTGATACAGTCATTTCTCCTCTATATACCATGAGCATTATTTCTACTTTATAGGGGTTAAAGAAACAGGGGTTGTGTTTTATTTGGTTCGTCTCATTTTAGTTTACAGCATAAAATGAAATATAAACCTCATTTTACTTCATTAAAAAATTATAATTTAAAGCTATATATTTACATGTATGTATGTTTATATAATTTAATACATAATTTTTTTAAAGTACATAATTTAATTGTAAGATATAATGAAATTTAATTTAATATTTATAATTAATTAATAAAATAAAATAAAATATTTATTATTTTTTATTGTAATTAAATATTTTCAATACAAATATTTTTGTTAAATAAGGTTTTTTTTTATAAAACAGACATCACATAATTTTAAATCTGTTTTTACAAATATTTATATATACAACTATTTCTTTGTTTTGTATATAATTCTGTATATAATTATATTATAATATGTAATAAAGTTAATTTATATATTTAATTATTATTTTATGAATTAATTAAATATAATGAAATATTTATTATATATTTTATTGTAATTAAATATTTTAAGTACAAATATTTAAGTTAAATATGTTGTATTCTTAGGTCCACAAAACATGTCTGCTTTTTATATATATATAAAACAGATATCACTTAATTTTAAGTAATATCTATGTTTTTACAAATATTTATATATACAAATAATTATATTTGTTTTTGTGTTGTGCAGTATATACTGTATATAATGTAATTGTAAGATGTCATATAATTTAATTAAATATGTAATATTTTTATGTATACAAAACAGACATCACTTAATTTTAAGTAATATCTATGTTTTTACAAATATTTATATATTCAAATATTTATATTTGTTTTTTTTTGTGTGTGTTGTATACTACTGTATATCATTTAATTGTAAGATGTCATATAATTTAATCAAATATTTGTACTTTTTTATTTATATTTTATTAATTAATTAAATGTAATTAAATATTTATTATTTATTTTATTGTAATTAAGTATTTGAAGTACAATTATTTTAGTTAAATATGTTTTTTTATAAAACAGACATAAATTAATTTTAAATAATATTTATTACAAATATTTATATTTGTTTTTTGTGTTGTACACTATATACTGTATATAATTTAATGAAATATTTAATATTTTCTATTTATATTTTATTAATTAATTAAATATAAATAAATATTTATAATTTATTTTATTGTAATTAAGTATTTTAAGTACAAAATATTTAGCTAAATATTTTGTATTCTTAGGTCCACAAAACATGTTTTCTTATAAAACATCACTTAATTTTTAGTAATATGTATGTTTCTACAAATATTTATATTTGTTTTTTTTTTGTGTGTGTTGTACACTATATACTGTATATAATTCAATTGTAAGATGTCAAATAATTTAGCCAAATATTATTATTTTTTTATTTATTTATATTTATATTATTTTATTAATTAATTAAATATAATTAAATATATATTATTTATTTTATTGTAATTAAATATTTTAATACAAATATTTTAGTTAAATACTTTGTAGTCTTAAGTCTCACAAAACATTTTATTTTTTATAAAACAGACATTGCCTAATTAAAAACAAATCAAATTCGTTTTTTTATATTCTTTTATATTTATATATACACATATTTTCTAATTGTTTTTTATTTGTGCTATATACTAGATTTATTTCTTTATTTTTATTTAGTCTTTCATGTAATTAAATATGTTAAGTCTTAATACATTAATACATTTGTTTACATGTTCAAATTGTTAAAAATGTTATATTTTGTTGAATATTTTAAGTCCACTTAGCTTTTTTAGAAAATGGACATTGCTGATGTATTGGCGAATTACAGTAAGTAAGTCAGATTTTAGTACAGTAACCACTTTGAATGATATACACTTTGGCTGATTCAATTTTTTTTTATTAAAAGAACTGGCTCATGAAAGTCATTTGTGAATTGCATTAGACTGGTCACACTGTAAGTTGTTGATTCATATAAAGAACTGCCTCATAAGAATCATTTGTTTGTGAATTGGATTAAACAGCACTTTAGCAGTTGCATTGCACACAAGAATGAACTTTCGCATGGAAAGCACTGCTCACATTTTAAAAAAAATACAAAAATCTAGTTAAAAACTACTATTTCACAGAACACGTCATTTTTGATTTTATGTCCATATGTTTCCCATAGTTTGTCTTCACGACAAACACGTGACTGTTTGATTCAGAGCGTCTAACAAGCCTTTCCTACAGAGCGGCAAATTGAGTCGCTTTTCAGGCTTTTCACTTTGTGTTTTTTGTGGCATGACAGGCAGGTTACGCTTGCATGCGGCCGCTAATACCCTCCCGAACATGTACGGTTGATCCGTGGAGCTCAAAAGACCCGTCCGAGTAAACACACTAAACGCTCATAAACGCACGCCATACTGACTCGTTCAGGCAGACATCTGACGTGAAACACAAAAACAGAATTACGTTCTCAATCCGGAGTGGCCTTTCAATGCGTAAATCACAGAGGAGAAACACACAGCTCAAGCAAGTGTGCAAAATAAAGTCTCCAGAGGACAGAACAAGAAAACAGAGAGCGAGCGAAAGGGTATTAAGCTATAAGGCATTCAGGGTTGTGCTGTGTTGTGATTTTAAGCAGTGTTCCAAAACCTAGTGAGATGCCTTGCTGTCTTCTAAGGGAGCGTCTGACAGATTTGGAACACTCTACAAATATTTTTCTCCACCGGATTGGATAGATTTTTTTAAAATTAAGCTTTAGTCACGGTTAGATAGTAGTGGTAATAATTGTAATATTTATAATACAGGTAATAATTCAGAACTATAGTGAGTATTTTAAGACTGAGGTATTGTCCAATCAGCATCTAGGACCAAAACTATCCGTTTTGTGTGTTTAAACACGATGTGAGGGCAGTCAGGAAGAAAAAGAGAGAAACGGAACGAGAGAACTGGAGTGGAAGATACACAGCCTCAGGCAAACAGAAAACAATTGTTTCACTTCCACCCGTAACCTATTTCACCTTTAAACAGCAGATCTCTTTCACTCAATTAATTTCTGCGCATTGGCTGTGGAGTGCTGTAGAAAGGGCCTTTTATATCCGCCTTTTTATTTCAGCATTTTCTCACTCTCTGTTTTTCGGCTCTGGTTTTGTTTACATGCCACTGTTTGTTTTTTTGTTTTTTTTTTGTTTTATGAGGACTTGTGGGCTTCACACATTGAAAACACATGGGGGCGGATTCACTAAACAATCAAATGATGGAGAACAGTGTTAGACCTGGGCATGTGTCCAGACCTGACACGAGGAGGTTTTTTTAACATGTTAAAGAGCCAGTATGTATAATCTCTTTAGTATGGAAGCCTGTTTTCAGCACTTAATAAAAAAATAAAAAAGGTAACTGCATGCTATAAAGTCAGAACTGCAAGATATAAACTAGCATTTCTGAGAAAGAAAGTCAATTGAAGTGTGTTTATATCGTGTTATAAAGTCAGAATTGCAAGATATAAACTCCCAATTCGATTTTTTTCTCAGAACTGGTAGTTTATATCCTGCTGTGCTGACTGTATACCACACATTTGCAAGATATAAAGTCAGAATTGAGAAATATAAACTCAAACTGTAAGAAAGTCTCTTTTTTCCTCAGAATTGGACTTTATAACTCACAATTGCAAATTTGTATCTCACAACTCTGAGAAAAGATGTCAGAATTGTGAGTTACAAAGAAAAAACACAGAAAACAAATCATGCAATTAAGAGGTTATATCATGCAATTCTGACTTTATAACTCGCAATTGTGAGTTTATATTATGCAATTCTGTGAAAAAAGGTCAGAAATGCAATATGTAAGCTCACAATTGTAAGATATAAACTTGAACTGTAAGAAAATAGTCTATTTTTCTCAGATTGGACTGTATAACTTGCAATTGCGAATTTAACTGAGTAACTGCGAGTTTATATCATGCAATTCTGTGAAAAAAGTCAGAATTTTGGGAAAACAAGTCAGAGTTGTGCAATTCTTGCGATTGCAGGTTTTTATCTCACAATTTTGAGAAAAAGTTAGAATTGTGAGTTTTTATATCACACTTCTGACTGTGAGATATAAACTCAAATTGTAAGAAAATAGTGTAATTTTTTGCCCAAAAGTTTACTTTATAACTCTCATTTGCAAATTTATATGTCACAATTCTGAGAAAAGAAGCCAGTGTTGTGAGATGTAAACTCGCAATTGCAAGAAAAAAATGTACGCAGTTGAGGTTATATCCTGCAATTCTGACTTAATAGTTTATATATATCATTCTGACTTTGTAACTCACAACTGTGAGTTTATATCATGCAATTCTGTGAAAAAAAGTCAGAATTGCAAGATGCAAACTAAGCGATCAGAATTGCAAGATATAAGCTCAAAATTGTGAGATAACAGTCAGAATTGTGAGATATATATACTCGAATTGTAAGAAAATAATCTCTTTTTTCCTCAGAATTTGACTTTATAACTAGCAATTGTGAATTCATATCTTACAATTCTTGAATTGTGAGTTGCAATGTCAGAATTTAAAGATGTAAACTCACAATTGTGAGAAAACAGTCAGAATTGTGAGATATATACTCAAATTGTAAGAAAATAATTCCTTTTGTCCTCAGAATGTGACTCTATCTCGGAATTGCGAATTTATATTTCACAGTTATGGAACTGTGAGTTGCAAAGTCAGAATTGCGAGATGTAAACTTGCAATTGCAAGAAAAAAATAACACAATAAAGGGTTATATCCTGCGACTCTGACTTCAGAACTCCAAATGCTATTTTATATCTCGGAATTATGCAGTTTTTTTTTTTTCACAGTATTGCATAATATTGCGCAATTCTGACAATTTTGACTCTGACTTGCAATTGCGCATTTTTATCACACAATTCTGTTAAAATGTCAGAACTGCGAGATGCAAGCTCACAATTTCACGAAAAAAGTCAGAATTGTGATATACATAAACTCGAATTGTAAGGAAATCATTTTTCTTTAGAATTGACAGAAAAAGACTTTGTATATGAAATTTGCAATTGCAAGTTATAAAGTCAGAATTGCAGAATGTTAACTTGCAATTGCAAGAAAATAAAAAAATTGTGCAATTAATAGCTTATATCCTGCAGTTCTTTATTTGTGACTCGCAAGTATTAGTTTATATCATACAATTCTGTGAAAAAAGACAAAATTTCACAATTCTTTATTTTCAGATTTTATGACTGGCGATTGCAGTTTTTAATCTCACAATTCTGAGAAAAAGTCTAAATTGCGAGATGTAAGCTCACAACTGTAATTAAAAAAAAAGTCAGAATTGTGAGATTTTTGTGGCAAAAACAGGCTTCCATACTTCAGTAAATAAAACACTAAAACAGCACAGACGGCAAGTGCAATTCGTTCTTACTGAATTCTCTTCATATAGTATCTCAGGAAGCCATTCAAACACACAGTGCAGAGCCACATACATCCATACAAAAGCAAATCCAAAACTTATCCGCTGTGCTGTTCTCGCTGTCTCCCACTCCTCCCTCTGCTTCCTGCATAAACACATTCATTTGCATCCTTCAAATCCACAGACAACAGAAGTTGACACCCAAAAAGCCATGACGAGAAACACGCGTTCGCATTTGCATATGAGCGTCTGCAGTGTCTGCTCGTCAGAGATTGTTTTTGCCGCTTAAATATGTTTTCCGCTGATTGACTGCAGGACTACTGACAAACCTGTGCTGTTGGAAGGAATGGTGAGTCTTATTCCGTTGACCCGTCCTGCTCTATGAGTCACTGGGTTGTGCTGCTCTGCTAGTCCTCTGATTCAGGGGTCATGAGGTCAACTGCGGACAGCCCACCCGGCGACCTCTCATCAATCTCTGTCGTTATGGTAACAGTGATGCTCCAGGTAGAGCAGACGTGTGATTATCCGCGAGCAGGTTTTCCCAGCTGAACTCCTACTGTCTTCTGACACAATATGGAAGAGAAAATTGTCCCGAGATGAGCACGGACAAGTGATTCACTGGCGGCCAGTGACTCATCACCCGCTGTTCTTTTATTCGTCAGTGTCCAGTCATCATGACAGTGGGCTGTTTTTATGTCCTCGCAGTTTAGAGCCCAGGATGCTCATTTAGGGAACCAGAATGTGGTTTAGATGCATCTATATGCAGTAAACAGAAAATCATTGTGTCTGCTCTTGTCTAAAATAGATTTAAGATTATACAAATTATATATATGTGACCCTGGACCACAAATCCAGTCTTAAATAACACAGGTATATTTGTAGCAATAGCCAAAAATACATTGTATGGGTCAAAATTTGCGATTTTTCTTTTATGCCAAAAATCATTAGGATATTCAGAAAAGATCATGTTCCATAAAGCTATTTTGTAAATTTCCTACCGTAAATGTATCAGAACTTAATTTTTTATTAGTAATATGAATTTGGACAACTTTAAAGGCGATTTTCTTAATATTTATATTCACTGAAAAGAGGATGCTTGGAGTCAGCACTGAAATTTATTGCTCTTTTCTTGACCGCCTGTTCATATAGAGTCTGTATGGGCTCGTATTGTTTTATTCCTATGATTTTCATGGCTGTTTTTTGGGTATGAACCAATTTGTTTTTCAATTGAACAGACAGATTTCCAAACCAAACTGTGATTCCATAGCGAATAAGACTTTCAAATATAGCTCAGTAACAAACAAGCAAGATATTGCTACCAACCCCATACAGTCTCAGCCTTCTTAAAAAATAAAGCCTCTGTTGAAGTTGTGTGCACAAGCTGTCAATGTGTGTCCTCCGACAAAAAACACTGTCCATATAGAACCCCAGGTATCTGTAAGATGTAACTTGCTGTATCACTGTGTCTTTAATGATCACAGGCCTATGTTCAGATACACTTCTTGGGTCAAGGACCATTTCTTGTGTCTTTTTTACATTTAACACAAGACAGTTCTTATTACACCACTGAATGAAAGTATCGATTTCACTGTGGTAGGATGATAAGTCCATGTCTTTGTATAAGAGACTTAAGATGGCAGTATCATCGGCATATTTCATAATATAATTATTAACATGTGTGCTCCTGCAGTCATTTGTGTACAAGGCAAAAAGCACAGGTGATAAAACACAACCTTGTGGCACTCCTGTATTACTATATCTGACCTCAGAAAGTATCCCATTGACCCTGACCTGCTGAGCTCTATTACTTAAAAGGAGTAAAACCAATTAATTAAAAAAGTACTGACACCCATGCTAAGCAACTTCTCTAAAAGCAGATGTGTCTGCACTGTATGAAATGCTGAACTAAAATCAACAAATAAAATACGAGCATAAGCGTCAGTGTTCTCAAGATGCTTGGACACAATGAACAATGCTAAGAGCGGCATCCTCAGTGCTCCTGTTCTGCCTATAGGCAAACTGACATATGTCTAAGAGTGGCTCTACCTCTTTTTCCAGCAATGAGGTTACAAATTTCTCAAAACACTTCATAACATTTGAAGTTAGAGCCACAGGACGAAGGTCATTATTAGCTCTAGCACCAGGTTTTTTAGGAATTGGTGTTATATAGGACTTTTTCCACAGAGCTGGCACAGTGTGGGTATTCAAAGATCGTTGAAATAAAGGACACCATGCACTGCAAGCTCTTCAGCACAGTTTTTCAACAAAAACGCTGGTAACCCATCTGGCCCAGTAGCCTTATCTACCCAGGAGGTATCTTTAGTATCAGGTAATAATTGTAATATATCACATTCGTCTAAATCATTTTGTGTCTCAGATCTCAAATAGAAGTCATTTAACTCATTTGCTCTTTGTACACTGTCCAATGCTGTAATATGTTTCTTAGCAGGGTTCATATTAGTGACCAATTTCATTGTTTCCCAAAGTTTTCTTGTGTTAGAAGTATAAAAACTGTGTTCCATAACTTGCCTGTGTTGTTCCTTTGCTTTATTCAAATGATAATTTAATTCTTTCTGTGCCACTAATAATCCTACCTTATCCCTGTTTCTAAATGCCAGCTTTTTTTTATTTATGTACTTTTTAATGTCCTTTGTAATATAGGGCTTGTTGTTAGGATAAACCACAACATCCTTTTTTTTCTACCACATTTTCTACACAAAAGGTAATATAATCACTTATCGCCCATAATCGCCCAGAAAGAAAATAGGGGCTCCAGGTAAACGCTGAAGCTGCTCATGTGCACACTCAGCAATGCACGCGGCAGCTTTGCCTGCATTACCGCTAGGTGGAATATACACTGCACATATAATGACACAGCCGAACTCTCTCGGTAAATAGTGAGGTCTAAGTGTCACACAAAGCAGTTCAATGTCAGGGGTGCATAGCTTGTATCTTACTGTATATTGTTTACACCATCTGTCACATATGTACATACAAATTCCTCCTCCACGCTTTTTACCGGACTCGCTGGAGCGATCTGCGCGCACCAATATATATCCATCAAGTTCCAGTAACGAGTCCGGAATTCCCTCATGAAGCCAGCTTTCTGTAAGCACCATAAGATTAGACTCCCGATATTCAAAGCAGGTCTTTGTGATGACGCGGAGTTCATCCATCTTAGGCGGCAGCGACCTCACGTTGCTCAAGATCACTGAAGGCAGCGGTGGTCTACTAGCTCGCCGGCAGAGACGCTCCCGAACGCCTCCCCGTCTCCCTCTCTTGCGCCGCGGCCGGGTCCCGATGTGTGGCGCGCGTATAGCCGCTGGCAGATAATCCGGTACTGCATAATGATGATTTCTATAAAACAGCAATGCACTCCTGGAATATACCAGTCTTTGATTTTGTTCCTGCTGTAGGCCTAAATCCAACGCAAAACATGGGATAAACATTTCCCGATGATCAGAGCCAAAAGCAGGAGGAATAGGCACAAAGCCATAGTTAAGTTTCTCCAAGCAATGCCGGCAAACAACAAATTCGTTCGTTCGTTTTAGTCGCAAACGCCTTGCATCGCACTTAATCGCGTTGAATTTACGATACAAACTCAGACACAATCACAATCACTTAAAACAAGAAAAGAAAAGAAAAACGCTTGGCAAACTAACAAACAAACAACAGTAGCACGAGCCCGTGTCGCTGCGCCACCAGAAGACATACATACCCAGCTAACTCTCTAATTTCTAAATGATTGTTATATTTTATTCCAAAATATTATATTTGTGAATCATTTATACTGATAGTCCATTCTAGAAGTGTTAGCAATTATGCGTCGTATAGTAGAAAAGATTGATAACTTCTATAGTAAATATGAATCATTTTGATATTATATGCTTTCAAAAATTGTCTAATCGGATCAGTTTAAAGAAAATTATATTATTGGCCATCACCAACATTTCCACCAATTGTATGTTCTTTTGTTTAGGAATACAGGATTGGTGTGGCATATAAGTGTCATTTTTTCTGATTTCAGTAAGCCCAATATAGAGTCCAAGGAGCCTGTCTTGAATTTCTGCCCAAAGTGAGATGAAGCAACTAGTCCAGTAGTCCAGACTGCTGTTTCACTTCCAGGGTCTTACACTGCCAAAAATGATTAGGAATGAAAAATTACACCAGACCAAGAGTCTGCAGGGAATTGTTAGAATATTAGAATGATTTCTGAAAGATCATGTGACCCTGAAGACAGGATCATACTGAAACTTCAGCTTTGCATCACGAAAAAAAATTACATTTTAAAATATTTAGCAATATTTTTACTGTATTTTTGATTGAATAAATGCAGCCTGTTTAAGCATAACATAAAAAATATTTTAGTATGTAAATAGTCAACTAAACGTTAGTCAACCAACATTTTATTAGTCGCTTAGTCACAGAAAAATATCTACAGGATGTTGCGAAGTCATGCAGTCTGTGACGGACAGATTATTACCGGCTGGTCTGGACATCCAAACACTCGCTGTCATTTATCAACCTCAACTATGGCTTTTAATCTGAAATATGTATGTTGTAGCAACTCAATCTAATGTTAACCTAGGACAATGTGCACTATTTAAGTGTCTGTGTGGATTGTGGAAGCTGAACAGTAGCGCGCTTACTCCATGACAGATAGAGGCGCCGGTGCGGTCACTTGCACTTAAAATACTCAGTCATTTTTGGTCATAAAAGTAATACATCTTTCGAATCTGTAAAGACGTTTATTCGTGTGCACTCAGAATAACAACAAAACGTTGTGCTTTTGTAAAATTAAGGAAGCAAGCAGGATGCGCTTTCTGCCGCAAAACTCTGTGTATACTTGCCTTACAGACATGAAAAGTATATCTATAGAGAGTGAAATGTCTACTTTTAAATGAACCAATTCAAATAGAAAACAAATAATCTCAGATTATGTAATCCGTATGAAACATGCATACAGGCCGGGTCTTACACTGCCAAAAGTGATTAGGGTTATTTTTTTTAAACATGTATTTTACTAGAATGAGAATTGTTAAAATAGAATAAAATACAACCTGCATTTTTCTAGCATAGGTTTCTTGTGATTGACCCGTACAGCAGTTAGGCTAGATCTTCAGAACTACCTCCTATGTTTTCAAGATATATCGTCATATATTCAAAACAAACATAATGAACCACTCTCGTTAATTCCCAATGTCACCATCCACGACTTCAACAGCGGACTTTAACTGCCTCCTCTTCTTCTTCCAGTTCAACATCTGTTTGTTAGCTGATGACTTGAGAGTTTGAACGTAACAAAGTGTCTCTCTGAGCTCTAATTAAGCACATTTTAGCAGGACGCTGGCCTGGTGGTGGCACGCAGGCAGACAGATAGAGCGTGGCGTTCTCCGCGTTCCCTCGAACAGCTCGCAGATACGCAGACTTTCCTCCTCTTAGCTCCGAGTTTGCATAATTACCCAGGTAATTGCGGAGTAATTGGCGGCGTCACCTGCTCCCAAGACGCGCCAGCATTGTTTTATCAACAGCTGGAATCAAACCTGCGTGAGGAGAGAGATGAGGAGAGAGAGAAAGATGCTTTATAAAGAAAAAGGGTAGAAAGTTGGCCGCCCGAGGGATGGTTACCCCTTCGTTATGAATGGAAATGTATGGAAATGCACTCTGCCCGCAGCCAGAAAAAAAGACAAGAAGGAAAGGAGAGGAAGTTAGGAATGCAGAAGGAAGAAATAGTTGAAGATAGCACCGGAGAAGTAAATAAACGAAAGACAAAGAAGTGCGTGACTGAGACACTGACTGAGAAGAGAAGAGAGATCATGTCTGTCTCCAGGGGAGAAAACGAGGTGTCAGCCTTTGTTTCTCTCTCACTGTCTGTCGCTCTCTTTCTCTTGCTGTGAGGCTGTAGATGAGAAGAGAGTATTTGGTTAAAGCCTAGTGTATTATTCTTTTTGTTTAATAGACTGGGCTGGTTTAAAACCTGCAGGTTAGTAGAGAAGCACAGTTCTTCTTAAAGGGGCAGTGCAGTTTCTGTCATCATTTATTCACTCTTGTGGTGTTTCTAAGCTAGAACTTTTGTAATTAGTGAGCAATGGCTTTTTATTTCCTTTTTTTTTTTATGAAATAGCCATTACACTCACATAAAATCAAGGGTCATTTTTTCAAATTGAGATTCATACATCATCTAAAAGCTGAATAAATAAGCTTTCCATTGATATATCTGCATTGAACATGATCTTTACTTAATTTCATGATTTTTGGCAATGATTTTGGAAAAATTAATCATTTTGACCTATTTTGTTGGCTATTGCTACAAATAAACCTGTGCTAGTTTTGTGGTCCAGGGTCACATTTGATGTATTTCTGTGTGAAACGGAATATTCATTGAAATAAAGGGAAAAAAATGTTGACTTTAAGCTTCAAGGTTCACATTAGGGCTGTCCTCGATTAAAGATTTTTCTGGTCGACCAGTAGTCGCACATTTATTTATAAACCATTTAAATCATAATAATGAGCCTTTAATTGTCTACATAACCTAATCAACCTGCTCAAGCGCACACAAAAAAGCTTGCCACAGCGCACCGGCAGATATTATAGTTATGAACGTGTCAGGGAAAAACAGCAAGGAGACTGCATTAACGTTTTAAAAATGTATTGATAAACTAGTGAGTGCTTTGTTTTCGTCTTAAGAAATGAAGTCAGCCAGTATGCATGTTTCATACAGATTACATGATCTTAGATTATTTGTTTTCTATTTGAATTGGTTCATTTAAAAGTAGACTTTTCACTATCTAAAGATATACTTTTCATGTCTGTAAGGCAAGTATACACAGAGTTTCTGAGTTTCACGCTCAAATTCCCAGAGACCAAGATGGAAGAAAGTGTAGCCTGTATGCTTTAATTATTTTACAAAAGTGCAACGTTTCATTGTTATACTAAATGCACACAAATAAATTTAGAGTCTTTATAAATTGAAAGATGTATTACTTTTATTACCAAAAATGACAGAGTATTTTAAATGCAAGTGACTGCACCGGCGCCTCCATCTGTCATGCAGTAAGTGCGCTACTGTTCAGCTACAACATACATCTTTCAGATGAAAAACCATAGTTGAGGTCGATAAATGACAGTGAGCGTTTGGATGTCCAGACCAGCCGGTAATAATCTGTCCGTCACAGATTGCATCACTTCCTGTAAAAAAATTTTTGACTAAGCGACTAATAAAATCTTGGTCGACCAAGCCTCTTCTTGACGACTAACGGTTAGTTGACTATTAGGGGGCAGCCCTAGTTTACATTTAATGAAAAATACAGTAAAAATATGGCTAAATATTTTAAAATGTAATTGATTTTTATAATGCAAAGCTGAATTATCAGTATCCAGAATTAATGGTCACAAGATATTTCAGAAATGATTCTAATATGCTGATATGCTGCTCAAGAAACTATTATTATCAATCTTTGAAAATAAGGATACTTTTTTCAGAATGCTTTCATGAATAACAAGAACAGCATTTCTTGTAAATACAAATCTTTTGTAACATTCTAAATGTCTTTACTGTCACTTTTGATTATTTGAATGCCTCCTTGCTGAATAAAAAAAGTACAATAGTGTAAATAGAATATAAGGAACAGTTACAGTGGATCATAGAGTTTTCATGAGTCTTAACAGTCCAGATGGAGTAACACCTTGAGCTTGTCCTTGCGTTCTTCACATTTACAGTGCAAACAACGCAAACGCCTCCTACACAGCAGCCTTGACACACATTGTGCATCAACACACAAAGAAGTTTCAACATACTGCGAGCCAATGCCTGCATTTGCACAAACGTTGACCCGTGCGTCATTCGTAGAACCTACAGAGCAGCATTCACTGTATAATTGAATGAGCTTTCGTTTATTCATGACTTGCGCTTCAGTAGATTTACATGAAACATGTGGTTTATGGCCAAACTAACAGGACGGCACACATATAGGCAGGGATGCGTTGAAGGACGGTGGAATTCACTGTCAAGGTCGTTACTCCTATTAACTGCTGCTGATTCGTTTGCAACATCCGACAGAATTATAGAGTGAGGTGTAATCTGAGAGAGCCCACATCTCCCCAGCTGCTCGTTACATCCCGCCGATACACACAGGAGGCGACGGACACACGCAAGCTCTCGGCGTCTGGAGAATCGCTGCTGTCTGGTTGTGGCACAGCAGCATCTGCTGGTGAAAGAGACGCACAGGCTCCAATTCCCTCAGCGAGGCCAGTTTTGCATCCTTATTCCACACGAGCACAAATATAGCCCTCTGCTTTTAACGTGTAATGCTCATCCACATTCACACACATCAGCGGGTCCACCGAGGTTCATCCTCGCTAACCGTCTCGGTTCCGCCGTGACCAGGTTTTTGCGGAGGACGGCTGCGCTCCCAGAGCCCTGCGGGGGTAATGAGAGGAAATCCTCCCTGCTGAATTGATTCCCAAGCTGAGACGAATAGGGAAAAACTGCCTCAGCCAGCACGTCTGGCAGCGGGCTGTCATGTGGAATGCAAAGGTGAGGATTTGGCGGTTTGGGGCAAACGTGCAGGTTTATTTGAGGTGCAGTTCGACTGTGCTCGGATTATCCTGCAAGCCAAAATGAAAGCGTCATTAAATGCAAGCTGAGGAAATTGGTGTAAATCATTGGTAAAAGGCAGATTGGTACATCGGTGAGCAGGTTTGTATGTATTTGAGTTCAGTGGTTAGAAAAAGAGTGGAACTCTTAAAAATAAAGGTGCTTTCAAAGGTTCTTCAAGTGATGCCATAGAAGAACTATTTTTGTTATTCAGTCAAAGTTTATTTACAGAACCATCTCTTTCTTACCTTTTTATAATCTGAAGAACCTTCTTTTGCCGCAAAGAACTTTTTGTGAAACAGAAAGGTTCTTTAGATGTTTAACGTTCTTTATGGAACCATTTAGAAAAAACGGTTCTTCTATGGCATCGTGAAACACTTTTATTTTTAAGAGTGTACCTACAGAACTGTGTATTTATTTTCTGTATTTCATCGTATTCGATAAATTAGCAAGATGGAAGAACACTTTATTTCCCAGAAGTAGCTGCGTTGAATTTCTTTCAATGGAAATTAGGAAATTTCCAGAGTTCTCAGAATCATAAATTGTTGGGTTAACTTCTATAGTTCTGACTGGAAACCACAACAAATATAATTTTTAAGTTTCTCTTTGCCCCGATAGGAACACATAAATCTATGGTAGCACTTCTATGGCTTTCCAAAAGTAGACAAAAAATACTGAGAGCTTGATTAAAGTTGTCAGAGAAGAGAAAGATGTCAAATTTGCCATCATTCCCTCAGGCATCATATTAAAACACTCATACAGCTCTGCATTTTAATGCCAAGGTAATATTAATAAACCACAAAGTATAAAGTTATAGATGTATATTACATTACATTATTTAAAAAAAAAAACATTATTTATTTAAAAAAATACTTTTATTTATGTGGTTAATAACAGACAAGACAGAGCAGTTTACTTTTCAGATGAAACAAAGTCTCAGCTTTCAAATTGTGTCATTTTTTAAAGAAATCCAAACAATAAATGCCATTTTGTGGCTCTTTATTGTGTCTTGATAGATCGCTGTAGCACATAATCCGATCATCTCTTCTTAGTTATAGCATGAAATAAACATAAATGAACATAAATGAAGGTATCTGTTTTTCAGTCATTTTTTCAAGTTTAAGCCCACCGACATTAATATATTCTAGACGTTTCTAGGTGCAGATTCAGCATTATGATTGGTCAGATTGCCTGTCAATCAAATCCTCAGCAAAAGGTGAATTCAGTACCTTCCTCTTCCTGTAATTCCTCAACTTTCTATTGAAGCCAATTCAATTCAAATTCACAAATTCAATTCCTTCTTCAATTCTGAATGGTGCACAACAAATTTTTGGCTGTATAAATCTCAATTTTTATTGATGGATTGTTTGTTAGGAAAGGACAATGTTTGGCCCTAATACAACTATTTGAAAATCTGGAATCTGAGGGTGCAAAAAAAACAAACTACTGAGAAAATCACCTTTAAACTTGTCCAAGTGAAGTTCTTTGCAATGCATATTACCAATCAAATATTAAGTCTTGATATATTTATGGTAGGAAATTTACAAAATATTTTCATGGAACACGATCTTTACTTAATAGCCTAATGATTTTTGGCATAAAAATTATCATGATCATTTTGACCTATACAATGTATTTTTACCTATTGCTTCAAATATACAAATATACTTGTTGTTCAGGGTCACATATTTGCTCATGAATTTTAAATTGTTAAAATAGCATAGCCACTGGGCTTCATTCTTGAATCACATGCAGAAGAAATGTAAGAATTGCATAGACTGATGCTTTCATGGTAACAGCTGAACTATTGTGTTTATCGACGTGCCAATTAAATTGCATTTACACAATCTGTTTGTGTCACATGGACCTATTGTCGAAGTTTTGATCTTCGTCAGTGATTTAAGGATGGTATTGGATGGTTAGCCTACAAGTTTGGCCACAACTTCCGGCCCATGGCCAAGCGACTGCGAGCTTCAGCTGCGTCTGACGAAATTTTGAAAAGGCCAGCACATTTGTGTTAGGAAAGAGAGAGTGCCTGACCTTTCGGAAAGACGATACCTGTTTCCCTTTTCTCTCCATTTTCGCACTGGTTCTCTCTCGTGTTTTTTTCTCTCACACTCTCTCTCTCGCTCTGCTAACATCACACCCGCCCGCCGTAGAAATTCAATCTCGCTTTGAACATGCTTCGATTGAAACTGCACTTGATGTATCTCCGGTCGCCAAACAAGAGCGAGTGTCTCGCTGTTTGTATTTCCAGTGCGATTCATTTACCGTGTCATGTTTCGCCGTCCCTTTTTATGCTAATGCACTTGTCACAGTCTATTTTAGCTCTGACGTTGGCATTTGTTTTGCGTCTGCCCCGTTTTAGCAAACGCACAAGTTTCGCATTCAGATCTAAAGTGCTTTCTATCGCCTTCGGAAGAAATGGCAGTTGAAAAGGCATTTGGAAAGCTCATAAAGGGTGGAATATGTAATGCGTGTAGTTATTCTTCCTCTCCCTCCCCCTTCTGTGTCTCGCTCGCTTGAAACCCATCCAATTGGCTTGGCGGTAATTGAATCTTAGCCGTCTGGCCCAGAAAGGCAGCGTGCAGGAGTTTAGTTCTGTTGTCCCATTTTGCTCTCATGATATGTGCGCGCCTGCGTTCTGGTGCGCTGGGACTCGAAGCGAGGGCTCACGGGATAGATTGTCCTTATGGAAGCCGGGATGTGGTCATCCTAGATGGATTGTTGTAGCATACTATCAGACGAGTCCTACAAAAGCATCTCGTCCGTGTTGTATTAGTCTGTCTGCAGCACTGTGAAGTTCCTGCTACCTTATTTAAAGGAATAATTCATCATTTACTCACCCTCGAATCTTAAACCCGTATGACAAAAAATGAGGACTGAGGCTCCAAAAATGACAAAAAATGTATAAAAGTGCCATGAAAGTAGTTCATGCAACCTGCTATATGCTAAATCCTCTATAGACGTATTATACCTTTATGTGAGCACTTCAAAAGTGTTCAGAAGTGTTGTTGTTTAGTCAAAATGGTCACAAATTTCATTTGTGCTGATGTTTTATGTCAGTAATATTAGATGTGATTGGCTGTCATGTATCTTGAGGCACTATGATTGAACAAAAAGAAGAATTGTACATTTTACAATTGTACAAGTCTTTAAGACGTTTTCGTATAGATTTTATTATGGGTTTCTTTGTAAATACCTTAATTTGTTCAAAAGTTTGGGTTCGGTAATATTTTCTGTTTTTGAAAGTCTCTTATAATCACAAAGGCTGCATTTATTTGATTAAAAAATACAGTTAAAACAGTGAAATACTATTAGAATTTATAATAACTTTTTCTATTTCAATATATTTTAAAATGTAATTTATTCCTGTGATGCAAAGTTGAATTTTCAGCATCATTACTCAAGACTTTGGTGTCACATAATCCTTCAAAAATCATTCTGATGAGATGATTTGATGCTCAAGGGTACTATGAACTACAGTCGTGGCCAAAAGTTTTGAGAATTACATAAATATTGGAAATTGGAAAAGTTGCTGCTTAAGTTTTTATAATAGCATTTTTTGCATATACTCCAGAATGTTATGAAGAGTGATCAGATGAATTGCATAGTCCTTCTTTGCCATGAGAATTAACTTAATCCTGAAAAAACTTTCCGCTGCATTGTTAAGAAGGCTTCAGGGCGTCCAAGAAAGTCCAGCAAGCGCCAGGATCGTCTCCTAAAGAGGATTCAGCTGCGGGATCGGAGTGCCACCAGTGCAGAGCTTACTCAGGAATGGCAGCAGGCAGGTGTGAGTGTATCTGCACGCACAGTGAGGCCAAGACTTTTGGAAGATGGCTTGGTGTCAAGAAGGGCAGCAAAGAAGCCACTTCTCTCAAAAAAAAAACATGAGGGACAGATTGATCTTCTGCAAAAAGTATGGCGAATGGACTGCTGAGGACTGGGGCAAAGTCATATTCTCCGATGAAGCCTCTTTCCGATTGTTTGGAGCATCTGGAAAAAGGCTTGTCCGGAGAAGAAAAGGTGAGCGCTACCATCAGTCCTGTGTCATGCCAACAGTAAAGCATCCTTCATGTGTGAGGTTGCTTCTCATCCAAGGGAGTGGGCTCACTCACAATTTTGCCCAAAAACACAGCCATGAATAAAGAATGGTACCAAAACACCCTCCAACAGCAACTTCTTCCAACAATCCAACAACAGTTTGGTGAAGAACAATGCATTTTCCAGCACGATGGAGCACCGTGCCATAAGGCAAAAGTGATAACTAAGTGGCTCGGGGACCAAAACGTTGACATTTTGGGTCCATGGCCTGGAAACTCCCCAGATCTTAAAACTTGTGGTCAATCCTCAAGAGGCGGGTGGACAAACAAAAACCCACTGATTCTGACAAACTCCAAGAAGTGATTATGAAAGAATGGGTTGCTATCAGTCAGGATTTGGCCCAGAAGTTGATTGAGAGCATGCCCAGTCGAATTGCAGAGGTCCTGAAAAAGAAGGGCCAACACTGCAAATACTGACTCTTTGCATAAATGTCATGTAATTGTCGATAAAAGCCTTTGAAACGTATGAAGTGCTTGTAATTATGTTTCAGTACATCACAGAAACAACTGAAACAAAGATCTAAAAGCAGTTGAGCAGCAAACTTTGTGAAAACGAATATTTGTGTCATTCTCAAAACTTTTGGCCCCGACTGTATAATGAAATAGAAATTGATTGTAATGTTATAAAAGTCTCTTTAAATTTCACTTTTGATCAATTTAATGCATCCTTGGTGAATAAAATGACCCCAAACTTAGTAGTGTATATGAATACTTTTTTCACTACTTCAACTAATTTATTAGGTTGTATTTGTTAGCACTGTAGACACAGTTTAAGCACTGCTACTCATTTCACATGCAGGAAGGTTAGCCAATCAAATCTA
This sequence comes from Garra rufa, assembly GCF_049309525.1. NCBI lineage: Eukaryota > Metazoa > Chordata > Actinopteri > Cypriniformes > Cyprinidae > Garra > Garra rufa. The sequence goes on along the minus strand of NC_133380.1, from coordinate 6,772,863 downwards.
AGCTCATTTGCATAGAGTACAGAAGTCTTAAAGGAACAGTTACGCAAACAGCCTGTTTAATTCTCAGGGTCAAAGAATGAACTCAATTACAACTGTTTCTGGTGCTTGGAAACCTTGACTAACATTGTAAGTGGACTTCGGGGAAAACTTTACTTGAGTTTAGAAGTTTTTATTCAATGATATTCATCGTACGTTCGCCATGAATATTCATGAAGGTCGCTAAACTTCTTCAGCAATGTATTTTTGCCCATCACTCTCCCTGACACAAAGAGCTCACCAGCGCTGCGTTCACTCACTCTCTCACTCACTCACCGCTGACAGACAGACAGGTGGGAGAGGAGTCCGTCAGAGAGACAGGCCAGACAGACTGACATGAGTGATCCAGAAACTCTCAAGGAGACAAACTCCCAGGAGAAGAGGAAAAATGATGAACTAATTACAGGCGACGGATGTTCTGGCCTTCAAACACAAACAACCACCCAGACGCAGGCGTGTGCAGGTGGTGCTTACTGTTGACTAACTCCTTCCTGCCTACTGGGTGACCTTTCTTCTCATGTCACAGACAATCGATGGGCAGATATAAATATTTTTGGGGGTTTATAACATTTTAAAGGGGTCATATGATGCGGTTTCTTGTTTTCCTTTGTCGCGACGCAATGTAACACGTAAAAAGACCATTAATGGCCAAGAGTCATTATAATCAGTAGTTATGTCCCCACTGGATGCAACAAATGCCTACTTTATAATGGGTTTGATTATTTCGGCATCACAACATGGTTAGGGGCGTAACATTTCCTTCACATGCTTGAGGTATTCGGCCAATCACAATGCACCGGATAGCTAGCCAATCAGAGAACACCCCGCTTTCATCAACGATGAATTTTGTAAAAATCGAAGCGCTTCAGAAAGGTGGGGCAGAGAGGAGCAACAATAATGTACAGTATGTGGACAATATATGTTTTTTTTTTCAACCTAAAACCGCATAAACACATTGCAATACAACAAATACACAAAATAATGCTCTTTTTAGCAACATCATATGACCCCTTTAATAAAAATTTTCATTTTTAGGTGAACTATCCCTTCAAGCATAAGCAATAATTGATTTCCATCGTGCAAAAAATGTGAATAGAATTGTGAGACACAGAATCCAGAAAAGATTAAAAAATAAATAAAACCCATTTCACAGGCTACTATTATTTTTAACATTTTAATACATTTTAATAAACTAAACATTGTTAAAATTTTATGAATTCAATTAATAGTTTAAATGTAATTAAATCAATAAAGCACAAAAAGATTATTTAATATGAAAAAACATAGATACATCACAACAACCTGTCAAAATAAAAGTAAAAAAAGGAAGAAAAATATTCTAGAAATACAATATACTATTGTACAGTACAATTTAATTCTCAAAGGAAGAAGAATATGAATGCCATTTATTAGTATTGTTAATTGTTTTATTTATTATGTAACTCAATCATATAAATATTTTATAATTGTCATTAATTATTATAATATTTTAGGAATATCACACAGATGTCACATATTTTAGCCTCTGTTTTGCAGCAAAGAAATTTGCTAATAAAATAAAATAAATTAATAAAACTGAATTTGATAGCATTCTAATTTTTAAAATTAATTTGTATTCAATCATAAAAATATTTAATATAAATAAACTATAGTCAGATTCTTAGAGGAAGTCACAAGAGTCACCACAACAACCCTTAAAAAACAATTATGACACGCAAATATTACAAATGTACAGCACAATGTAATTCCCTAATAATAATAATAATACAGTTTTTCATAACACCTCAGTTTTGCAGCATTTTTTTGCCAAAGAAATAAAATGAATTAATACAATTTAATTTGATAACATCTTTTTTTTGCCATCCAGTTTATTTGAATAAATTCATATTAAATCATAAAACACAGAATCCAAAAAAAAAAATTGAAACCATTTAGTCAATGTTTTCATTTAAACTATAAACCTCTGTTTTGCAGCACTTTTTTTCAGAAGAAATAAAATGAATTAATAAAATTAAATGAATTAATAAAATTAAATGTGATAACATCTTTTCAATTTTTTTAATAAATTAATATTAAATCATAAAAAACTAATTAAAATTAAAATAAATAAATAAACTTTCATAGGCAATAACAATAAATTGTTAACATTGTTAAAGTTTAATGAATGCAATTAATAATTAAAATTTAAATCAATAAAACAAAATCCAGAAAAATTGAAATGAAAAACATGGAATTTGGGGGTAAAAAAATAAGACTTATTTCATACTGCCCTGCAATAGTAACCACGATGCTTACCTTAGCAAATACCACTAAAAACTGTTGCACCAGCAAATTTGATTGACTCGCACTGTATTCAACATGGCTTCCAAAGCTGTCTGCTTCCTCCCGGACCTCTTGATCCTACAGAAAGAGTGATGGAAGGAAGTCACAGTGAAGGTCTTCTTAGATTTTCGGACGAATTGTTAGCTGAAGGTGGCTGGAGGTTGTGTTTATGTGTGTGTGTGTGTGTGTGTGTGTGTGTGTGTGTGTGTGTGTGTGTGTGTGTGTGTGTGTGTGTGTGTGTGTTTGTGTGACGCCCTTTAAAAACTTTCCCCAGCTCTGCGGATCTGTGTAAGGCTGCAGGCTAGTGTGCAGATCTTATTTTCTGATAAGTTTCCGTGATGTCTGGGATTTTGCAGCCCTCTAACAGGTCGTAGAACAAGCCAGCAGCTCACGGGTACGACCGATGGAAAGAGCGCGGACGCTTAGCGCTAATCCCTTTGAGAGCGCCGGGACACACATATCTCCCCGTGTAGGTGTGTGTTTGTGTTTGTGAGAGAGATGAGAGTGCAGATGCTCTGTGTTTGTGGATGTGTGTAAATGAATGATTTGCAGAACTTAAAGAACTTGTGTATAATTAGTTTCTGACAGCGATCAGCAGGCCCTGTGTTCTTCACATCCTCCGGCGTGTTTGTTTATTAAGTGTTTAGCTGGATCTGATTCATGCTCTTAGCAGTAAGAATATACTTTACTTTATTTAAATCTGAAAATGTTTCCCAAACATCAGTGCTGATGTGAAATATGCATATCTTATCTGGTCCGATCAATTAGATGAGCAATTTATGGAGCCCTTTATTACCTTTTCTTGTTTGTTATTTTTGTCTTGTTTTCCATGACACATTCTTTACTTAAATTTAATGTGCTTTCTATGGACATAGAATCACTTTTGTACATATATGTGACTCTGGACCACAAAACCAGTCTTAAGTCGCTGGGGTATATTTGTAGCAATAGCCAAAAATACATTGTTTGGGTCAAAATTTTTGATTTTTCTTTTATGCCAAAAATCATTAGGTTTATATATTACATAAATATCCTACTCATATCCTACTAACAACAACAACAACAACAACAAATTTTTTTAATGATATTTGACATTAAGATTGATGTTTAAAATATGTGCTAAATTATCATAATCCTTACAAATAATGGGAACTTGCAGCAGACAGTTTAAAGTTTGACAATAAAATAAAATAAAATAAAATAAATTTTAAAAAATGCAGAGAATTTTCTCCAGCTTCATTATTTTTTCACCGGAGTAAAATTAATGTGCAATCCAAGGAAAATAAAATAAAATAAAATTCAATTCAATTCAATTCAATTCAATTCAATTCAATTCAATTCAATTCAATTCAAATAAAAAAATGGAGAGAATTTTTTTCAAATCAAATCAAATTAAAAAATTGAGAAAATTTTTAATAATTAAATTAAATTAAATTAAAAATAAAATAAAAATGGAGAGAATTCTTTCAAATAAAATAAAATAAAATTAAATTAAAAATAAAATAAAAATGGAGAGAATTCTTTCAAATAAAATAAAATTAAATTAAATTAAAAAAAATAAAAATGGAGAGATTTTTTTCAAATCAAATCAAATTTAAAAAAAATTAAAAATGGAGAGAATTTTTTCAAATAAAATGAAATGAAATTAAATTAAATTAAAAATAAAATAAAAATGGAGGGAATTTTTTCAAATAAAATAAAATAAAATTGTTTATTGTAGGCTATGGATATATAAAATCGACTCTTTAAATAAATATATAGATTTGATGTCTTAGAAAGGGTTAATTAGACTTTCACACCACTAAAACCCTCTCAGTGAAGTTGTGTGTCTAAATTCTTTCCCTTTAAGCCACTAGTATAAATCCGTCACACTTCAGACGTTCCTTACGTGTGTTAATTAATACATATACAGCTAAATGATCAGACTTTGGCATGAAGACAGACGCACAGATAGAGATGGAATGAGAGAGAGTGGGACGGCCAGCCGTGGTGGCAGACGGCCGCTGCAGTCTAATTAAATTAATGAAGACACATGTTGTCCGGTCGGCCTGACTGGGCGGCTGTCATCTCTGCGCCGGCTGGGGCCTGTCGAGGAGGGAATGGGGCCGTTCAGCTCTGGCTCCACGCCATGAGCGTTTAACAGGCTGTGTGGGTTTGTTTGTAATCAGACTGGACCCATTTAGGACCTCATGATTACAGCGGGATGTTAGAGTTTGATGGATCACGAGAACTTGGTGAAGTTCTCGGTTAAGTTTTGTTCAAGTATTAACCTCAGTGTTTCAGATGATTCTCCAAATATTCCCTGGAATTTTAAGAAAATGTTTAAGACTGTGTTGAGACTTAAACATGGTATTTTGGGCATATTTGAATCAGTTTGAGACATTTTCAAGATATCTTCTAAAACAGGAAACGTGAAATTCCATGTTTTGTTTTTGTTTTGTTTTCCCCCCTCTCAGAAGAAAAATTTGAGAGGCAGAAGAAAAAAAAAATCTTTTTTTTTTCTGTTCTTTCCCGTGGACCATGGATTATTTTATTTTATTTTATTTTATTTTATTTTAGCCATGGATGTGGTCAAAGTTTAGACATTTAATTTAATCAGACTAAATACATAGAAACAAGAAAAAAATCTTAATTCAACATCATTTTCTGTAGTGTTTTTTTCTCGCCTTTTTCTTTAGGAGGAACATTTATTTATTTATTTTTTATTATTATTATATTTTTTTTTATATTCTTACCCATGGACATACCCAGGAAAAAAAATAGAAACAAGAAAAAAAAATCTTCATTTAATCTCCTAATTTAATTCATTTAAAGGAGAAACACTTTATTTTATTTTTCTCTTTTATGTTTCTCTCCATTTAATCTTCTTTTTCTTTAGGAGAATCATTTATTTTATTTTATTTTTTTAGTTTTCCACAAATTTTTCCACATTTAATTTAATCAGGTGGAAAAAAAAATAGAAGCAAGATTTTTTTTAATCTCCTTTTTCTTGAGTAGAAACCTTTATTTAATTTTATAAAATTTTATTTTATTTTATTATCTTCTTTTTCTTTTGGAGAAACATTTTCTGTTATTTATTTATTTATTTTTTATTTACCCATGGACCTTGGTCAGATGTCAGAAAAAAATACAAACAAGAAAAAAAATCTTCATTTAATCTCCTCATTTAATTAATTTAAAGTAGAAACACTTTATTATATATTCTCTCCATTTAATCTACTTTTTCTTTAGGAGAAACATTTATTTTAATTTATTTTACTTTTTCACTTGGACCTTGGTCAGAGTTTATAAATTTAATTTAATCAGGTGAAAAAAAAATAGAAGAAAGAATGTTTTTTTTTTTATCTCCTTTTTCTTGAGGAGAAACCTTTATTTTGTTTTGTTTTATTATTTATTTTATTTTATTTTTCCCCATGGACTTTGAGCAGAGTTTACATATTTAATTTAATCAGTGGTGGTTCTTGATCAGGCTAGACATCATATTTAATTTGACAAGAATGAAAACAAGTCTGTGAAGGATAGACGTTTTTTCTCCACTACAATTTTTTAATATATTAGTATTTTCATGGATGTACTGTACACTGTTGATGTATAACTACTGAACAGGCTTCCATCCTTCACTGCCTCATTTTCATTCATGTAAAATATCATCCACCATGACAGAAGTACGTAGGTAACTACTTGTAGCATAGTTTATAGCGTAAAAATGAACACGAAGTTATTGACGAAAGAGCTTCAGACTCAGAATAAAACACGCTGTGATTCTCTGAGATTCTAGAACTTTTTTTATCCGTGTCAGGAGGAGCTGCGCTGCCCAAAACAGAACAGATAAATCCACACCACAAACACACGTCCCCTCCGCTTTCTTCCTGCAATCCAGCAGAAAATAGAAAAGGGGGCGTGAGAGACAGGGAACATTTCCATCTCACGGGTGTGAAGCCGGTGTTTCCCAAAAAGCGCCTGAGCTCCGTTAGATTTGCCAAAGTGCGTCATATGCAGTTGGAATGGAACTTTGACTGAGTGACTCAAACTCTCCAGTCTCCTTATTTATTTGATGTGTTGGTAATTACCCATCATTCTAGTTCCTCGGGTCACGCTATATTTAACCACGCGGTACGTCTCGCAGGCTGCGTCATATAGATAGTCGGTTGATTCACCCGGCTTTTCCCCCATAAGTGTCTGACACCCACCGGCGCATTATCCCTGAGCTCCACACAAAACAGACCTTGTGTTACCGGCAACAGATTAAATTAACTTGAGGTGGAAATGGAAACGAAAACCTATGCGAGAGAAATTCCCCAGAGGGGGATGCGATAATAAAAGATGTGTGAAAAGTGACGTGTTTGGGGAATGTGATGAAATGACAGAGCTCTTTTTCACCTTGCATGCAACAGCTGAATGAGGAAATAAAGCTAGTTGACCTTTGAACTCCAACTGGTAGTTCATTCACACCTACGCTGTTTTGTAATTGTCTATTTACTGTTGTTTTGTGTTGCAAATTGAATTTGTGCAGTGTCTTGCAGCATGCATTTATAGGATGACATGTTGAGTTTAAAACGCTTGAGAAAGCGCAATGTCTGGGTTTTGTTCTATCATGCTCTGTCTTGCTGTTTTTGAACACATCTTGCACATCTTGTAAACTGCATTCATGCATTTTGATGCATTGATCTGACAATAAAAATGTAATGCATTGCTTACAGAATTTGATTATTAACACAAAGATTGCCAGTGGCCTCAGATTATTGTTGTGCAACTTTCACAGCATGTTAAAACTCACTATTACTATATATAGTATGTTATACTATATCTGACTATATTATATCATATTATAATTGTGTGCATTCTGTGGAATAAAGGAAGGTAATAGTTGTTTCCAGTTCCATTTTATTTTATTTTGTTTTATTATTTTATTTTATGTTAATTCCTCTCCATTTAATCCTCTCTTTCTTTAAGAGAAACAATTTATTTTATTTATTTTTTTTATTTTTATTTTTTTTTTCCTAATGGACCTTGGTCAGAGTTTACACATATAATTTAATCAAGCAAAAAAAATATATTTTTTATTTTATTTCATTTTACATTTATTTTAACATTTAATTTAATCAGTCAAAAAGTAGAAGCAAGAAAAGTGTTTATTTTATTTTATTGTAGTTTATTTTAGTTTTTAGTTTTTTTTTTTTTTTTTTTTTTTTTTTTTTTTTTTTATTCTTCTCCATGGCCATTGGTCAGAGTTTACATTTAATTTACATTAGTTTACATTTTATTGAACTATTGAACTTATTTAACTTTTTATTTTAAATCTTTTCATTTTAAATTTATTTTAACATTTAATTTAATCAGTCAAAAAATAGAAGCAAGAAAATTTGTATTTTATTTTATATTTTATTTTATTCTTTCCGATGGACCTTGGTCAGAGTTTAAACATTTAATTTAATCAGGCAAAAAAATAAAGCAAAAAAAAGCATTTTTTATATTATTTTATTTTATTCTTCTCCATGGCCATTGGTCAAAGTTTAAACATATAATTTAATCAAGCAAAATAATGTTTTATTTCATTTTAAATTTATTTTAAGATTTAATTTAATCAGGCAAAAAATAGAAGCAAGATCATTTTTATTTTATTTTATTTTATTTTATTTCCCATGGACATTGATCAGAGTTTACACATTTAATGTAATTAAGCAAAAAAGAGGCAGAAAAACATTTCTTCATTTAATCTCCTTTTTCTTTAGGAGAAACATTTTATTTTAGTTATTTTATTTACTTATTTTATTGAACTATTTAACTTATTTAACTTTTTATTTTAACTATAAAATAGTTATTTTAAAGTGTAAAAATATTTTACAATATTATTGTTTTTACTGTCACAGTTTGTGCTGAATACCAAAAAAATCGAATTGTATGTTAAAAATAGCTGAAATAAGCACAAGTGTCAGGGCATGTCAAAACATCTAAAGGGCCCCAAAATCACATCAGACCCCAAAGGGTTAACAAAAAATGCAGCTTTGATGAGCATAAGAGAATTAATTAAAAAAAAAAAAACTTTCAAATCTTGAAAGCATTCAGAAACATTTAATCTTACCAACCTCAACTTTTAAAGGTTTTATTTATGTTTGTTTGTTTGTTTGTTTTTGTGCTTGACTAACAACGATTAGATAAAGATGTTTATTATCCCCTGTACTTGACAGACATGTATGTATATTATATCTTGATTCAGGAAATGTTTCACATATTCCTCAGTCTACTTCTGTGTATCATTGCATTTTGTCCAACATTCAGTTTTTCAAAACTGAATTTAAAGCCTGATGTATAATTTTGTCAATATTTGACTATAATGCAAATTGCCTGTCTATAGTTGCATTTATATATTCAGCATATTTTTGGAACTAGGTCAACTCTTAATAGGTAGTTAATGGTCAGAATAAGTTGAAGACTGTTTAGTCTGTGTCTGATATCCAAAGACATGTTTCTATACTACATTTAAAGTTTGATAGGGTCCAGATGTCATTGTTTTGGAGGTTCTGTCCCTTTTTCCAGTGCAGCAGCCCAAGCCGTTTGAGTTCAGTGTGCCGTGTGAGCATGTCAGATTCACTCAGACAAACATCAGTGCAGAGTGGAGATGCCGTGACCTTCAGTCATATTTTCTTTTAAGAGGTGGAGTTCACATCAGGATAGTGTCATTAATATTGTAAGGGATGCTGGGTACAGCATGTGCGCGTCTGTGTTTCCCCTCCTCATCCTTCTCTCTCTGGGACCGGCTGAGGAGTGTTCGGGAACAGACAGAAAGAGAGACAGAAATAGAGAAGAAGAGGAGCAGATCAAACAAGGACCGCCTCTGCTCGCCGTTCCTCTCTCATCCTTCATCTAGCCGTCAGTATCGTGAGGCAGACGCTGTTCTCGCCCTGCGTGCCTCTTTGAAGTGGCATTATGGGTTCACAAAGGATTTAGGCCAAAGTCTGTAATGGGGGAGCATGAGCTTTTGGTGTGATAGTGCAGCTCAGGAACCTTAACACTAATAAGAGCATATACTCAAATTAAATTATATTTATTTAAACTCAATGGTGGACACTTTCAAAGTATTTTTAATGCTAAGTACATTTTTCAAGTATCTGTATCGAAGTATTTTTATTTTGAGAAACTTTTACTTCACTACATTTCAAAGCATAATATCATACATTTGTACTCCACTACATTTCTTAAAAACATGTCATTCCTTGTTATTTTGTACTGAAGAAATCTGTGGTGTCTGATTCGTGAATGAGATGTGTTTTTTTCCCAAACTGAACGATTCCTTCGCAAATTGGACTGATTGGATTGCAGTTGTTCTTGAGTCAACAACTCATAGATTCAAATGATTCAGTCAGAATGAGTCTCCAGTAAACAACTCACTGATTCATATGATCCGGTCAGAGTAATTCTCCAGTGAACAGCTCACTGATTTAAATGGTCTGGTCAGTGTGAGTCTCCAAACAACAATTTAATGATTCAAATGATTCAGTCATAGTGAGTATTTAGTCAGCAAATCACTGATTCAAATGATCTGGTCAGAGTGAGTCTCCAGTAAACAACTCACTGATTCAAATAATCTGATCAGAGTAATCCTCTAGTCAAGAGCTCTCTGATTTAGATGATTTGGTCAGAGTGAATCTCCAGTCAACAACTCACTGATTCGATTGATCCAGTCAGAGCGAGTATCTAGTCAACAACTCACTGATTCAAATGATTTGGTCCAAGCAATTCTCCAGTCACTAACTCACTAATTCAATTGATTCAGTCAGCAAATCACTGATTCAAATTATCTGGTCAGATCGAGTCTCCAGTCAACGACTCACTGATTAAAATTATTTGAGTATCCAGTCAACAACTCACTGATTCATTTGATTTGGCCAGAGTAAGTATCCAGTGAACAACTCACTGATTCAGTCAGAGTGAGTATCTAGTCAACAACTCACTGATTCAAATTATTCAGTCAGAACGAGTCTCCAGTCAGCAACTCATTGATACAAAGGATTCGATCGGAGTGAGTCTCCAGTCAACAACTCACTGATTCAAATGATTCGACCAGAGTGAGTCTCCAGTCAGCAGCCCGCTGATTTAAATGATACGGTCAGAGCAAGTCTCCAGGGAACAAAACACTGATTCGGTCAGAGTGAGTCTCCAATCAACAACTCACTGATTCAAATGATTCGGTCAGAGCAAGTCTCTTGTCAACTACTCACTGATTCAAATGATTCGGTCAGAGCGAGTCTCTAGTCAACAACTCACTGATTCAAATGATTCGGTCAGAGCAAGTCTCTAGTCAACTACTCACTGATTCAAATGATTCGGTCAGAGCAAGTCTCTAGTCAACTACTCACTGATTCAAATGATTCGGTCAGAGCAAGTCTCTAGTCAACTACTCACTGATTCAAATGATTCGGTCAGAGTGAGTCTCTAGTCAACAACTCACTGATTCAAATGATTCGGTCAGAGCAAGTCTCTAGTCAACTACTCACTGATTCAAATGATTCGGTCAGAGCAAGTCTCTAGTCAACTACTCACTGATTCAAATCATCCAGTCAGAGCAAGTCTCCAGTGAACAAAACACTGATTCAAATTATTTGGTCAGAGTGAGTATCCAGTAAACAACTCACTGATTCAAATGATTCAGTCAGAGCGAGTATCTAGTTAACAACTAACTAATTCAAATGATCTGGTCAGAGTGAGTATCTAGTCAACAATCCACTAGTTCAGATGATTCAGTCAGAGCGAGCCTCTAGTCAACAACTCTGATTCAAGAGATCTGGTCAGAGTGAGTATCTAGTCAACAATCCACTAGTTCAGATGATTCAGTCAGAGCGAGCCTCTAGTCAACAACTCTGATTCAAGATATCTGGTCAGAGTGAGTCTGCAGTTAACAATTCAGTGAATTAACAAGTCTGATTTAAAATGAGCCAAGCAGGGTTCTAGGGTGTTGTGTGCTGTCACAGAAGTTTAATTCTCAGGATTTGAGGTTCATTCAGATCACTTCACCCAAATATGAGCAGTACTAATAGAGATGCTTGTCTTTACAAACACCACTAATTATTTGTGACACAGACTGTGTGAGTGTGAGGAACAGAGAGGCACAGAGTGAAAGAGAATATATTTAGCCTCTCTGAAGCACTATGTTAGTTTTTTCTGGACAGCTTTGGTGCTTTATAAAACAATATTATCACTCAAAACATCCTGCAGTACTTTCAGCCTCTTTTTCTATCTCCATCTCATTTAGGTTAGTGCACTAGATTTGGTTAGTTAGTGTGTATCTATTAATGTAAAGTATGAGTATGTCCAGGCAACAAATGTACAGTAGGTTATAAAAATAGAACATTTCTGAAATGTTAAAATGTCTAGTTTTCTTGTTGTGATTTAATATCATATTTAAATGTTACAAAAACCTTTATTGGAACATATATGACATCAGGATGTTCAGAGAAAAAAAAAACATTAAAAGTAATAATAAAAACATTGTTTTAAGAACATTTTGTCCTAACATATAACTGTTATAAAAACTTTAGTGAAAGTTGTGAAAAGGTTTCCTGTTGGCTGGCTAGGTTACATCACAGTTTCACAGATAATATGTTCCAGAGTTCTTTTCACAGTATAACGTCTATCCCTACACCCATTTTTCATTCACTTCAATTTAAATGAACCAAAGTCTACATCACCACCCTGGAGGAAGAAGTTCAAATTCTGTATGAAGCATGTGAGTCATCAAAATAAAAAAATATAGCCTCTCGTAATAGTTTCTTACGTAGATAAAGCTAACATACACATGCACACATACACAAACACACACACACACACACATACACATAGGGTACATATGTTTCAAACGCACTGATCATATCTGAGAGTCTGTGTCAGCAAGCACTGAGGTTTATAGAGGTTAAACGGTAAATACGGAGCCCGAGTCTGTTTATAGTGCTGCCATTTTTCTAAGTAAATATCTCTTCTCCTGACCTCTAGCAGGCAGGCAGCTTGCGTCGGCCCAGTAAAGCGCATAATCACTCTAATTAGAAGAGGTCGCAGAAAGCAAAAACATCACCTTGTTCATAACCTACACACACACTCACATGCAGCCAAACACAGCGTGTCAGTCACCCTCCTCTAGATACACTTGCTTTGAAAAGGATACGTAGGGAATTGATGCAGACGGTGTTTCTGGACGCAGAACAATGAAAGGCAACTGTTACTGAGAATGAGCATTTTTTTGCTTCGATCTGAAGCATCTGGTGAATCTGTTAAAGAAGATCACAGTTTTTTTGCAGAACAGCATATGTCTGAAAGAAAAGGACAGGCCTCAAGGATATGCTCAGCCATGCAATCCATACAAAATTATGTATGAAAGCGACAGCGAGAGAGAGAGACATAGTAGCGTCGATCTCAGACGTCACACCCACAGACTCGTCTGATGCATACAGCACACGAAAATGACAAGAGCAGGTTGAAAGTAGTGGTTTTGATTTTACTTGCAGACTTCCAATATATTTTTAGTTCTCTGCGCAGATGCACAGGTTTTTTAATAGTTTGCTTAAAAACAATCTTGTGTTTATAAAGTACCAGGATAATACAGAGAGTGTTTCTGAGGGCGTAGTTGTATCTGGATTCTTAGTATCCGTCACACTTAAACATAATGAAAAGAAACTCACATGTCATTTAGTCCAGAGGTTTTCAAAAGAACTACATAACAAAAATTTTAATTAATGTAATTTATTAATATTTCTTTTCAGGTTTAAAACATATAGTATAACCTCATTCTAGTAAGGTTAAAAAAAAAATTGTGCTGGGCAACAATTAATCACGATTAATCGCATCCAAAATAAAAGTTATGTTTCTATATTTATATATAATAATATAATATATAATATAAATTATATGAATATAAATATACATGTAAATGCATTTACATGCATTTGTGTAAATACATGTAAATATTTTCAAAATGTATAGTGTATGTGTGTGTCTTTATATATACGTAATAAATATACCCACATACACACACTACGCACACATATTATGTAGACAAGAAGCGTTTATTTTGGATTTTGGCGATTAATCGTTCCCCAGCACAAATCATTTAATAATTTGTTTTAGCTTAACTACAGCAACAATATTAAAGGCATCAAATTAATTTTGTGTTAGATTATATATAATTCAAATATAAAATTAGAATAATATTTGACAATATTACTGTTTTTACTGTATTTTTTATCAAATAAATGCAGCCTTGGCTTTTACCTAGAAAAACGTTGTGTGTGTGTGTGTGTGTGTGTGTGTGTGTGTGTGTGTGTGTGTGTGTGTGTGTGTGTGTGTGTGTGTGTGTGTGTGTGTGTGTACCTGGTATTCATCACGTTGTGGGGACCAAATGGACACAAGGATAGGAATACCAGTAGATTTTGACCTTGTGGGGACATTTCTCAGGTCCCCATGAGGAAACAGGCTTATAAATCATGCACAATGAGTTTTTTTTGAGGAAGTAAAAGTGTGCACAATCTCCTGTGAGGGCTAGGTTTAGGTGTAGGGTAGGTGTAGGGCCATAGAAAATACGGTTTGTACAGTATAAAAACCATTACGCCTATGGAATGTCCCCATAAAACATGTAAACCCAACATGTGTGTGTGTGTGTGTGTGTGTGTGTGTGTGTGTGTGTGTGTGTGTGTGTGTGTGTGTGTGTGTGTGTGTGTGTGTGTGTGTGTGTGTGTGTGTGTGTGTGTGTGTATATTTTTTTTTTTGGGGGGGGGGGGTTGGTAAGATTTTGAATCCTCTCCCAGGCTGCATTTATTTTTCAAAAATACTATAAAAACAGTAATATTGTGAAATATTATTGCAATTTTCTTTGTGAATATATTTTAAAGTATAATTTATTTATTTTATATATATATATATATATATATATATATATATATATACATTATTTTTATTTTTAATTATAAATATATTTATAATGTTAAAACAGTTATGCTGCTTAATATTTGGATAGAAAATTCATAAATAGAAAATTTGTTAGAACAGCCGTTATTTAAATATTAAAATGTAAGTTTTTGTAACAATATAAAACAAATTTAATTTTAATCTTAAATTTTATCTTTTCTAAATAAAAGATTTGTAAAATCAATATTTTATTAATACAAATATATGTTTGTAAATAGTCTTCATCATATTTGAGAGTCGTTGGCTTAAAAAAAAAAAAAAAAAAAGCCTCACTTTTTCTGTCAAATTGTGCAGTTCTTGTCCAAAATAAGCTGCCACGTGGATTAGACTTTTAACTTATGATCAAAAGTGTGGACTAGATGCCAGTAGGAGTTTAGTTTGACTCTGAAAGCATTGCTTTGAACCTTACTAGTTTTGAGTTAGAGGTGCAGTGCCTGGGTTTTCAGATGAGAGATGGAGTCTGCCACGATGCGACGGCGACGTGACGGTTTTGTAAACGTAATTTCAAGAGAACGGCCGAGAGGTCACAACACCTCTGCTCTCCACAGATGCTTGCTGTTGGACGCAGAATCACAAAGACGGCCGTTTGACTTCAGCATCTAGAATTTACATGCAGCTCGGACAGCAAATGATCCGAGCGGCTCCAAACAGGTGTTACTTGGCCCACCGATGCAGCCGCTTGCTTAGATTTAGTGACCAGTGCGCTAGTGCTGTTTATGCCCCAGAGCTTGCCAAGCGTGTGCGCCGCTGCCAGTGTTCTCTGGAGCCCGGACCCTTCCAAGCATCATTAAACCCTTCGTGCTTCCCCAGTCCAAACATCAATCGCGCCTCCGTATCCCACTGACCACTCTGGCCTTCCCTCTCAACCGCATTTATCTTCGCTCGGCTCTCAGCACCTGCCCGTGGGCCGCCGGGCTCCGCCCCTTCCATTGCTCTCTCATAGACCTCCAAAGCCATCCCTCTTTCAGGCATGATTAATCAAGCACCGATAAGCGGGCCATTAAAGTTAGATAATGACAGACCTGCGCGAGAATCCCGGGTTTAGGTTCAGCAGGGCCTGGACGTGGTGTAAGACGCCCCTGAGAGGCGCAATGAAAAGGATAGAAGGCTTATCTCTCCAAAGACAGGCCCGCTGCCGCCTCAGGGGCTAATAAACCACCCAAAGTCAGCCAACACCTTGAGATCTGCCCCCGCTTTTATACCACAGATCTCTTTTAGCCCTGCGGAGGGGTGGACGGATGAATGGGAATGAAGGGACGGTTGGCGGTACGGCATGGACTCGCGGGCCTCGTTCTCGCGCTCCTCGGAGAGCAGTTAGGCTTTTTGTGCGCAAGTTATTATTTCATCTGCAGGATTTATGACTCTCTAATTCTCTTTTATTTCCTTCACTTTTTATATATCTCCTTCTTTCACTCACCGTCTCTCTTTCATTCCCTTTTTCTGTCTATCAGCGCAGCTGGATTTATGCCTCTTTGGTCGAGGATATCTTACAATGACGGTGGCGGTGTAAACGGCACACAGAGGACCTCTTATATATATATATATATGTATAAACCATATCCCTATTTCATAATAATTTCAAACTATAGATATTTTTAACAGTGCTGTCAAACGATTAATCACGATTAATCGCATCCAAAATAAAGGTTTTTGGTATATTTTACTATATTTTAAAGTGTCCTTGTTACACGTTACAAGTAATTACTATTATAATAACTATTAATTATGCATATAGTAAGTACATGTAGTTAATAAATATTACTCAGTACTTACAGTAAATGTATAATTACACTGTAACAAGGACACCTTAAAATAAAGTGTAACCCAGTTTTATTTATACACACATAATACACACATTTTTGAAAATATTTACATGTATTTACATGTGTATATATTTATATTAATATAATTTATATATATATAAAACACAACATATTTTTCTTGTATACATGCATGTGTATTTATATATACAATACATACATATACACAGTACACACATATATTATGTAAACAAAAAGTTTTATTTTATGTGATTAATCGTGATAAATCGTGATTAATCGTTTAATTAATCGACTCATTTTTAATGATTTAGAATCAGTATTTATTTATTTATTGTTTTTCTTTATATTTTCTCTAGATAGTTTATATTATAAAAATATTATTATAAAATGTGTACATATATATATAGAGAGAGAGAGAGAGTTAAAATATTTTTGAAAATAATAAATATATAAACTATATTGTTAAATATAACTATTTGAATTATTGTTTAATATAAATAATATTTTACTAAATAAATAATATTGTTTATTAAAATGATTTATTAATAAATAATAAAATTAGTATTTAATTTAATTGTTATATAGTTATTTACTATTTTTAATTATTAACCAATTAATTTATTCATTATTTCAACTATTATTCATATTATTTATTAAGTAAAATAATTAAGTGGCATCTTTTTATGCGTGGGAATAAAAAAATCAACAAGCTTCTGACTTAAGATGAAATGGAGCCTTTTGCTTGAGTCTTTTCTTTTTCGTCTTGAGAAAAAAGTGAGCAAAAAAATTGAATGTCAGTACATGGCAGTAATGTCTTAAACTATGCTTAGATGAAATCATATGTCATGTTATTATATTATTATATTTGTTTTTATTTGAATAGTGCTTTTTAAGATGTAATATTATATTATTAATTAATTATTAATATATTATATAATTTTATAATAAATATAATTTTGGGCAATGATTAATCACAATTAATCGCATCCAGAATAAAAGCTTGTGTGTACATAATATATGTGTGTGTACTGTGTATATTTATTATGTATATGTAAATACACACACATGCATGTATATATTTAAGAAAAATGTGTGTGTGTGTGTGTGTGTGTGTGTGTGTGTGTGTGTGTGTGTGTGTGTGTGTGTGTGTGTGTGTGTGTGTGTGTGTGTGTGTGTGTGTGTGTCTTTATACACATAATAAATATGCACAGTACACACATATTATGTAAACAAAACCTTTATTTTAAATGTGATTAATCGTTGCCCAGCACTATAATAAATATAATTTAATAATATTAATATTTATTATTATTATTTTATTTATTTATTTATTTAAAAATATATATTTTTCTGTACTTAATTATATCTCTGTCTAATTTCTTTGTTTTTACTTCTTCTAAGGATTTTTTGTTGAAATGTCACCAAGTCAGTACAAAACACAGCAGAATTTCCAGAGGCATAAACGGGCAACCTCTGAGAAATAATCATTTCTCTCTGGGTGGTTAAGATATTGTATATGGTAGCGGTTCAAGGACAGACCGAGTGGCTTGTAGGTCAAAAAGAAAAAGAGGCAATTAGACGAGAGCTCCTCGAGCCCCTGATGCTGTTTTATATGTAGTGTATCGTTTACAAAACCTCGTCACATCAAGAGCAGCGACAACACTGTTGCTCTTTTCTTGACATTTATGTGAGGAGATAAACACAGGGATTATGAAGACCTGATCTCAACATCCAGCCTCACCAAACAACACACACACACACACATAGATAAATCTCAGTTGTTGAACGATAGGAAAGATAGAAAAACAGCTGTGCCCTGTTACTCCACTCTTGACATTTATGTGAGGAAATAAATGAAAGGATGAAGACCTGATCACACACACATAGTCTTTATGATCAGCTGTGTGTTTGGGAACTGATCATGACTGCACAAATGAGTGTGTGTGTGTGTGTGTGTGTGTGTGTGTGTGTGTGTGTGTGTGTGTGTGTGTGTGTGTGTGTGTGTGTGTGTGTGTGTGTGTGTACCTGGTATTCATCACGTTGTGGGGACCAAATGTCCCCACAAGGATAGGAATACCAGTAGATTTTGACCTTGTGGGGACATTTCTCAGGTCCCCATGAGGAAACAGGCTTATAAATCATGCACAATGAGTTTTTTTGATGAAGTAAAAGTGTGCACAATCTCCTGTGAGGGCTAGGTTTAGGTGTAGGGTAGGTGTAGGGTGATAGAAAGTACGGTTTGTACAGTATAAAAAACATTACGCCTATGGAATGTCCCCATAAAACATGTAAACCCAACATGTGTGTGTGTGTGTGTGTGTGTGTGTGTGTGTGTGTGTGTGTGTGTGTGTGTGTGTGTGTGTGTACCTGGTATTCATCACGTTGTGGGGACCAAATGTCCCCACAAGGATAGGAATACCAGTAGATTTTGACCTTGTGGGGACATTTCTCAGGTCCCCATGAGGAAACAGGCTTATAAATCATGCACAATGAGTTTTTTTGATGAAGTAAAAGTGTGCACAATCTCCTGTGAGGGCTAGGTTTAGGTGTAGGGTAGGTGTAGGGTGATAGAAAGTACGGTTTGTACAGTATAAAAAACATTACGCCTATGGAATGTCCCCATAAAACATGTAAACCCAACATGTGTGTGTGTGTGTGTGTGTGTGTGTGTGTGTGTGTGTGTGTGTGTGTGTGTGTGTGTGTGTGTGTGTGTGTGTGTGTGTGTGTGTGTGTGTGTGTGTGTGTGTGTGTTTTCTGTTCTTGTAGAGTGGCTCATAAAACAGAGGGGCACAAAGCAGAAAATTGAAAGCATCTCATATGTGTCACAGATCACCCTGGGCAACAGATAAAACACCCTGACCGGGTCACTAACACACATGCACACACACACACACACACACACACACACACACACACACACACACACACACACACAATCCTCAGATCATGCATTTCATCTTTCAGTCATGTGACACAGGTCTGGAATCACCCACAGTAACACAGGACATTAGTTTTATGTGCTTCATTTGAGTGTTTCCTATTGTTATTTGCATTAGGGAAGCCCACTGTAATTAGTCCACCTTATTTCTGCCTCAGAAGATACAAAATAACAGATAATTGTTAGGTGAGCTTTAAAAATGAGAAATAAAATAACATGGTCACATATGTATAAATGCACTTTTTTAACTCTGAAGAAGAAACAATCTTTCAAATTAAACATTTGTTTGTTTGTTTTGTTTGTTTGTTTATTTTGACAGTCACAATTACCTTCTGGGGTTTTTGAAGAAGAAACAGGGTTCCATAATAAACAATTTATTTATTTACTTTTTTATTTACTTATTTATGTAGTCACAATTACCTTTTTTGTTTGTTCGTTTGTTTGTTTGTTTGTTTGTTTGTTTGTTTGTTTGTTTGTTTTACTCTGAAGAAGAAACAGGCTTCCATATTAAACATTTATGTATGTAGGTATGTATGTATTTATTTATTTTATATATATATTTTATTTATTTATTCTTGCAGTCACAATTATTATTATTTATTATTATTACAATTATCACAATTTTTTTTTTTTTTACTCTGATGAAGAAAGAGGCTTCCGTAGTAAACATTTATTTATTTATTTATTTATTTATTTATGTAGCCACAATTACCTTTTTGTTTGTTTGTTTGTTTGTTTGTTTATTGTGGTCACAATTACATTTTTGTTTTAGTTTTTTTTTATTCTGAAGAAACAAAGGCTTCCATATTAAACATTTATTTATTTACTTATTTATGCAGTCACAATTTTTGTTTATTTATTCATTTATTCATTTATTCATTTATTTATTTATTGCGGTCACAATTACCTTTTTGTTTTAGTTTTTTTACTCTGAAGAAAAAAAGGCCTCCGTATTAAACATTTGTTTATTCATTTATTTATTATGTAGTCAAAATTACCTGTTTGTTTGTTTGTTTGTTTGTTTGTTTGTTTGTTTGTTTGTTTGTTTGTTTTTACTGTGAAGAAAAAAAGGCTTCCATTTGTTTATTTATTTATTTATTTTGGCAGTCATAATTACTTTTTTTTTTACTTTGATATTAAACATGTATTTATCTATTTATTTATTACAGTCACATATACCTTTTTGTTTTCTTTTTTTTCACTCTAAAGAAGAAACAGGATTCCATATTAAACATTTTTGATTCATTCATTCATTTATTTGTTTGTTTATTTATTTAGGCAGTCACAAATGTTTTTTTTTTTTTTTGAGGATAAAACAGGTTTCCATGTAGAACATGTATTTATTTATTTGTTTGTTTGTTAGTTTGTTTGTTTGTTTTGACAGTCACAATTACATTTTTTTTAACTGATGAAGAAATGTATTTATTTATTTATTTTGCCAATTAATTACTTTTTTTTACTGTGAAGAAGAAACAGGTTCCCATATCAAACATATATATATATGAATATGAATATGAATATGAATATGAATTCACAATTACTGGTTTATGTCTTTCATAAACACTTATAGTTTTACTACTTTTTTTTTTTTAAAGTTTGATTTGTTTACTGAATGCACCTAAACTGTTTTGTGACTGTATTTTAAACTACATATTGTCACTACACCGAGTCCGGTTATTTTAGTCAGACCAATTCAAATGAATAATCCACATGAGTATTTAAGAAATCGACTTGTTTGTGAATTTAACTACACCGGTCACACTTTTTGTTTTTGCAAAGACTACACAAAGTTTGTTTAATGTGTCCGTTTTTGCAGTAGGTGTTGTTTTGTTGTCTTGTTATGGCCTCGTTCTTTAATGAAATTGCCACTTGTCACAGTCCATTCAGCTCCCAGTGTATAAGTCCTGCTTTATGCTTTCTCTTGTTGAATATTCTGTTTCTCTCTGCAATGTCACATTATGGAAGTAAAATGGCTTGTGAATGCATTTTATATTGACTTATATGCTACGCTGTGACCTTGGGAACAGGAAGGAAGAAGGTAAGATGAAAATCAAAGCAGAAGTGCTAGACGGTGCTGATCTGGAAGCAGGTTTTAAGGATTAAACCCAAGTGTTTGGCATTATCACAAAACCAGATTCAAATCAGCAGCTGGCAGACTCAATGTTTCCTGAACCAAATCTACCAGAAATGATATTTTAGCAAAGTTGTGAACAAAATTGAGTGTGATGAGACAGAAAGATTTGGCTCCATGAAATAATAAAAAGACAGCTAAAACTTTCAGTGTTAGCTTGACAATGCTGCATCTGAAAAATGAAGAAAGCCTTGAGGTTTGCAGGCCTAATGCAACTAAAGTTCTTTATAACATTACGAGTTGGAAATGATTTTTGTCTCTGTCAAGTCAACATGATAAAGACAAAACACATTTTGGTATTGCACATAACATCAAACATACATTGTGATAAATGTAATCTGATTCGTAAAAAAATTACTCCCATGGTTCTTAGAAAAAAAAAGCTCAAATTGTTCTAATGATTTATTAACTCAGTGAATCACAGAGAGATTAATTAGCATCTCACTTACTCACTGTAACAAAGAACTGCTTCATTTTTTAATAACTGTAATATATTTAATATATGTTATTATTTACAAAATTATGTTATTTTATATAAGCTTTTAAATGATTTCGTTTCAACAAAAATGTGTTGAAAATATTTTTGTTGCACATATCAGATAAAACAATTAACACATCAAGATAAATCTATTATTGAAAATAGATTTTGTATATGCGACAAATGTTAAACACTGTTTTTGTTACATTGACATACTATATAAAACAAAGTAATTATCTTGTCTTATAAATAAAGTAATTTATAATATTAATAATATTAATAATTTTAATGTGTGTGTGTGTGCACCTGGTATTCATCACGTTGTGGGGACCTAATGTCCCCACAAGGATAGGAATACCAGTAGATTTTGACCTTGTGGGGACATTTCTCAGGTCCCCATGAGGAAACAGGCTTATAAATCATGCACAATGAGTTTTTTTGATGAAGTAAAAGTGTGCACAATCTCCTGTGAGGGCTAGGTTTAGGTGTAGGGTAGGTGTAGGGTGATAGAAAGTACGGTTTGTACAGTATAAAAACCATTACGCCTATGGAATGTCCCCATAAAACATGTAAACCCAACATGTGTGTGTGTGTGTGTGTGTGTGTGTGTATAATGTATATATGTATATATTTATTATTTATCATATAATGTATTGTAAATGTAAATGTATTTAATATTACATTTATTTACAAAATTTTAAATTATATATACATTATTTGAAATTATTAAAAGGAAAATTATTATTTTTAATATTTATTTTCAAAAAAATGTATTTGAATAATTATGTGTGTGTGTGTGTGTATATATATATACAAAAACGTTTTTTGTTGACATTTTTAGAGATAATATATGATTACTTGCATAAAATAAAAACACATCATAAAATAACACATCAGGATAAATAGTTTTATTTGGATAGATTTGATATATGCGACAAATATTTAACACTGTTTTTGTTTCATTGACACTAAAAAAAGTAATTATCTTATCTTTTAAATATAATAATTTATAATAATAATGATAATAATATAAATTATTTTAATGTGTATAATTTATATTTATATTTTATATTGTAATATATATATATATATATATATATATATTATGTGTATATATTTGTTTATATATATAATGTTTTTGTAAATGTATTTAATATTACATTTATTTACAACATTAAATTATATATAAATTATTTTAAATTACTAAAAAGAAAATTATTTATTTTACATGTTTTAATTTTAAGTATTTTTTATATATGCTACAAAAACGTTTTTTTTTACAGTTTACCTTTGTAATTTTTATATATATATTTATATGATTACTCACATATAATAAAAACACATATAATAAAATAATTAACACATCAAGATAAATCTTTTATTATATTTGATATATATGTATATATATATACATAATATATAATATATATTGTGTGTATATATTTGTTTATATATATATTATTTATTACAAATTTATAATTATACATTATTTTAAATTATTAAAAAGAAAATTATTTATTTTAAATAAATGTTTTATTTGCATAATTATATATATATATATATATATATATATATATATATATATATATATATATATGCTACAAAAGTTTTTAACATTTTTTTTATTACACTGACATAAAAAGATGATATTGTCTTCATTTTTATAATATATATAGATAATATATGGTTACTCACATATAATAAAAGAAAAATATATATATTTAAATTAATTTCGTGAATAAATTTTTTTATGTTTTTAGATATAATAACCCTTCAGATTTCTGTCCTCCTGTCTTCTCTCTCTCCTCTGTCTAATTCATTCGGAGGTTCATATTCTTTAAACGGGAGCCGGTGTGACACACATTTCCACAAACACTCCCATCAAGAACACAAACACACACAAGTGCACACAAACATCCAAACACACACACGGCCCCTCCGCACTCTCAGAACCCATTACCTTCCACTTTCTCCTCATCATTCCCATCTCTCCCGCTCGTTCTCCGTCTTGCTGGCTCAGTGTACGGCTCGAGAGGGGCAAGGTGACATTGTGTGTCATATCAGCATTCCACAGCAGCTCTCTCTCTTTCTCTCTCGGATGGTCTCTCTCTCTCTCTTTCTGTCTCTTTTGCACCTTTTCTCTGTTGTGAGAGTAATTACCACAGTCTCAATTTGCCATTAAAGACCAAGAGCCTGAGGTAGAGAAAGACTGAGAGAAAGAGAGAGACAGATAAAGGAGAGAGGAAGACGTGTGTTTATGGAGCGAAAAGCAGGCAGGGTAAACAGAGAGTGTGGAAACAGAGAAGAAAAGTAGATTTCCAGCAGGAAGAGACGATATCTCAGACAGAAACGCTGTCTCTGAACACAAGCACTTTTCCTCCGAATGAAAACTTAGCTTGCACAATGGCTGTGTTTACGCCGTCATCACCTCTACTTTCTGTCAGACTCACATGCAGACACATATATATACACAAACACACGGCAAAAAAAAAAAATTTCACTTACTGTCTGTTTTGTTTTCCAGTGCAGATATGTAAACATTCTTAAATAAAGATGCATTCAGTGCAAATTAGCGTAAGATTGTAAACAGATAGGCTTTAATTTTTACAATCTGGCAACCATACGCACTAGCTTACATGCTCTATATTGTTTTTTATGTGTGCAGTTGCCAGATGTCAAGAATTCAAATACCCAAATCAGAGCTTCTCTGTTAGGTATAAGTTTTTCCAGGTGTTTTGCTTAATTTGTGCAATCTGGCAACCATACACACTCGCTTGTTCTTCATTGCGGAAGCAGCAACCCGATTTCTTGGTAATTTTGATTTAGCAAAAATAACTGTGACTGTATCAACATGCACATTGTGGACACAATATTACTGCAGACAGTTGTATGACAGCACGTACTTGAGCCTTAATGTGTGCAGTTGCCGGATATCAAGAGTTCAAATCCCTAAATTAGACATCTCTGTTAAAATTTGTACATATTTTACGAGGTGGCTAATTTGTACGAATTGGCAAAAATAACTGTGACTGTATTAATATGCAATATCTGTAACGATAAAAGGCAATACAAAAATATATTTAAAAAATAAAAACTATACAAATATCTCTTCATATCAAGTTATCAAGAGTTCAAATTTCCAAATTAGAGCTTTTATTTTAAAAGCACAGTTTTTTTTTTTGTTTTTTTTTGCAATCTGGCAACCATATGCATGCATTGTCTCTTCATTGCAGACGTATGTTCCTCTATTACTTGATCTTTCATGTGTGCGGTTGCCAGATATTAAGAGCTCAAATCCCTATATGATTTGGCAAAAATAACTGTCTAAATCAACACATAATATCGCTGACGATATAATATGATACTAAATGCATTTACAAAATGCAAACCATACAAAATTCTTTTTATTTTCAGCGGAAAAAAAGGAGACAAAATATAATTGTGGACTGCTGTACGTGTATCTGCAAGGTTTTATGTGTGTGGTTGCCAGATATCAAGAGTTCAAATCCCCAAATCAGAGCTTTTATGTTAAAAGGATAGGTAAATTGGTGTTTTTCTTCATTTTTTTTTGCAATCTGGCAACCATATGCATTCACTCTTCATCTTTTTTTTTAATCAGAACTTTTGTGTTAAAAATTTACAATTTAGCAAAAATAACTGTGACTATATCAACATGCAATATCGTTGTTGATAAAAGGAAGACTAAAATGTAATAAAAAAAATACAAAAATGTCTTTATTTTTGTCTAAAAAAACTGCTGTATGTGCCTCTATTACACAATTTTTTATGTATGGCAGTTGCCAGGTATCAAGAGTTCAGATATCAAATCCCCAAATCAGAGCTTGTCTGTTAAAAGGATAGGTACATTTTCTGGCCGGTGTTTTGCTTAATTTTGACAATCTGGCAACAATTATGTCACTACAATTTGTACATATTTCATGAGATGGCTAATTTGCACGAATTTGTATGACATTACAAATTCTGTTATTGACAATAAAAGGCAATACTAAAATGTATTAAAAAATAAAAACGATACAAGAATCTCTTTATTATTATGTTGGAAAAACATGTGTGCGGTTGCCAGATATCAAGATAATTTTTACAATCTGGCAACCATACACATGAGCTTGCACTTTATTGTGAAAATTGCAACCCGATCTCATGGCAATTCATACATATTTTATGAGGTGGCTAATTTGTATGAATTTGTACAACCTCAGTCATATGAATTTGTATGATTTAGCAAAAATAACTGACTATATTAACATGCAGTATCATTAATGAGAGAAGGTGATACTAAATTGTATTTAAAATAAAAACAATAGAAAAATCAAGAATTCAAATAATCAAAATCACAGCTGCTTGAGTTTTTATGTGTGTGGTTGCCAGATGTCAAGAGTTCAAATCCCCAAATCAGAGTTTCTCTGTTAAAAAGATGCCTGGTGTTTTGCTTAATTATTGAAATTACGATTAGGAATTTAACTGTTATAATTTTTTGTTTGTTTTTACCATTTTTCATAATGTAAGTCTTTGACATTTGTTCTAAAAATGTTTTCTCTAAATGAGATATATCAAATATTAATATGAATAGTTAGAAGAATGTACCATAAACATTACTTTCTAAATGTTTTGTCAAAAGTTAATTTAACGTTTTAAAAGCGTAAAAAATTGTAAAGGCTGTGAGAATGTTTCCTGTTAGTGTGGAAGCTGTTAGCAATCTTCTGGTGAAAAAGAAGAAGAAGTGAGTTAATGCTTAAAACAAGAAAAATATCTACCACTGGGCTAATAAAAAATAAACTAATTCAACCAGAAAACAAGTTTATTTCTCTTACACCACTAGCAGATTCTCATTCTCATTTTTAAGCAAAAACTCACTTAATTTTAATGCATTTTTCAGAAAACAAAATATCTTATGCCATTTTGCTTCCCAAGTAAATTCATCTTGATTTAAGGATGTTTAAATATGTCTACTGGAAAAACAAGACTCTCATTTTTTGAAGTGCACACATACGGTAGCAAATTAGAAGAAGATTGAAGCTCTTGGCGATGGTGAGTCAGTAAAACGATTAATTCATGATTCAGTCTGAAAGATTTGTTCAGTATTAGTCTCAATCAGTCAGAAAACTCTGCTTATTGTGTGAGTAAGTCACCGCACACACTCCATCCTGCAGAGTATCTGTGGACTGTGTGAAAGCGAGAGGCTGAGAGAGAGAAGGAGAAACATCTGGCCTCTTTATCTCCTGAAGAACGAGTTTCCCCTGACAAGAAAAACAGAGCACAACATTTTAATAAGGGTCCCACCTCAGGGACCCCTTAACCTGGAGTCTATTCTGATTTGATTCACACCAGAAGTGCAGGTGTGTTAATAATTAATTGGAGTAAACAATGGTTTATAAAGGGGGCCGGGCCGGGCCAGAGCTGGATAATTGGCTCATTACGGATCAGTGCTAAGATGGACCGAGACCCTGGACACCAGCCTGAGGACCCGCCAGGCCCAGTCCAATTAATGTCCCTGTCCCTTGCTACTGACAATGTTTGTGTGTTTGTGTGTGTGGCTTACACAATTGCTGCTCATAAAACTCAAAATGCTCTGTGAGTTACAGCAGTATTAATGTGTACAGCGCACACTATTTTTTTCTGTGTGGTTTCTTGACGTATATAGGACAGCTGTACGTTTTTGTATTTGTAAATATGCCCTTGTTCGTCCTCATAGTGTCGGCGGCATTGAAAAGTAGGCCAGGGAATATTCCTCATGGTGATATAACAAGTCGTAAGTGTCACGTCTAAGACCTCTCATAAAACAGAGACTTATGGTACTGATGCAGGCCGGCCGGCCCTCTCATAATCCAAACCCCTCAGCTATTTATCAAATATATCAATATAGCTGATGAACACAAGCATGTAAACGAGCAAAATGTTATAAAAAAAATTCTATGAACATGGAGATTTTAAAAACCTGGAGAAATTCAAGAGAGGTGCAGTAGTTTGAATTTTACGTGATCATTTTAACATTTTTATTTGTATTTATTTTTAATTGTTAATGTTTGTATTTTTTATTTTATTAAATTTTTATGTGTATTTATTTTATTTTGTTACCATGTCTTTGATACAGTGTAATTATTCTTAGATTGTATATATATTTTTTTTTTTTATTTGTGTTTATTTTTAATGTTTGTATGTTTTATTGTATTGTATTCAATTTCATTTTATCTTTATGTGTATTTATTAGGGGTGGGCATAGATTAATTTTTTTAATCTAGATTAATCTAGATTAAATCTTGGAATTAATCTAGATTAATCTAGATTAAAATGGCTAATTTGAATTCTGCTGAAGGCATTCAGAATATGTGTGCTACCCAAATAATGACTTAAAGTCTTTGAGAATGGATCATAAAGCTCATAAAGCTGTTCTATGATAATTTGTTGATGAAAATAAATTATGTTCAATTAGATGTACTTGTGTTTACTAACTAACTAACAATGAAATTATTTTTTCTACCTATTAGATTGTGTTTTTTTTAACGTCAACACCTACCCAGCCCATTACATGCTACACCGTGACCGTACTTTTATTTTGAC
The DNA here is from genome assembly GCF_049309525.1 of Garra rufa. Lineage (NCBI taxonomy): Eukaryota > Metazoa > Chordata > Actinopteri > Cypriniformes > Cyprinidae > Garra > Garra rufa. The sequence continues at coordinate 6,744,646 of NC_133380.1, read as the reverse complement.
AGGTTGCCGTGAAGTATGATATGATATGATGCTAGTTTTCTCAAATGAAACGGTAAAAGTGACACTCACAGCAGTTTGGGAGATTGAGTTTATCTGTTCATGTAAGATGAAAATGCCAAAAATTACCGGGAGCGTCACGTGTGTTTCAGTATGCGTGTAGTAAAAGCTCGTCTCCGCAATGCATACATACAGCTAGGCAAACGGAACATATCGGATTCATCTTAAAACGGTCTTTTTGCATTTCAGTTTTCACATACACTAGTCCATATCGCGATTTGAATTAAGTGACTGACCAACATTCGATTTATGAATCCAAAAAACGACGAATTTACGTGGCATTTCGCTATAGTAGATTCGGTTTTTATGAATGGAGGACGACGCGATCCCGTCTGTGTTTTGGCGGAGGAGACTTAAACGCGCGACCATATTCTATAGTCTTCGGTATACATCCGCGTTAAACTATCAAGGTGAAAGTCATTATAGCTTGCGTAGTTTAGACCCAGCTCCCAACCCAAATTTGAGAATAGATTAACGGCGATATTTTTTTTATCGCGCGATAAGAGTTTCACGTTAACGCAGCACGTTAACGCCGATAACGGCCCACCACTAGTATTTATTTATATATATTTCGTTAACGTGTCTTTGATACAGTGCATTTATTTTTAGATAATTTATATATTTTATTTGTTATTGTATTCTATTAAAAATTATTTTTATTTATTTATTATTATTTATTATTTATTTATTTATTTATTTATTTTATTTTATTTGTGTCTTCGATACAGTGTAATTATTTTTAGGGTAATTTATATATTTTTATTTTTGTTTATTTTTTATTGTTAATGTTTGTATTATTTATTTCATTCTATTCTATTAAATTTTGCTATTTTATTTTATTTTATTTTATTTCATATTTGGTTACTGTGTCTTTGATACAGTGCAATTATTTTTTAGATAATTTATATATTTTTAATGTTATTGTACTTTATTCAAATAATTATTTTTATTGCATTAATTTATTTTATTTTATATTTTTATATGGTTATTTTTATTTTTATGTTATTGTATTCTTTTTAAAAATTATTTTATACATATATGTGTGTGATTTTATTTTGTTTGTTAATTTTGTTTTGTTTATATATTTTTTTATTTTTAATTTGTGTTTTTTATATTAATTTTATATATATTTTTTATTTGTAATTCATATTTTTATATGGTTAGAGTGTCTTTGATACAGTGTAATTATTACACTTATTATTAATACAATTACATTGTATTCTATTCTATTTGTATGTGTATTTATTTGATTTATTTCCTTCTATTTATTTTATATTTATTTTTATATTTTTTATTTTATTTTATTTTTTGTTACTATGCCTTTGATACAGTGTAATTAGTTTTAGATTATTTATATATTTTTATTTGTATAAATGTTTTATTTTTAATGTTTCTATTTTTAATGTTATTGTATTCTATTCTATTTTTATATGTATTTATTTAATATGTTTCATTCCATTTAAAGAATTTTATTAAAGCAACAGTATACTGTAAATATTTTATCACTTCCCTGGGAATTAAACCCATGACCTTGGTGGTGCTCGCAACATGCTCCACAGTTTAAATTACAAAACGTTAGTATAATTACTGTATGTACTTCAGTTCAAGCATGCATATTGATTCATGGTGGGCGAACCGTATGGTTCGAATAGAGCTTTGTGATCACTGCAGCATGGGTAATGTCCTAGTATAGCTAGCATTAAAAACACTCTGCGTCTGGCCTGGATCCTGCTGTACTCAGGATTTGATTGTGAGCGGATCTTTCTGACAGGTGTCTCAGAGGGTGGTCGAATCGCCTCTGGCTGTCGTCCTGCCTGGCCCGAGAGCAGAGCGGTTCTCAGCGACTCTTTTCTTTTCCCTGTGGGGGTAATAAAAGAGCCGAATGGCAGGGGGCCAAAGTAGAGACGGGCGTTAGGTGACATGAGACGGACGGCTGAATCCTCTGGGAATTGGCCCATTTGTTACCCAACGGGAGAGGCTGGCACAAAGAGAGAATGCTGAGGGTGTCTTTGTTCAAGGTCACACACCAAACTCTAGATTGAGCGAATGGGACGCGAGCTATTTGCACACACGCATATCAGACTTAGAAGCATACATTCATTTAGTTTTTGCTATTAGTGAAACTCGTACTTAGGGTCAAGGGACTGTTAAAAATATGGGTATTCAGCATGTAGATACAGGATGAGTACAGTCATAACTAAAATCTTAAAATATGCTTGCAGAGAATTAGAAGGACAGACAAAACATAAACTTAAAACATAATATTAATTGGTTTAATAGAGAGGCTTAAGTCATATCTAGAGAGCAGAATATATATATATATATATATATATATATATATATATATATAATGCTTTTTCTAAGTAGAAACCAAGGCTGCATTTATTTAAGATGCATATATATTTTTGAGGATTGTTTATTAACCAGGGTTGTGTGCCATTTAGAAGTTATTTATTAATAATTAATTTGAACTTCAATTCCGTTTCTAAATTGCAATTTAAATGTTATTGCAAGAAAAAAAAAAATAATTGAAAGAAATAATTAACACTTTTTTAACATATTTATCCGAATTGTTAAATTTGTTTATTTTTATTGTATTTTTTTTTTTTATTCTATTCTTTTTTGTAATTAAACAGGTTTATCAGAATTATGTTTGTTTGTTTGTTTGTTTGTTTATTTATTTTGGTGTTTAATTTTGGTGCATGCAAGAAAAAATAAAAAGAATTGGAAAAAATAATATTTAAAACTTGCTGAAAGACATTAATATCAGAATTAATATATATGTTTATTTTTTATTGGATTTAATTTTTTTATTCTATTCTGTTTATTTATTTGTAAACAAACAGGTTTATCAGAATTATTATGCTTGTTTATTTTTTATTTTTGGTGTTTAATTTTATTAATGTATTTATTTTTTTATTTTATTCTATTGTTTATTTATTTTTATTTTTGGTATTTATTTTTTTTCTATATTGTATTCTGGGGTTTTTTGTTTGTAAACAAACAGGTTTATCAGAATTATTATGTTTATATACATATTATTAAAAAATTTATTGAAAGAAATAATTAAAACTTGGTGAAAGAGATTTATCATAATTATTATATTTGTATATATATATATATATATATATATATATATATATATATATATATATATATATATATTTTTTTTTTTTTTTTTTTTTTTTTTTTTTACAAATAGATTTAGCAAAATAATGCAATTCCACTGACATTCTAACTAGAAACTTTACTTTTACTAGAAAACTAGACCTGGAAATTTGTGAATTCAGTTTCTGGTTTCATGACTGATTCAAATTCATACAATTGAAAATTTAGAATTTTTCACAAACCTGTAGGCAACTACTGAGAATTTTCTAGCAACACAATCAAAGTACCCTAGCAACCACCCCAACATTCTATCTTTCACCTAAAACACTGCATAGCAATGTGCGTGACCTCTTGTGCCTTTTGGCCAGTAAGCAACAACATGGCAATGTGCAAAAAAGTACTCATGCAACACACAAAAACCTTGTTTCTCATTCTGTCAGTCTCATTCTTGCAGATTCCCATCAGCCTCGGTGGATTTGTAAGTGAGACGAACAGATTTGCGCTCGTGATTATCTGACAGCATCATCTCACAGCTGATGAAAGAGAGAAACTTCATTAGTGCTCCCATTAGATTTCATTATTCCAGATCTGTCTGCTGACCAGCAGCAACCTTTCCTCTCATTCTCTCCCTCCTCTGTTCTACAAGTTACTCCAATCTGTACGTGTTTTTGCTCCTCCTGTCGCTCTCCACCTCTGGCTGTCCTTCTCCCTCCATCTGTTTGTTCTGGCAGAGGTGTCGCTGCTCAATTATGACCCACATACGCCAACTCGAGGTGCCGTCGTGAGCGCGCTCGCGTGAGGTTAATGGTCAAAAGCTGCTTTTGTTCCTTTTTTAATTCCTACGACGCTCTTAATGAACACATTTTGTGTAATTACACACACACATGCGTGCGCGGCTCTGCCCACCGGCCTCCGAGACAGATGTATTAGCCATCCAGAGACTATCACTCTCAAATAAAATGACTTTGGATTTTCTCAATGCTTGTTCCACATCAGTGGATTTTGTCTTTAACGGAATCAGAGTAAGGTACAGCTAAAGGCGAAATCAAGCCATCAATGCAATGAGCAGTGCGTGCTAACCGAGTCGCAATCTTAACGTTATTATCTTTAATTATTTAAACAACGGCACCATTGCCTCAGGAATTAGCAGGAGCTAATTCAAATCTCAGCAAATTTGCTCTTATGGGTGGAATGAGTAAAGAAGTGCACAGCAGTTCTTTTGTCATTTAAAGACATTTGTTGGCGTAGTACCATTAACCGCCTGCCTTTTACACTAAAAACAGATTTTATGTGAGTTAAAAGGGGTATTATATTAAATATATATATTAGCGACTCTTTCTGCATGGATTTTTACAGCTACACTAGTAGGAGACGAAGTGATTCATTCAGAACAAAACAAGTGAATCCTTAAGAGTGAGTCATTCAGTCAATAAGTGTCTAGCCGAATTCATAATAGCATACTAGTATACTACTTTCTCTAAGAAATGTCTATTTTTATACAGTAGAAAAAATAAAACTTGTATGACATTTAAAAATCATGTGAGTCAATGAATTGTTCACTTAACAGATTTGTTGAAAAACACCACTAAAGGCCTGTTTATATATAGGTGTGTGTGTGTGTGTGTGTGTGTGTGTGTGTGTGTGTGTGTGTGTGTGTGTGTGTGCATAACTTTAGTGACTCTTTCTGCATAGGATTTCTGCATTTTTACGTACTTACACAAGTATTTGATTTCAGTTGATTAATTCAGGACAAAACAAATGTCTCTGAGTGAGTTGTTGATTCATTCACTCAAAGGATTCATTCAAAACACTGGTTCATTCAGTCAACAAGTGACTGGCTAAATTCATAATAGCATACTAGTATACTACTTTCTCTAAGAAATTTAAATTTGTATACAGTACAAATAGTAAAAGTAGTATGCCATTCTAAATTCTTGTGAGTCATTAAACCGTTCACTTAACAGATTTGCTGAAACATGTACATAACATTAGCGACTCTTTCTGCATACGATTTCTGAATTTTACATAGCTACATCAGTATTTGAAAACAAGTGATTCATACACAACAAAACAAATGACTCTTTATGAGTGAGTTGTTGAGGTGTCCACTCAGATGATTCGTTCAAAACACTGGTTCATTTAGTAAACAAGTGACTGATTGAATTTATAATAGCAAACTAGCATACTACTTTCTCTAAGAAATATCTGTTTTCTATTTTTTTTTTTACAGTAGAAATAGTAAAAGTAGGATGCCATTTCAAATGAATTTGTCACTGAATCGTTCACTTAACAGATTTGTTAAAATATGCTTATTAATTCATAAACTAAAGGACTGTTTATGTAATTATATATGTATATAATATTAGTGACTCTTTTTGCATATAATTTCTTCATTTTACATAGTTAAACCAGTAGGTAATGACAAGTGATTCGTTCAGAACAAAACAAAAGACTCTTTATAAGTGAGTTGTTGAGTCATTCACTCAAAGAATTTGTTCAAAACACTGGTTCAATTCATAATAGCATACTAGCATACTACTTTCTCTAAGAAATATCTATTTTCTATTTGTATACAGTAGAAATAGTAATCGTAGTATGCCATTCCAAATTCATGTGAGTTATTGAAACGCTCACTTAACAGATTTGTTGAAAAACACTTTTTAGTAATTCATAAACTAAAGCACTGTATATACATTTATATATGTCACCATATTTGATGACAAGTGATTAATTCAGAACAAAATAAATGACTCTTTATGGGTGAGTTGTTGAGTCATTCACTCAAAGGATTTGTTCAAAACACTGGTTCAATTAGTAAACAAGTGACTGGCTGAATTTATAATAGCATACTGCTTTTCTAAGAATTTTCTATTTTTATGCAGTAGAAATAGTAAAAGTAGTTTCCCATTCCAAATTTATGTGAGTCATTGAATAGTTCACGTACTAATTAAAAAACTAAAGGATTGTTTAAATGTGTAGTATTTTATACGTTTTTTTTTTTTTTTTCAGAATAAGGTTATAAAATGGTAAAAAAAAATGTCCCTAATACTTTCTGTACAGCTTTACTTCAGTAAATACTATTTTTTATTTTTGAATGTTTTTTTTAATGTTTTTATTTTTATAACATAATAAGGGTTTAAACTGGTATTAAAAGACCATAATGCATTCTGTACAGCCTACCTTTTTATTTATTTGTTTGTTTATTTATTTTAAACATTGACTTTTATTTATGAATGTGATATTTGATCAAGAATATATGTAAAATAATGAAGTAATTTTCATCCGAACACCGCTTCCACCCATTCTAGTCTAGCAGTTAGCCCCCGCCCCCAATGCATGCCATTGGTTAAGCCAGAGCTTAGTATTAGGAAGGTTAAACTGAGAAAAAGTACTTTAACATTGGGGGAAAAAATCATGCACATCAGCATTTTAGCGAGGAAAAAAACAAGAATAGCACCAGCTTTCCCCAAACCCCAGGCTGAGACACGACAGAGGAGAATGAAATACGCCCAGCATGTAGAATTATGGGTAACTACATGGTGTTTCAGTGTTTTGGAGAAGAATTAGATACGGCAACAGAGAATCGCTCCTGAGGAAACTACAGCAGTGAAGCGCTAACTGTGGTTTTCAGCTGAAAACTGAGCTCATTGAGCTGCCAGCAACATCCACTTAAGAGTGTGTGTGTGTGTGTGTGTGTGTGTGTGTTTGGTCCTACAGGGACTCCAGCGATGCCTCTTCCTTTTTGTTTTCCTCTCATACCTGTTATTTTTTGTTCCTCCTCAGTTTTGCCCCTCACATCGTCCTTTCTTTCTAAAGTGGTTTCTCTCTCTCTCTCTTTCCCTGCGCTGTTTGGTTTTGATTAGATTGCCGGCACATTGTCATGCAAAGCGCGAGGAAGCCGAGAATACAAGAGAATTTCCTATGCGACTCGTCTGAAAGGGCTTGGATGTAATCCCTTGTGTCACCGAGCGGAAAGAGGGTACTTTTTCTCGCCGCGTTTTATTTTTTCCTTTCTCTTACCGTCGTTCTTACATTTCCTGGTGTCTGCTTTCCAGCGGCCACGCTGAAGCTTGGCATCAACGTAGATCGATGAGGCCCCATTCATGCGCATGTCGTCCGCCATCAGACTCGTGTTTGTTTTTAATTAGACTTTCTTCCTGTATTGTCCAAGAAAATAACACTGGTGGAGCTGCTTTGATTTGTACTCTTTTATTTAGATGAGTATGCTTGGTTTTCTTTGTTTTGTTTGATGCTGAAGTCTCTGAGAAAAAGTTTGCGATGTTGATTTGATTTTTCTGGTGTTGTTGAAGTAGTTGGTTCTCTGGAAATTTTAGATTGTGTGCAAAAAAAACATCCATTGTGAAGCTTTCATATCTTATTTCTCTTGAGAAATAGACCCCAGTAATTTCAAATTCATCTCAACAAGTCTTAAACTGACTTCAGATCAGTGTTTTTTTAGTATTTTGTAGATTTGTAAAATGTTTATATCTTCATTTTAATTTTAGTAATTTAGTAATTTTTTTTAATTAGTTTTAGTTGAATATTTCTGTTTATTTTTATTTTAGTTTTAATTATGGTAATGTATGTACTGCAGATTAAACATTTTATTTCAGTTAGTTTCCAAAATATATATTTTTAAATTTTAGGTTAAGTTTTTCACCTGATATTTACTATATATTCTGTTTTATTTCGTATTTATTTCAATTACCAAAATTAAATAAGCACTTTATAAGTTTTTATAACATTTTTATAGCATTTCATAAAAACAGTAATTGTCATTTATATGCATTGTAGGTCATGAATAGAATAGAATAGAATAGAATAGAATAGAATAGAATAGAATAGAATAGAATAGAATAGAAAATTAACCAACAAGATTTACTAGTATGTCTAAAGTCAAAAGATTTCAAAATAAACTCAAAAATGTCTCTTGAAATTCTTCAACAGTCAAATAATCTGATTAATAATATTTACATCAAATTTATAACTAATTTTATTATTCATTTTATAGCTTTTTATACATTTTTTAGAACATTTTATAAAAACAGTAATTGTTATTTATATGTATTTCAGGTAATGAATAGAATAGAATAGAATAGAATAGAATAGAATAGAATAGAATAGAATAGAATAGAATAGAATAGAATAGAATAGAATAGAAGATTAACCAACAAGATTTACTTGTATGGCTTAAGTCTAAAGATTTCAAAACATACAAAAAAAATTATATTTAAATTCCTCCATAGTCGAATTATCTGATATAGAATATAAACATTAATTTTATATATAATTTTTATAGCTTTTATAACATTTGTATAATCTTTTATAAAAACAGTAATTGTCATTTGTGTATTTTTATTTCTGCCTCAATTTAAGGTTATGAATAGAATAGAATAGAATAGAATAGAATAGAATAGAATAGAATAGAATAGAATAGATAAACCAATGAGATTAACTAGTATGTCTTAGTCAAAAAAAAAATCTTTAAATTCTTCCAAAATAAAATAATCTGACATATAATATCCACATTCATTTTATTATTAATTTTTATAGCTTTTATAACATTTTATGGCATTTTATTAAAACAGTAATTGTAATTTGTGTGTATTTTACATTGTAGGTCATGAATAAAGAATAGAATAGAATAGAATAGAATAGAATAGAATAGAATAGAATAGAATAGAAGATTAACCAGTGAGGTTTACTGGTATGTCTTAAATCAAAAGATTTCAAGACAAATAATCTAGTATATAGTATTTAAATCTAGTATTTTAATAGCATTTAAAAAAAAACAGTAATTGTCATTTGTGTATATTTGTATTTCACCTCAGATATTTTAGGTGTGTATTTTTTAAATTATTTATTTTAGAAGTAGAATATAATATAATATAATAAAATAGAATAGAATAGAATAATCTGTAACACTTTACAGTAATCTTCCTTAGTTATTCTTAGTTAATGCATTAACTAACAATGTGCAATATGTGTTACAATATTTATGAATCTTTAATTTTAATAAAACTACAACTGTTCATTGTTAGTTTGTTTCTGTAGCTCAGGTTCATTACATGATATCAACAAAAGTTTTGATTTAAAAAAATGTATTAATGCATGTTTTTAAATAACATTAACAACGATTCATTAATGCTTTAGATTATTTAGTCAAATAAGGAAGTGTTAGCAAATAATCTATTGAAATTATACGCAGTTACAATGAAACAATATTTTACAAATAAACTCCATTAGAGGCATTGTTGATTCTTTAATGACCTCCATTATGTCGTCTAAGCTATGAAAGAGCAACGTCTGAGCAATAAAATCTCCCTGTAGGTCCAGATGTAGCAAACACTTATTAATTATTCAGGTGTTTCAAGAGGAAACTACTTTTTCTACATGCACATGCTACAAAAAGTCATCACAGCATGTTCATTCATCATGTTGCATAATACTGCATATTTACGAGTGCTGTAATCTTGCTTGTGTGTGTTTATGTATCTGTTTTAACTGTGTGTAAGTGAGCAGGTGGAGCTCTGATTGGCTCCATCACGCCCCACTAAACAAAACATAAACACACACAAGCACTGACCTCTGCAGTCCGCATGTGTGCATTCATGTAGGAATAGGCATGCAATCCTTCCAGTGTGACGTACTGATCCCAGACTCGTCATGAAAGACCATTGCAATCACATAAATAGCATCATCCTCCCGCCGCAGTTCACCCGCAGCTTTGTATTTCAGCACGTTGTGTTGTGTTTGTCTGAAGCGCGGTCATCACAGCGTGGTCCTCCACTGCTGTACATCAAAACTGAAGAGAAAATATAAGCAGTTTTACCACGCGACACGTATAAAACCTCCTCCGCCGCGTCTCTCTCTCTCTCTCTCTTTCATGGCGCGCTCTGCGTTTGTGTACTGAAAGATTAAGTAGCTCCGAAGGGCCCGTGTTTACAAATATGCAGCCGCCAAACAGGCCAAAGCCTCCGAATGACGGTGGAATACAAATAGCTTTTTTATCAGCGCTGAGCCCCTGCCCAAAGAAATTGTGTTTTCCATCCTTTCCTCTTACGCCAATGAAATATGAAGCTTTATTTTCCTCTCTCTCTCTATATATATCCCAAATCTGGCAGGAGGCTGTTAGTGTTCGCCCTATACTTCTTTATACACACACAACAGACACTAAAACAGATGTGTGCGACACGTCATAACCCATCAAAACTAAATCGAATGGCTGTTTTCTGTTTGTATTTTTTTTTCTACTATAGAAATAAATTAGTGAACAAACTCCATCGCACACCTGCAAGTGATAGGTGCGTAGGATAATAAGACCAACCAGGTGGATCCTTTCAACAAATAAGCAATTCCCGCACACTATCGTAACTTGCAAAGAAGTAATATTTATTAACACAACGTTTCGGTCACACGACCGACAGATGTGTGCGACACGTCATAACCCATCAAAACTAAATCGAATGGCTGTTTTCTGTTTGTATTTTTTTTCTACTATAGAAAATAAATAGTATATAATTAATGAATTATTTATTATTAATAAATTATATTAATACATTATTAAATGTATGTATGAGCTGTAGATATTTTAGTTTTTATAATATAATATAATATATAATAAAATTAATTATATATAAAATTAATAATAGATTTGTAGATAAAATAGATTTTAGATTTTAGATATTACGATTTATTTAGTACAGTTGAGGTCAAAAGTTTACATCCCCCTTTCAGAATCTGCTAAATGTCAATTATTTTACCAAAATAAGAGCATGTTATTGTTTATTTAGTACTGACCTGAATAAGATATTTCACATAAAAAGATGTTTATATAGTCCACAAGAGAAAATAATAGTTGAATTTATAAAAATGACCCGGTTCAAAAGTTTACATCCCCTTGATTCTTAAAAGTGTTTTAGTGCTAGTTGTTTATGAGTCCCTTGTTTGTCCTGAACAGTTAAACTGCCTGCTGTTCTTTAGAAAAAATCCTTCAGGTCCCACAAATTCTTTGGTTTTCCAGCATTTTTGTGTATTTGAACCCTTTCCAACAATGACTGTATGATTTTGAGATCCATCCTTTCACACTGAGGGCAACTGAGGGACTCATATGCAGCTATTACAGAAGGTTTAAATGCTTACCAATGCTCCAGAAGGAAAAGCATGCATTAAGAGCCTTTGGAATTTGAAACTTTTGGAATTTGAAGATCAGGGTCAATTTTACTTATTTTGCATTCTGGGAAACAATTAAGTATCTTCTGTAGCATCTGAAGGGCAGTACTCAATTAAAAAAAAAGATTATATTTAGGCAAAATAAGAAAAATGTACACATCTCCATTCTGTTCAAAAGTTTTCACCCCCGGCTCTCAATACATGTTTTTTTCTTTCTGAAGCATCAGTGCGTATTTGAACCTTGTGTAATAGTTGCATATGAGTCCCTCAGTTGTCCTCAGTGTGAAAAGATGGATTTTTATAGTGCTATTTTGTAATGAAACTGGACTGTGTTAGTGTGTTAAAAACACAACACCAATGCCGCGAGATGCTGAAACAACAGCAAGACGTGATGCAACAGCTAAAGATGCCACATAACAAACAGGAAAAATGCAGGACTATCTTCCTCTGGTTTGTTTCACTCGCTCCTCTCTCTTTTTTTCTTTCTCTATTGCCCTTTTCCACCGTTTCCACCCTTCATCATTCCCTCGTCCTACTTTTCTTGCTCTGTTGTTCTTTTTCCAGGCCGCACTTTTGTCCCGTCCCTTCCTTCAGCTGCAGCGGTGGGAATATTAGCCGGCAGACAGATCATTTAGGGGTCAGACCTGTGAATGTGTTAATTGTGATTTATAGCTGAACTGAATTTAAGAAGAGCTTTTCCTTATTGACCACCTGAAGCTGAGACCCTGGGAAAAAAAAAAGTTTGCACCATTTCTTTCTCCTTAACGGCGTATGGCGCTCTCAAGGGTTCTGTCAGCCCCAGATACTCATACAATTTTAGGATGAAGCACATTAGTACTAGCGCAAACGAAGGCAGATTCAATTCCGCCGATGATGATCCTGGAGGGCAAGGTCTGTGAGGTGAGCAGGGCACGATCTCACAGGAAGTGACAGAATGAGGAAGACCACTGACCTTTAGCGTAAAGACAATTCTTCCTTGTCCTCTGCTCTATTTCCTGTGCTAATGTCCATCTATAAGTAATGCTCCTACACCGCTGACGACGTCCTCATCTAGGTACGTCTCCATTATTAATGGCTGACGGGACGTGTGGGGTCACGAGTGGAGCTAGGTGGCTTCATAAAGACACCAAACAGATTTATGAGGACTTGTGTGGTGAATATTAGCACTAGATTTTAAAAACAATCATATCTCATTACATGCAATTACATTATAATATTATAAGAAGAAATATCCAATACAGAATACTGTATACTGTCAAATTTAAAAATAATAAACTAAGGTAAACTTCATTTACTTAAAGGGTCTTAAATTGGAGCAAAAAAGTCTTAAGTCATGGCATTAGATGATGCATGCATTGCTAAAACTGAATATCTCATTTAGTGTTTTGTCATTTTCAAGTACAAATATCAGTATAAATACATTTAATTGAGATGCAAAATGAAGATATTATGCATTGTTTTCTGAGAAATTGAGTGAAATTGAGTTTAGACTTGTTTTTCATCTGAATTTAGATTTAGTTTTTTTTCTAAGCCCACTGCCAAATATTTATTCTTGTTTCATCTTAAATTCACTACATTTTGAAAGAAAAACCACTTTGGTTAAAAAATATATAATATATAGCCTAATTATTTATATTTTATAACATACTGTAATTAGCATATAATATATTTTAAAATAAAACTATTAAACTACAATATAAAATATTTAAATTAGCAGTAGTAGTAAGTATTTTTACTTGTATTCAGCATAACATATAATATTATTATTATGTCATATTTGATCCAAAATACAGGAAAAGTGGTAAAATTGTGAAATATTTTTACTGTTTAAAATAGAATTCTGTTTGAATATATTTTAAAAAGTTGATCAAACATGATGATAAATTATATATCATATCAAATATGAATATATAAGATATCATAATATTATTTTTTTGCTATGGACTAATTCAAATATAAATAAGCAATAAAAATACATTACTATGTAATAAAGTAGTTGTAGTAGTAAATATTTAATGTGTAATAAAAAAAAATTACATGTATTAATTTAGGAGAATATATATACTGTTATTATTATATCATATAAAATATTAATATATAAGATATCATAATATTCCTTTTCTGCTATAATTTTTTTTTAAAGTAGTAGTAAATATTTATTAAGTGTAATATAAAAGATTTTACATTTATTAATTTAGCTGAATATATATATATATATATATATATATATATATATATATATATAAAACATTATTATTATTACATTAACATTATTAGAACTTTGACATAATTCCAATGAACATAAATAAAGTTTATGTTTGAATATTAGATATAAAGGACAAAATTAACATAAATTATGGAATTAATTAATTAGAAACAAATACATATATATTATTATTATAATTAATATTATTTCTATATAATAATAATAATAATAATAATAATCATATATTTATATTAATATTATATATAAAGGGCAAGATTCCATTAAAAAATATTTGTTTGATTGTTTTTTTTTAATTTACTTATTTATTTGGAACTTGACAGCCTGTTGTAATCCTTAGGTTCTCTTGTATGGAACAAAATAAGCAGCATGAATTTCAGTTTGAGTATTTCAGTGTTATAATCCTTTAATCTTGTCTGCTAAACAAGCTATTATGGCTCTTGTGCTGTATGTGTCCATGCTTTTAGCTCATTGTCGTTCTTATCAAAGGTTAATAGTCTGTTCAGACACTTGAAATGACCCCATGTGTCCCGAGAGGAGATTTGCGCATTGCTTTACAAAGCCTGTGCTTTGGCTAACTGTCCTGGGTACGCTTGAGTCGGCAGTGGCCATGAAAAGAGTGGAGAAAGACGGGTGTATCTGTCCTTCTTCATCAGTAGTCTCCTCTGAGTCGCGGCCCCCTCAGGTGCTAACTGTATGTCAGCACAATCAGCGGGGATTCGGTTTGGTGCCTCTTCAGACTCTCAATGGCTCTGCCTCGCCCATTCCACTGCCTCCAATCGCAGCCGCCTCAGGATGACCCTTATCGCCGGCCGATAAAAATCCACCCTCGGCGGGGCGATAAGAGAAAGAGGGAGGCAAAGGAAGAGAAGAGTGCATCTGTACGATTAGATAAAGGAGAGGCGCTCTTGACAGACTGAAGGATTTTTAGCCAGAGGATGTTTTGAATGCGAGTATTCAGCGCTCCAGGCTCCAATGCAATTTCCCCAGGATAAAATGATTGTTGTAAGCTGAGTTTTTTCTGACTGCCGTCCTTAGGAAATGGACAGTTCCCTTTCTAATCACAGAAGTGTTTACATGAGTACAGCGCCTCTGGCTTTCTCTCTTTCCAGCGCTCTCTCTGTTCTGTCTTTCTCCAGGCGATGCTTTTTGAGAAAATAGCATATATAGTGCTTTGGGTGTCCACACAGGATGCATGAAAGGTCCAGCGATCCACAAACATGTGAATATGCATCAGTAACTCATACACCCAGACAGTCTCTCGAGACTGCTGATTTGAAAGGAAAATATGGAGTTATGTTGATTTAAAGTATGTCATTATTGCAGGAAATGAGATTATAATCTTTTGTACCAAAACAAAGTTTTTGAAGATTTTAAATGTTTTTTTAAAGAATTTTCTTCTGCTCACCAAGCCTGCATTTATTTGATACAAAGTACATAATATTGTGAAATATTTTTACTATTTTCAATCACTGCTTTTTATTTGAATATATTTTAAAATGTAATTTATCTCAGTGATCAAAGCAACATTTTCAGCATCATTACTTCAGTCATCAGTGTCACATGATCCTTAAGAAATCATTCTAATATGCTGATTTGCTGTTCAAGAAAGATTTATTATTATTGTTTTTATCAATAGTTGAACTTTGAACTTGAAGTCCCGTTCTGAATCAAATGATTTGCGATACTTGCTTTGAAGCCCAGTTCTGAATCAAATGATTTGCGATACTCGCTTTGAAGCCCAGTTCTGAATCAAATGATTCGCAATACTCGCTTTGAAGCCCAGTTCTGAATCAAATGATTTGCAATACTCGCTTTGAAGTCCAGTTCTGAATCAAATGATTTGCGATACTCGCTTTGAAGCCCAGTTCTGAATCAAATGATTCGCGATACTCGCTTTGAAGCCCAGTTCTGAATCAAATGATTCGCAATACTCGCTTTGAAGCCCAGTTCTGAATCAAATTATTTGCGATACTCGCTTTGAAGCCCAGTTCTGAATCAAATGATTCGCGATACTCGCTTTGAAGCCCAGTTCTGAATCAAATGATTTGCGATACTCGCTTTGAAGCCCAGTTCTGAATCAAAAGATTCGCAATACTCGCTTTGAAGCCCAGTTCTGAATCAAATGATTTGCAATACTCGCTTTGAAGCCCAGTTCTGAATCAAATGATTCACAATACTCGCTTTGAAGCCCAGTTCTGAATCAAATTATTTGCGATACTTGCTTTGAAGCCCAGTTCTGAATCAAATGATTTGCGATACTTGCTTTGAAGCCCAGTTCTGAATCAAAAGATTTGCGATACTCGCTTTGAAGCCCAGTTCTGAATCAAATGATTCGCAATACTCGCTTTGAAGCCCAGTTCTGAATCAAATGATTCGCGATACTCGCTTTGAAGCCCAGTTCTGAATCAAATGATTCGCAATACTCGCTTTGAAGCCCAGTTCTGAATCAAATGATTCGCAATACTCGCTTTGAAGCCCAGTTCTAAATCAAATGATTCACAATACTCGCTTTGAAGCCCAGTTCTGAATCAAATGATTCGCGATACTCGCTTTGAAGCCCAGTTCTAAATCAAATGATTCACAATACTCGCTTTGAAGCCCAGTTCTGAATCAAATGATTCGCGATACTCGCTTTGAAGCCCAGTTCTGAATCAAATGATTCGCAATACTCGCTTTGAAGCCCAGTTCTAAATCAAATGATTCACAATACTCGCTTTGAAGCCCAGTTCTGAATCAAATGATTCGCGATACTCGCTTTGAAGCCCAGTTCTGAATCAAATGATTCGCAATACTCGCTTTGAAGCCCAGTTCTGAATCAAATGATTCGCAATACTCGCTTTGAAGCCCAGTTCTGAATCAAATGATTCGCAATACTCGCTTTGAAGCCCAGTTCTGAATCAAATTATTTGCAATACTCGCTTTGAAGCCCAGTTCTGAATCAAATGATTCGCAATACTCGCTTTGAAGCCCAGTTCTGAATCAAATGATTCGCAATACTCGCTTTGAAGCCCAGTTCTGAATCAAATGATTCGCGATACTCGCTTTGAAGCCCAGTTCTGAATCAAATGATTCGCGATACTCGCTTTGAAGCCCAGTTCTGAATCAAATGATTTGCAATACTCGCTTTGAAGCCCAGTTCTAAATCAAATGATTCACAATACTCGCTTTGAAGCCCAGTTCTGAATCAATCTGAATTTGAAAGGCTATTTAATTCTAAATGATGCACAGAGACACACACGGCCCTGACGTCATCCCTTTTCCCAGCCACTGACTCTTGTGTGCTTTAACCTTGGCTCTGAGAGAGCGAGCGAGAGTAATTCTAACCTTAAAAACCTGCTGATTAAAGCTAGTTTGGAGGAATTCGATTCCGCTTAATGCCTTTGGCCCTCCGCCCAGCCCTGACGACGGATCGCCATTAACATCAACGGACAGCATGTCTTCACTCAGGCAGAGACGTGACCGGCACACAGACACTCACATGTGTGTCTGGCGCGGCTTGTCCCCATCACTCTCATTCTGATCTGTCTCTGTTGATCAGCATCAAACCGCAGCATTGGTGTTTCCTGCGAGCCGCCCGTGCCGGGTTATGCGCTGCTCTCCTCCTGTTTCTGCAGACGCAGCATCCTCTGTCCTGCAGTTATCTGTGGTCATTCGCTGCTGATGTGAGGATAGTTTGATGGTTGATTTCACTGGGGCTTTGGGTTAAAGTTCAGAGCGATAAAGCAGCTTAGATAAACACTTGTTTTCTCAAACACACTGACCTGTTCACCCGTTTCTGTACAAAACATTTGAACACTCTGTCATCCGCTTTAGACAGCAGCCTATATGAGCCTCTAGACAAATTTAGTACACAGTGAAGAGTACCAAGTCTGTAGTTTGTACCAAGTCTGAGGATAGATAGATCTAAGTTCTAAAGATCTAAATTTTCATTTACACAAACAAAATTACTACAATTTTAAAATTAAAATGAAAACTGAAAATATAAAACATAATGAAAACTGAAATAAAAATGGTTAAAAACTGTATGGACTAAAACACAAAACAAAATGACTAAGGCTTTAACTTAAATTAAAATGAAAACTGAAAGCTATTGACTTCCATGGTATTTTTTACCATGCTTTACCATCAAGTTTGACTTGATGTGCTAAAATTAAATTAAATTTAATTTAATTTAAACCATTAAATTAAATTAATATTCAATTAAAATAAATCAATAAAAACTGTAGAAAACATGCTAAAACTATAAAAGCAGAAAATGTAAGAATAAAAACTATATTTAAAACTGAAATAAAAATCAATAAAAACTATATAGACTAAAACAAAATGAATGAAACTTGAAATTAAAATTAAATTATATTATTATATATTATATATTTAATTAGTATAAATAATTAAAAGTGAAATAAAAATGGTTAAAAACTGTATGGACTAAAACACAAAACAAAATGACTAAGGCTTTAACTTAAATTAAAATGAAAACTGAAAGCTATTGACTTCCATGGTATTTTTTACCATGCTTTACCATCAAGTTTGACTTGATGTGCTAAAATTAAATTAAATTTAATTTAATTTAAACCATTAAATTAAATTAATATTCAATTAAAATAAATCAATAAAAACTGTAGAAAACATGCTAAAACTATAAAAGCAGAAAATGTAAGAATAAAAACTATATTTAAAACTGAAATAAAAATCAATAAAAACTATATAGACTAAAACAAAATGAATGAAACTTGAAATTAAAATTAAATTATATTATTATATATTATATATTTAATTAGTATAAATAATTAAAAGTTAAATAAAAATGAATAAAAAAAACTGTATGGATTAAAATACACAACAAAATGACTAAAACTTTAACCAAAATTAAAACAAAAACTGGTGGCCACTGACTTACATAGTTTTGTTTTTGTTTTTCTCATAGGATAACATCATTTTCATTTAGTTTAACTTGATGTACTACAATTAAATTAAACTAAATTAAATTAATAAAAACTGTATAGACAAAAATACACTAACAAAATTACTAAAATTAAAATTAAAATGAAAATATAAAAATAACAAAACTGGGGGAAAAAAGTGAAATGAAAACTGGTAGCTAATGACTTAATGACAAAATTTCATGTTTTGTGTTCTTGTGTTTGGAACAAAATGAAGATGAGTAAATGATGACAGAATTTTTTTTTTATTAATTAATTTGTAATGTTCGTGTTTTTATATATGTATAAAATCCTGTACACTTATTTTTGTTAGAAATATAAATTTTCAGCTCATTTGCATTCATATTTTCGATTACCTTAAAAATGTTCAAATGAGTTTCAGTGTTGCAAATGTTGAGAATGTATCAAATACTGGTAATAGCATTAAAAAGTTCAAATAACATCAGACAAACTTTTTTAGATCGTTCCGTATCAGACCAACTCGGTTAGTGCTGTCTGCTTTGTCATATCCAGCAGTACTAGTTTTTATTTCCTGAATGAGACTGGCTGCTCAAATCCCTGATGACACCCGATCCTCCAAGAGACAGAATGAGTTTTCCAACAGAGTCGGAGCATTAAACACGAACACGATCTGCCCAGAATCATCAGAGTCGGATAGATTCATCTGTGCTTTTCTGACTTTATTTCACACCATGGTTCCTGAGTTGTTTCTTCCTGAATTTACAGTTTGATGTCATTTTTTACCCAGCATGGGGAAAATGAATATCAAAGGCATTTGTGCATCATTTAAAGCGCTCGTATTCAACACTTTTGTAGCGTTTGATATTTTTCCCCCTGTAATATTAGGTTTCTTTCACCAGTAAAAAGTGGTAAATTAGTATTTCATGACTGTCTTCCACCTTCTCTGACCCTTAAGAATTAAACAGGCTGTTTTTGCTGCTGTCTTTATGAGTGTAAATGACCTCTGTTGTGATTGGCTGACCTCTTCACATGTGTAATGGGTAACTAACGACGCCCACGTTGATCTGCTGAATGCTAAATAGCTGTTAATATGTAAATGCAGCTGGTCATATGGAAATGTGCTCATGATTCTGATATCATTATCAAGATTCATGTTTTTTTTTTTTTTTTTTACTTCGTTTTAATAAATGGCCTTGAGGGAGATTTGTGATGTAGTTTGTCTAGATAGTACATCAAATTCTGAAAATCCTATTGTCCGTAATGAGCTGGTGTGAGAGTCCGTTTTAGTTTTACTGTGACCTCAGTGTCCTTGACATACAGCATCACTGAAAATGTCAGTGTATGATATTTCAGTGTTTTTAGAGGTTTGTGGTTCATAATTACTAAAAGTTCACGCAGTAAAAATCGACTCCAGAGATTAACCGCACCGTAGAGCCAATAAAACAACAAGTTAAATAAGTTAAACAACGAGCCAATAAGTTAAATAAAACAACATCCACAATAATAATAGTAATAATAATAGTACAAATCATAATTATTAGGAATAAAATAAATGTAAACTATAATGAAATAAAATACACAAACCCTTTTTTATTTAGTTTTATTTTACAACTGCCAAGGAGAAATTTCTTATGTTCTTTTTTTAGTTTAACTTTATGTACTAAAACTATAACTGAAAAAAAAAATGTATAAAAACTGTATAGAATTTATTTTACTTCAACTAAAATTAAAATGAAAGCATAAAATATATTATTAAAAAAACCTAAAAGCTGAAAAACTGTGTATACTAAAACATAAAACAAAATTACTAAAACTTTAAAAATAATAAATAAATAAATAAATAAAAACTAAATCTGAAATAAAAATAAACAAAAACTATGTACTAAAACTAACTAAAACACACAAGAAAAATACTATATTTTTACAATTAAAGTGAAAACAGAATATATAAAAAATAACAACTAAACCTGAAATAAAATGAAATAGATAAATGATATAGACTAAAACAAATAACAAAATTACTAAAACTTTAACTTTAAACAGAAAATATAAAAATATAAAAATAAAAACTAACCCTGAAATTAAAATGAGTAAAAACTGTATCGACTAAAATGTACAACAAAATTACTAAAATTTGAAAATTAAAATGAAAACAGAAAATATAAAATTTAAAAATAAAAACTAAACCTGAAATTAAAATGAATAAAAACTATATAGACTAAAACACAACAAAATTGCTAAAACTTTAAAATTAAAATGAAAACTGTAAATATAAAAATAAAAGCTAAACCTGAAATTAAAATGAATAAAAGCTATATAGACTAAAACACAACAAAATTGCTAAAACTTTAAAATTAAAATGAAAACAGTAAATATAAAAATAAAAACTAAACCTGAAATTAAAATTATTAAAAACTGTATAGACTAAAACACTAAACAAAATTATTAAAACTTAAAAATTAAAACAGAAAATATAAAAATTAAAGCTAAAACTGAAATTAAAAATGAAGAAAAACTTTGTAGACTAAAACACACAACTAAATTGCTAAAATTTTCAAATGAAATCAATAAATGTATAAATAAAAACTAAACCAGAAATAAAAATGAATAAAAACTATATAGACTAAAACACACAACAAAATTGTTAAAACTTTAAAATTAAAATGAAAACAGAAAACATAAAATATAAAAATAAAAACTAAACCTGAAATTAAAATGAATACAAACTAAAACACTAAACAAAATTACTAAAACTTTAAACTTAAAATTAAAACTGAAAATATAAAAATTAAAACTAAACTAAATATAAACTTAAAATAAAAGCTGAAAATATATTAATAAAAACAAAGCCTAAAACTGAAATAAAAAAATGAAGTAAAACTTTGTAGACTAAAACACACAACTAAATTGCTAAAATTTTCAAATGAAATCAATAAATATATAAATAAAAACTAAACCAGAAATAAAAATGAATAAAAACTATATAGACTAAAACACACAACAAAATTGTTAAAACTTTAAAATTAAAATGAAAACAGAAAATATAAAAATAAAAACTAAACCTGAAATTAAAATGAATACAAACTAAAACACTAAACAAATTACTAAAACTTTAAACTTAAAATTTAAACTGAAAATATAAAAAATAAAACTAAACTAAATATAAACTGAAAATAAAAGCTGAAAATATATTAATAAAAACAAAGCCTAAAACTGAAATAAAAAATGAAGAAAAACTTTGTAGACTAAAACACACAACTAAATTGCTAAAACTTTAAAATTAAAATAAAACAGCAAATATAAAAATAAAGAAAAACTGACTTTATGATTGAGTCGTTTGATTCATTCATTCAAATTATTTGTTCAAAAACACAAGTTAATTTCTTTACGAGTGAGTTATCATAAATCAGAAAGTCAGAGAGCATATTAGAATCAGTATCAGATTATTTATTTTTGAAAATACAACAATAAAAATAAATGCAAAATATTAATAAACAGACATTACTAAAAATCAATAGTATCTCAATGAGACTAAAAATGAGCAGCAGTCCTCTCCCCCGGGGTTCATTGTCTTATCTTATGAAAACAACATATCAGTGTCCCGACAAAACCTTGTACGGTGAAATCATATGAGGAAAAGACTCACATTTCCCCTGTAGGAGATATTTAGATATTAGCATCCAATTCAGTACCGATATACCCAACTGAAAGGCACCTTGGCGCCTGTGTGTGTGTGTGAACACGTTACTGTGCGTAGGAGCGTGTCTCAGACACGACGATGGCGCTGATCTAATCGTGTGAATGTAATTAGGCTTTAATTGCTCAGCGTGTGGGCCTCTGGCATCTGTCTGGGCCCCAGACGGCAAATAATGCCCTCTGACGCTGTCATCTTCTAATCTCACTGTTACCAAACACCTCCACACAACTCCCACTGAAACCAAACACCTCCGCGTCGCTGATGGGAGGATGACGACACACCTTGCACTGTACTTCATTTGCAACGTGCGTCATAACTAACTAACCGCTCCTCTTTTACACATGCTAACAGGTTAGAATGAAATAAAAGGACAATTGGCAATGTTTATAATGAGAGTACAATGTGCTTATAAGCTAAAAACAATGGCATGGAATCAATCACAGCTTTTTGTTTGTTTGTTTCAAAGTAGTTGCATTCGCATTTATGTACTTTTGGCAAAATACACATCTATAGCTTTTGTTGGTACTGGACAGATGAACTTTTGTGCATTTTGGAGAACAGGAAGTGATGTCATTCTCAAAGTTTGTGGAATGTTCTTCAATACATTAAAGAAAAGGAGTGGGATTTACTTATTTTTACTCAGAAATTGCTTTTAGTATATTACAAATAGTTACAAAGAAATGGAAAGTAACAGAATTCAGCATTAAATTTTGAAGTAGAATAACTGAAATTGTATTTTCTTATAAAAACATACTATAAAAATGTAAATGCTGTATTATGTAAAAAACATTTAATTAATAAATTAATAAAACATTTCATAAAATATTATTACAAAAATAACTTTACTACATGACTGGCATAATTTTTATTTATTTACTGCAAAAAACTAAATGTAAACTGAAATAAAATAAAATAAAATAAAAACATGTATATTATTTTATTTATTTATTTTATTTTTATTTTTTATTTTATTTATTTTATTTTATTTTATTTTATTTTCCAACTGCTAACGAGAAATGTCTTGTTTAGTTTTAGTTAAGTTATTTAGTTTAACTTTATGTAATAAAATAACTAACACTAAAACTGAAAAAAAAATTATAAAAATCGTAAAGATAAAAAATGTAACTTTAACTAAAATTAAACCTAAAATTGAAATAAAAACGAAACAAAAACTCTGTAGACTAAAACACACAACAAAATGACTAAAATGTTCAAATTAAATTGAAAACAGAAAATATACTAATAAAAATTAAATCCTAAAACTGAAATAAAAATGAATAAAAACTGTATAGACTAAAACGCAACAAAATTGCTAAAACTTAACAATTAAAATTAAAACAGAAAATGTACAAATAATAATGAAACCTAAAACTGAAATAAAAATAAACAAAAACTGTGTAAACTAAAACACACAACAAAATTACTAAAATTGAAACACTAAATATAACAATAGAAATTAAACCTGAAATAAAAATGAATTATGAAACTGTATAGACATTTATTTTATTTTATTTTACATCTGCCTATGAGAAATGTTTTGATTTCATTTAGTTTAACTTTGTACTAAAATAATTAACACTAAAACTGAAATAAAAAAATTATAAAAATGGCAAAGATTTACTTTAACTAAAAAACACAAAACAAAATTACTAAAACTTTAAAATTAAAATTAAAACACAAAACATAAAAATTAAACCTGAAATAAAAATGAATAAAAAAACTGTATAGACTATATATGTATAGTCTATAAATGTAATTAAAATTAATTCAAAATGTATTTATATATTTTTACTGTGGAACAATTTAAAGGGATTTTCTTCCCACAATTTAAAAATGTATATTTTCATCATGATGTAAATAAAACAAAGATTACTGGAGTATGTTTTTCAAGAAAATACTATTTTCAGTCTTTCAGTTCAATGTGTTTGCCGTTTTGTTTTGTCATATTTAGTGAATTTTACAAATATATTTTAGTGACAACTGTTTCAAAGTAGTTTTTTGTGCATTTTCTTTAACAAAAATGGTTCCTTCAACTGCAAAGTAATTTTTTCAGTTTGATTGTAGAAAATACTGGCACAAATTACATTAATCAAGAAATCATCCCTCATTTTGTTCAATATAGTTAGCTATTCTTTGTTAGTAGTGTGTCACTTTATTTAAAATAATAGCTTGACTGTTAATTGAATTACTTGAAATTATGAGTAGCTTGTAGCTTTCCCAACACTGGTTTTAATGCATGTTGTGTGTGTGTGTGTGTGTGTGTGTGTGTGTGTGTGTGTGTGTGTGTGTGTGTGTGTGTGGGAATGATACGCCTAGATGAGCTTCATTCCTGTAAAATTCAGCCAGCCGAAATGTACAATAAGATCGGAGACAGGTCTCGTAATCCAGTGCTGTAAATAGACTTACAGTCCTCCTGTTATTGACCCGATATGAAGGACACCAGTTACACACACACAAAGCTGGTGTCTAAAGATCACGTCCCTCTGGATATTTTTATCCGGTCATAAAGAATCACACAAGGAAGGATTGTGTCATTTTTATGTGATAGAATGAGGGAACAAAAAAGAGTGTGTCTGTATGACTGTAATATTACGATTAACAACCTTTTTTCTCCTCATCGTTGACATTTGTGGCCATACAGTGCTGCGATACGCATTTGCATTGTGTAATTTATATATTCAAAGGATGGTTCATCCAAAAATTAAAATTTGCTGTTGATTTACTCACCCTCAGCCCATCCAAGATAACTTTTTCTACAGTAGAAGAGTAAAGAGGATTTTTTGCTGAAAGTGTGGTCCTTGGTGATTCATAAAATGCAAGTCAGCAGCTGAGAAACATGAAGCAGTGAAAAAAAGCACATACAGGCAAGACAAAATTAATACCTGTGGTTCCTGATGATATATTGAGGTCTTATGAAGCAAAACAATCAGGCTGTGCAAGAAACTGAGCATTATTTACATTATTACCTGTAATCCAGAGCCTCAGGCAAACAGTCCAGAGTGATGTCCAGTTCACAAACAAATAATTTTTTTACTGGTTTTTGGATAAACCAGTTCACCAGTTTTCACAGTTTTTGTAAAAATGTGAGTTGATTTAGGAGTAGTGTGTTCACTTCATATGCTTTAGACATGCTTTAAACAAGCATATATTCAAAACTGTCTGAAAGAACCAGTTTGTGGAAGATAATTGGTTTGAAGCTCTAGATTACAGGTGAGAATGTTATAATAATGTTTAGTTTCTTGCACAGACCAATCGTTTTGCTTCATAAGACCTTAATATAAGAGCCACAGATGTTAATTTTGTGTTGCCTAAATATTCCTTTTTCACTCTCAAAGTGACTGTAGCCATTGACTTGCATTTTTTGAATCACTAAGCACCAAGGTTTAAACTAAAATCGTCTTTACATTACCAGCAAATTTAAATTTTTGGGTGAACTATCCCTTTAACTTTACACTCTGAAAAATAAAGGTTCCAAAATCACAGTAATGCAATGAAAACCATTTTCCGTGAACAGTTCTTAAAGGTGACCTATTATGCCCCCTTTTCCAAGATGTGTACAGTAAGTCCCATGTGTCCCCAGAATGTGCCTATGAAGTTTCAGCTCAAAATACACAAGAGATCATTTATTATATAATTTTAAAAATGCCTATTTTGAGTGGGAGCACAAATACGCTGTTTTCATGCATGTCTTTTTATATGCAAATGAGCTGCTGCTTCCCGCCCTCATTTCCAGAATTGATCTCTGCCTTTACAGCTTGTAGCTCAAATACTCTGATAAAAAAAAAAACATCTGTTTGGTTTTGATTATCATGTCTATCGTTCCAAAATCATGCATTTTAAAGCCATATTAGTTTAAATTCGGATATATATATATTTCTGAGCGCACACATTCTGAACATGCACGGTATGTGAGTACTAAACTAAGTTCTCTTTCATGTCTTATTGCGCTTAAACTGTCAAATACACACAAGGTCATGTTAAAAACACACATAAGTTACAAAAACAGTTGGATATTTCTGTGAAGGTAAACTGCTGGGAAAGAAATTGCATGCCTATATTAGATCTGTGTGGCAGCAGCGTAATATACAGTCAATAAATCAATAAGTCCATTGCTTTCTTGTCTTCTCGAGGCTGGGACTCTAAATAGTGTTCTGTGCTCAAGCCAAAGACAGAACGGTTAGCATGCTTTGCTTCAACGTTTGCCATGGTGTTAGAACTGGTACACCGTGGTCACTTGCAGATACAAAAATGGCGGCATCGTGGGTGGAAACATGCACATTAAGGGGCGCTAATATTATAATAAGATCCCTTAACCACTTCACAGAGGGAGAGAAATCCGACCAGCTTGTTTTTTCACATTCTTGCAGAAAAAGGCTTACAGAAACAAAGTTACTTGGTTGTCGTTTTTCATGTTTTCTGGGTTGGATAGATGCACGAGGACCCAATTATAGCACTTAAATACAGTAAAATTCAGATTTTCATGATATGTCCTCTTTAAAAGTTCCTTTTTTTATCTAAAGTACATTTTCCGCTATATAGAAGCTTTTGTCCATTGGAAATGTTCTATGGATGTTAAAGGTTCTTCAATGAACCATCAATACCAATGAAGAACTTTTATTTTTTTGAGTGTACTGATGGCAGTGTTGTTTTTTGTAGTTGATTCAGCTGTGTTGACATTTGTGTGGTTTATTGCTGCTGAACTGCTGTTTGTGTGTTTATTCTCAGGGGTTAACTTAGTTCTGTGTTTTATTTCAGTGTCTGTACGGCTGCTATGTCCACTCCTCCATCATTCCCACCTTCCACCGCCGCTGCTACTGGCTCCTGCAGGTAAGACTTCAACTCCAACTCTTACTATTTAACTCTAAATGATGCTTCAGATGCAAAACCAACAAGAAACACAACTGAAAACATCTTTCATCACCATCCTGTAGCTTGTAACTCTTCTTGAGCTCTACTGTATGTCTATCTCTATCATGTTAAATGCATGAACAGTTTGACAATGATGGCGATAATTGAAGGTCATAAACACGTTTGGTGGAGTATATTAGCAAGCATAGATCGTCGTACAAACTAGCCGTTCGGTTTTGCCGGTAGATGATGCTTTAAACCTGTTGACATGCCACAGATCAGATTCTTCTGTTTGGCTTTTTATAAGTGAACTGCACAGTTCGTTTGGGGTGTTCACACACAGCCAAAATCGATCTCTGAGACCCGTGAAACTACCCGAGTGTTGTCCAGAGACTGACAGGAACTATAAGTGAGCGGGACGTGAGGGTTTTTGCACCGCAAGCAGCATCAGTTGAGATGTGCAAGCTTTCATTTCTCACCCTCATCATCTCAGCGGTGCGGGACGCAGTTTCCAGCTGGCCGTCAGACCGCTGATGCTGCACACTGAGTCATTTACATGAGCTAAACGGTGACTAGCCCACTAGTAGACCTCTGTTTGGGGGCCTAGTTGACTGGTAAAATTAGTAGCTTTGTAGTGTGTGTGAGTTGGAGTTTGTGTACATGTGTGTGTGATTGTTTTGCCCACATTGTTGAGACCAAATGTCCCCTCATGGATAGTAAAACCTGAAATCATCTGCACTGTGTGAAGCAGCAATGGTGCCCGTGAGGAAACGACTTAATAAACATACTAAATAATGTCTTCATGGAAATATAAAAATGCAGTGGGTTAGATTTAGGTGCAGGGGATAGAAAATATTATTAGCTCAGTATAAAAACAATCAATGGAAAATCCCCAACATGATAGAAAAGCAAGTGTGAGTGTGTGGGTTTATACTTTGGAGACGAAATTGCCTCCAGAAGTGAGCTAAATCTGACAAAACTGTTCTTTGGGACTTTCAAGGAGAAACAAGACATAAAGTACATAGTATTATTATTTTATTCTAAAAATACAGAAAGTTTGCTTTTCCAAGTCATTCCAAGTGTGCTGATATAACAGTTCGATAGCACTGGGACTTTTCACTGTGTAAGAAAGAAAGTATGTAGTTTTATTAATGGTGAGGATTTTTCAGGGACTATTGAATACGTTTAAATCATTCATTCAAATGATTAATTAAAAAAAACAGATTCATTCAGCATCTAAACAAGTGGTTGACTTTGAATCATTTGATGCATTCCTTCAACCAATTAGTTTAAAACCACTGATTAATTTTGTAATGAAACAATTGACCCATAAAGATTTATAAACACTGATTCATTTAGTAACAAAACAAGTAGATTTCGTTATAAGCGAATCTTAATAATTTGAATAATTCCCTTAACAAATTAATTCAAAAACACTAATTCATTTAGTAACAAAACCAGTATTTTTTTTTGAGTGAATCTTTTTAATTATTCACTCAATAAATGTATTAAAAAATTACAGATTCATTCAGTACCAAACAATTAGATTTCTTCATAAGTGGGTCTTTTGAATCATTCCCCCAGCAAATTTATTCAAAAACAATGATTCATTAAATAACTAAACACTTAGATTTCTTTGAGTGAGTCTTTTGAATCATTCCCTCTACAAATACATTCAAAAACGCTGATTCATTCAAAAACAAAATAAGTGGATTTCTTAATGAGTGAATCTTTTGAATCATTCCCTCAACAAATTTATTCAAAAACACAGATTCATTCAGTAAAAAAACAAGTGTATTTCTTTATGAGTGAGTCAGCTGAATCATTCATTCAAATGATTTGTTTAAAGACACTGGTTCATTCAGTAACAAATCAAGTGGCTGACTGTGAGTGAGTCATTTGAATCATTTTCTCAACAAATTCATTTAAAAACACTGATTCATTTAGTAACAAAACTAGTGGATTTCTTTATGAGTGAGTCAGTTGAATCATTCATTCAACCGATTTGTTTAAAAACACAGATTCATTCAATAACAAAACAAGTGTATTTCTTTAGGAGTGAGTCAGCTGAATCATTCATTCAACTGATTTGTTTAAAAACACTGATTAATGTATTAACAAAACAAGTGGATTTCTTTATATGTAAATCTTTGGAATCATTTCCTCAACAAATTTATTCAAAAACACTGATTAATTTGGTAACAAAACAGGTGGCTGACATTGAGTGAGTCTGTTGAATCATTTTCCCAACAAATTAATTAAATTATATGAGTCATTTACTAACAAAACAAGTGGCTGACTTTCCGAGTGAATTATTTGAATCATTCCCTCAACAAATGTATTTAAAAACACTGATTTATTTAGTAACAAAACAGGTGTCTGACTTTATGAGTGAATCACTAGTTAAACAACAAGTGTATTCCTTTACAAGTGAGTCATCAGAAATTGGAAAGTGAGAGAGCATGTTAGGATCAGTTTTAGATGTATTAATAAAATATATAGCATCATATATTTGTAGTCACCAGTATATCAGAAAACAGGTTGATGTTTTGATGAAAGACAATTTAAAACTTTAACAGATTGCACCTTGAAAATTGCCAATGAAACATAGAAGTCGAATCCCCCCCAAAAGTCATTTTATAATTCACACTGTGTGTGTGTGTGTGGTTGATCTAGTCTGAATGGAGGTGTAGCGGGAGTTAAGGGATGAAAACATAATGTTAAGTCATAGAAGTAAAAAAGAAGAAAAGAGAAAGAAATCATGTGAAATAAGCGAGAGAACCCAGTGGTGATAAAGCGAATCTAAGCTGTCGGATTTCTCACAGTTACAGAGGCTTGAGCTCAGCTGGGCAGGTAAGAATGATTGATTACAGAGCGAGCGAGTCCACCCACATTACACACACAGAGAGTAAACCTACCCATACACACTCACAACACTTAAAACTTTCATCTTTACACCGGCACACCTGCCCAATCACAAGCAGATTATCATCAGCAGCGTTTGATTTATGAAGCAGCGCTTGCTACATATTAATGTTAGAACGCAGGATGGTGTCTGCATACAAATAGAGCGCAACAGTGGGGCTCTGAGGTAAAAATCCCATTCATTTACTCCATAGAGAAATTGATTTTTAGTGATAATGTATAAACCCTTCAGCGCAGGCCTGCCGTGAGCTCTGAGATTGTTAAGTGATGGTCTAAACTTCTGCAGACTTCAAAAAAATCATATTTAAGAGTGAAGAGGTGTGAAAAGCTCCACCAATGAAAGAGAAGCCGCTGTTACTATGGGAAAAGAGCAGCATTGTGAATTTAAATATTCGCAAATGTCCTCTGTTATGATTTATTGTTTTTAAAAGACACTTCTTATGCTCCCCAAGGCTAATTATTTGATTTAAAATACAGTAAAAAGTCTAATATTGTGAAATATTATTACAATTTACCAGCCATAAAATATAAACATGTTGTTGTGTTAGCAGTTAGCAGTCAACCATAAAATGGATACAGGAAGTGTCATGCTGTTCTGCACACATAAAGAGAAAGCTGATGAGCATGTGATCTAGAGTGTGTTCACACTCAGAGATACTCATTGATTTATGCTCCAGCAGAGCGATCCGACTCACAAGGTTACACAACAGTGATTGGTGCCCGTCACGGCGTGCAGGAGACCACCCGAAATCTCCAATAGCTCAAACACACACACACACACACACACACACACACATACTCCATTTGGTACTGCCAATCACACCTGTCAAGTTCAGTCTTTGTACTTTTGTCACATTTGGCACTTAGAAACTTGAAAGCCTATGGAACCACACTGTCATGATGTAGACGGCTGAACCTATATATTATAGCTGGAAAATAAATAAATTATGAAATAAAACAAGCATTTTTTTTGTAAAAAATAAAATAAAAAAGCTGAAAAAACTGTTGTAAAAAATTAAACACTAAGTTTTAGAAACTTAAAACCAATGGGACCGTGCTAGATATTGGTATATATGATTTAACTTTTTTTTCTGTTGTTGAAAATAAATAAATTAATAAATTAATAAATAATAAGCATATTTATTTATGCTCATAAACTTTTTAAAATAATGAAATAAAATAGCAGGGGGGAAAACTGCTATTGAAAAAATAAGAAAGAAGACAAAAATCTGTTGTTAAAAATATGTTGAAATAAACGTTTTAGAAACTTGAAAACCAATAGGACCATGCTAGATCTTGATATAGATGATTTAGCACATATATTATGGCTGGTAAGTAAATTTAAATAATAAAATGAATGAATGAATGAATGAATGAATGAATGAATGAAAAGCAGAAAGTAAAGAACGATTTTTTTTTTCTGTTAAACATGTTGGAATAAATATTAAAATATAAAAAACCTGAAAAAGAATGTTAAGGTTTTTTTCAGTTGTTGAAAATAAATAAATAAACAGATTTTTTATGGTCATACAAAATGTTAAAATAATGAAATAAAATAGCAGGGGAAAAAATCTGTTATTAAAAAAAATAAGAAAGAAGATAAAAATCTGTTTTAGAAAGTTTTAGAAACTTGAAAACAAATGGGACTGTTCTAGATCTTGATATAGATGATTTAATGTATATATTATTAATGGTAAATAAATTAAAATAAATAAATAATAAGCAGATTTCTTTATGCTCATAAAATTTATTTTTAAAATAATGAAATAAAACAGCAGGGGGAAAAACTGTTATTGAAAAATAAGTAAGACAAAAATCTGTTGTGACTGCTAGACCTTGATAGAGATGATTTAATGCATATATGTTGACTGGTAAACAAATTTAAATAAATAAATATATAAGTAAATAAATAAATAAATAAATAAAACTAAAAAGCAAAAAATAAAGATTTTTTTCTGTTGTTAAAAATGTTGAAATAAATATCAAAATTTAAAAAAAAAACTGAAAAATAATGTTTTTTTCTATTGTTCAAATTTTAAAAATAGATAAAGAAATAAAAATCTGTATATTATAGCTGAAAAAAGGAATAAATAATGAAATAATTTTTAAAAAGTTGTTGTTTTTTGTGTTAGTAAAAAAAATGGTAAAATAATCAAATAACAGAAAAACAACAGAAAAAAAATCTGTTAAAAACAAATACTAAAACACAAAAAAATTTAGAAGCTTGAAAACCAATGGGACTCTGCTGGATCCTGATATAGATGATTTAACGTATACATTATGGCTGGTAAATAAATTCAAACTTTTAAACAAAAAAGAAATAAATATCAAAATATTATATATATATATGTATATATATATGTTAAATATAATATATTTTTTCTGTTGATGAAATAA
The DNA here is from genome assembly GCF_049309525.1 of Garra rufa. NCBI lineage: Eukaryota > Metazoa > Chordata > Actinopteri > Cypriniformes > Cyprinidae > Garra > Garra rufa. The sequence goes on along the minus strand of NC_133380.1, from coordinate 6,712,311 downwards.
AAAAATCAGGTTTTAAATAAATAATGATATAAAAAGTAGAAAAATAGAAAAAGCTGTTTTTCCATTGTTGAAATGTCAAAATAGATAAAGAAATAAAAATCAGAAAGATAAAGCATTTTTTTCTGTTTTTAAAAATGTTACAATAATACAAAATAAATTCTGTTTTTAGAATTGTTCAAATAAATAAGATTAAATAAAGCAAAGAAAGAAAGAAAGAAAGAATAGTGAATAATGAAATAATTTTTCTGATATTAAAATGCTTTGTTGTCAGAGCTATTCAGAAGTTCTCTTTTTATGGGCAGAATAAGCTTCAGTGTGGACCAGACTTGTGACAGTCAGGAGTCTAGACGAGCTACCCTTCATCTCTCAGTCGTGGAGGCTACAGACGGCCCCAAAAGAGCCTTTTATTTATTCATTCAGCCATGCATTTTGCCAGCGGTCTGCAGGGGCGTCTGAAACCCTGTATGGCCTGTGACATGATTGCTGTTTACCCTGAGTGTCATCTCAATCTTTATGCGAGATCATATTTTTAATGTCCTATGGTGCAAATCACAAAATGTAAATCACACATTGTGAGAAAATACAGCAAATACACAACATCGGTTTTATTTCTCTCCACCTCTTTTTGATTTCATGTCTTTTGACAGCCTGTTGAAATTGTGACCACATTCTTGTATTGCAGTTGACCCGTCCATTCACTTCCATTTCATGCTGAGTAAAGCGAAGCCATTTGCTGTTTCCGCCGGGCATTAGGGAGCGATGCTGGACTTCAGCAGTGCACTCAATACAGTGTTAACATTCACCTTCAGCTCCACAAGCACACATGCATCCTTATTCAGAGCAAACGCCTCCATACTTAAGAGGGGTCGCACACCGGACACCACATTTTTAAAATTCAAACATATTGTTTTCTACGAGTGTACGCACACCTGCGGTGCCACACATCACTCACATAGTTTTCTATAAAAACACATTATATTTGCTACCTATCACCAGTGTTGGGGGTAACGCATTACAAGTAACACAAGTTACATAATCAGATTACTTTTTCCAAGTAACTAGTAAAGTAACGCATTACTTTTTAATTTGCAAGAAAAAAATCTGTTACTTATTCAGTTACTTTTTTGTTTTTGCTATTAATTGATTGAAACCTCTCCTGTCCCCATATTAAGAGGAATCGGGAGTAAGATGTTACTTTAATTCTAGAATAAATGTGTTTATTCAGTAAATTTATTAATTCATCCCACAAAAAACTGATTCAGATTTCCTTAAAATGAATAAAAAGAGTGAAATGCAACTCAGAATACACTGTAAAAAAAATTGTTACCCTGCTGCCTTAAAATTTTTAGCTCAGTCAGCTTAAATAAGTTTAGTCAACTTGAAATGTTAAGTTGTACTAAGAGACAACTTAGATATTTAAGTTAACTTAACAAAAAAATTGGTTTGTTCAACTTAAAAGCTGGGTAAGTTGAATCAACTCAAATATCTAAATATCTAAGTTGTCACTTAGTACAACTTAACATTTTAAGTTGACTAAACTTTTTTGAGTTGACTGAACGTAAAATTATTAGGCAGCCAGGTAACAAATTATTTTAAGTTGATTTAACCATTTTTTTTACAGTGTATGACGCAAACCTGCAATAATTAAATATGTTAAATAGTAACAAATTATCCTTTACCAATACAAATATCCTTTATGTATTTAATTCCATTTTATTAAACAGTGTCTTGCTGCTGACCTTTTTATGATTCAATTCAACCACACTAATAAGCAAAAATTACTCAAGATGAACTAATATTTGTTATTTTTTTCTGTTCAGGCTTTTGGTGTGTTCATTTGCCAAAAATATAACTTTTTATATTGAAAACAAAAATGCAAGCCCTGCCCAGATTTAAAAAGTAACGCAAAAGTAACATAGTTTCCATAAAATGTAACTAAGTAATGTAATTGCTGACCAACAATGCATTTTTCTCCAGCTATGTACACTATATTGCCAAAAGTACCCCCTTCTAATGAACAGGTTTGACTACTTTAGTAATTTCCATGGGTACAAATCTTAATGTTTAGGCATATAGTGATATTCTAGGGGATTGCGTGCTTCTAATTTAATAGTGACAGTTTGGACAGGACCCTTTTCTATTCTAACATGACAATACCTCTGTGTATAAGGCAAGGTTAAAAAAGAAATGATTGATTCAGTCAGTGTGAAAGAAATTGACTGGTCTGGAAAAAGAAAAGTCCTAATCCCAGCTGAACTCCTCTGGTGTGACTTTAAATGCAGACCTTGAGCCAAAAACTCATCACCAAACACCAATGACTTGTGCATATAGGTACAGTCATTTAGACACTTCCAAAACTTTTGCAACAGAGCTGGAAATACATTTTTAAGTACTTGAATTACGTATCCATTCTTGTTGCCACAGTTTTGGAAGTGCCTTTTTCTGTTCTAAAGAAGGGGTGTCCCAATACTTTTGTCTATATAGTGTATGTACAAGTCATTGGTGTTTGGTGATGCACTTTGCATCACAGGAGTAAATTAAATACATCAGAATAATATTTAACAATATTACTATTTTTGATCAAATAAATGCAGCCCTAAATGAGCATAAGAAACTTACTTAAAAAAAAAAAAAAAAAAAACATTAAAAATCTGACTGGGAAAAAATGATGGTTTCCAAAGATATTAAGCAACACAACTGTTTTCAACATTGATAATAATCAGAAATGTTATAAGAATATTATATTAGAATGATTCTGAAGGATCATGTAACACTGAAGCCTGAAGCAATGATGCTGAAAATTCAGCTTTGATCACAGGAATAAATTACATTTTAAAATGTATTCAAATAGAAAACAGTTTTATGAAACTGTAATAATATTTCACAATTTTACAGTTTTTACTGTATTTCCGATTAAATAAATGCAAGTATTTATAATGTTAAAGCAGACTTCTATTTAAAATAAATACTGTTCCTTTTTAACCTTCAAACAAATCCTGAAAAAAAGAACATCTGTTTTCAAGATTAATAATAAGAAATGTTTCTTGCACATCAAATCAGCATATTAGAATGATTTCTGAAAGATCATGTGACACTGAAGACTGGAATAATGATGCTGAAAATTCAGTTTTGATGACTGTTTTTACCATATTTCTGATCAAATAAATTTATAATGTTACAAAAGATTTCTGTTTCAAATAAATACTGTTCCTTTAAACTTTCAAAAAATCAAAAAAAAAAATCATCATGGTTTCCAAAGATATGAAGTTTTCAAGGTTTCTTTCAAATCAAATCAGTATATGAGGATCATGTGACACTAAAGACTGGAGTAATGATGCTGAAAATTCAGCTTTGGTCACAGGAATAAATTACATTTTAAAGCATATTCAAATAGAAAACAGTTTTATGAAATTGTGATAATATTTCAGAATTTTTCTGTTTTTACATGTATTTCTAAACAAACAAATGCACTTTTAAACAGAACCTGAAATAGGCGTTTTGTGGTTTTTAGTCCATTTCTGGTGGTTTTGAGCACATTTGTATGCTAGTGCACTTCTAAAGTTGACAAAAACTTTTAGGCGATATATGCATATAAAACCGACTGTCTTTCCCTTCTGGGAAAATGGGCCAAAATATTGATGACTCAACTTGTTTGCAGGGGACATATGCAAATTTTTGCAGATGCTCTCTAGAATAAGAATGTCCCTCCCAATGAAAGCACCTGCGACTGACGAGAAGTAGCAAGTTAACTTAAGGAAATAGGCTGTTTGTAAAGAGGACAAGCTCTTGAACATGTCCTGCTCTTTCAATAAGACATAAAACCGCACATTTCATATCAAGCTGGGAGACTTTCAATAGTCAAACGTGCTTTAAAGTAAGTATTTCATAACAAAAGTTCACAGCGGCCAATGACACTTAAACCCTCAGAAACTTTAGGCATTATTCGATTCCTTTTGAAGTTCAGCGCTGTTCTTTCCCAAAAAGACTAACTTGAAAAGTGAAAGCCGTGACTTTAGCACCCTAAGCCTTCCGTCTGAACGCTACGTGACACATCGAAGCCTTTTTGTCAAGTCCTTGAGGAGAACTGAGACTTCCTGTGCCCGCCAAGCGGAGCGAGGTGAAAAGCACACACGCACACGCGTTTCTCGAATCCACAGATCCTCAGGAGATGCTTGTGACCCTCACTCAGAAGAGGTCTTGAGACAAATGTGGCGTGTTGTGGAGCCAGTGAGCCATTAGTGCTGTTTTCCCCTTGACCTCTCAGACAGGAACAGCCATTATGCTGTTGTTCGAACAAAAACCTCAAGGTGGGTTCAGTGTTTCAAAGCCCGGCAGGTTTCCACTGCGAGTAGCTCTGGAGAGGTAGTTTCTGAAAACATAAGGGAGCGTTTGCGTGTGTGTATGTGTGTGTGAGTGTGTTTGAGAGACAAACCGACAGAGAAAGAACAGCATAAGTCAGGGAGCAGGAGCTCACGGCCCATTAAATAATACATCCTTCCTGAAAGGCCTTAAGGTAGCGCTGAAGCCGAGCGGGTCTGGAGCTGATTACAGGCTGCTGAAGGAGCCGTGTTTGGCTGTCAGCCTCTGACCCAAACACCCTCAATAGCTTCGCTATAGAAACAGAAAGACACGGCGGACGCTAGATGAACCTTGTGCCTACAATGCAAGCTAAATAAATGTGGAAAGTTTGAAACAAAATGTAACTGATGTATTCAGATTTCTTGCCTGTCCATGAAAACCTCAAGTACCGTATCAGGAAGCACAAATACTTTTGTAGCTGTACAGAACAACACATACACTCTCTGAAAATACTCTGGCGTATTATGGTGTAATATGTAAGTACTAATATGTACTATTTAAGGATTAATAATTGGTACAACAGTGTGCCTTTCAGATTTCGTACTGCTTTTTCAGAGGTTGTGTTTAGTTATTTATTTTATTATGATCTTGAACCTTTCCTTTACATTTTAGAATATTTAAAAATCTTTTTAGCCAGTATTTTCTTGTGAACATCTGGTACTTTTATTTACATTATTATAAAATAAATGTATAATTTTGTATAATTTGTTATTTATATCATTTAATGATACATTATGCTTTTATTTTTTATATAAATATAATATACGGTTATATACAATATAGTTGTATAAATACATTCTATATAAGTATGTATTTTTTCACTTTTTTCAAATTTCTTTAATTATTTATTTAAGTTTTTCCTTTTTAAACTTTTACTTTTAAAATTTTATTTAAATTATTATAAATAATATAAATACATGTTTAATTGTATATATCTTTATATAAACACATATATTATATATAAATATATACATTTATTTTAAATAATATATAAACTATATATTTTTATATAACAATATAACAATATATATATATATATATATATATATATATAGTATTTTTAATTGCTTATATTTTTAGAAATTATTTGCTATATACAATATAAATATATAATTAAATTATAAATAATTATGTATTTTTTTCACTTTTTTAGTTCATTTATTAATTATGTATTTAACTTTTCCTTTTGAACTTCTGGTGCTTACTATTTAAATTATTCTAAAATAAATTTTTTAATTATGTATATACATATATATATATATATATATATATATATATATATATATATATATATATATATATATTTTTTTTTTTTTTTTTTTTATATATATATATATATATATATATTAACATATACATTTTATATAAAAAATGTATTTTATATTATACAATTATATACAATAAAAACAAAAACTATATTCAGTATATAACTAAATTGTATATAATAATGTATTTTTTTACTTTCTTTTGTTAATTTATATTTTTTGAAAATTATTTTAATTATTTAGCACAAAGCAAAAAGACCTTACAGTTTTCATTCACATTTAATCTTATTTTTTATTTTATTTAAATAATTGTGTAAATAAAACAAGAAATAAATGAATTTATAATTGTATACATTATATAAATAAATTGTCATTTGTAACTAATTATTTCTAAAACATATATGCCATTCAAAAGTTTGGAATCAGTAAGATTTTTAATGTTTTTTTTTTTTTAAAGAAGACTTTTCTGTGCATCAAGGCTGCATTTATTTAATTAAAAATACAGTGATCAAACCTGTATTTTTAGCATCATTACTTCAGTTTCTACAGTGTCACATAATCCTTCAGGAATTATTCTAATATGCTGATTTATTGTCAATGGTGGAAACAGTTGTCTTGTATTGTATTTATTTATTTATTTATTTATTTATTTTTCAGGATTCTTTGATGAATAAATGTTAAAAGAACAACATTTATTTAAAATAGATGTAAATTTAGGTAGATTTAAAATTTATTTTAAAATATCATTTGTAATATGAAAACTGTAGAGCTTCATGTGCACAGATTCATGCAGGTTTTCTTTCTGGTTATGCCAAAAAAGTAATTGACAGGAGTGAGGGAGGCAGATGTGTTGGAGGATGAGCAGCACATTACTGAAGCAGGACTGAACAGTCACTGCTCTAGAAGCTTCTCTGGACTTTCACTTTGGACGAGTGCAGCTTCAGGTCTTTCCCACGAGACCAGAGAGAGCAAATGAAAGAAAACAGAAGAGCAAGAGAGGAGAGAAAATAACAGCTGAAAAACATCACAAAGGCCCAGCTGCTAATTGAAAAGAGAGCAAATTAATTACGCTAATGAAGCAATTAAAGGGCTGTCACGCAACCAAGCCTCTCTTTTAGGCCGGTAAGCATTTTGTTTCTCAAGCATTCCCCCGGTGTCTGTGTGCAGGAAGATGCAGAACACTTTCTCCCCATTCCTCTGTTTCTTCTCCTTAATTTACACTGTTTTAATCTAGTAGAACACAAACAGCAAGTAATGAACTGAAGTAGGATATTTGCAAACTGAAAGGTCATATCATGATAAACCGTTTGCAAACACGTCTTGATTTTCTTGTTTAAAGCATCATCAAGTGCCAAAAGACAGAAATAACACATATCCATATATATTTTGAAAACTAGCTTTAATATAATGCACATGTTCATTTATCAGGTCGATTTATTTTTTAATTCTTTCTAAAGATGCACACAGTTTTTGTCATTTTGATATAAAACAAGACAGAGGCTGATTAAGAATATGATTTTGTCAGTGAACAAAAAAATCAATTTGCTACATACAACATAATTATATAATTAAATTCTATATGATTATGTCTTTTTTCACTTTCTAAGTATTTCCTTTTTAACTTCTGGAACTTTTATTTAAATCATTATAAAAATAAATATAATTGTATACACTAGTCGTTAAAAGTTTTCGAACAGTAAGATTTTGAATGTTTTTTAAATAATACTCTTTAAATAATTTTGATCCAAAATACAACAGAAGCAGTACAATTTGTGAAATATTGTTACTATTTAAAAAAATATCTTCTTTCTATTTAAATATATTTAAAAATGTAATTTATTTCTGTGATCAAAACTACATTTTTTGCGTCATTACTCCAGTCTTCAGTGTCACATGATCCTTCAGAAATCATTCAAATTTGCTGAATTGCTGGTCAAGAAACATTCTTTATTATTATAATTATTATTATGATCAATATTTAAAACAGTTGAGTATTTTTTTTCAGGATTCTTTGATGAATAGAAAGATCCAAAGATCAGCTTTAATATAATGCATGTTATATTTTTTATTTCTTTCTAAAGATGCACACAGTTTTTGTCATTTGGATATAAAACAAGACAAAGAGACTCATTAAGAATATGATTTTCGCAGTGAACAAAAAATAAATAAATATAATTATATACACTCCCAGTCAAAAGTTTTTGAACAGTAAGATTTTTAATGTTTTTAAAGAATACTCTTTGCTCACCAAACCTGCATTTATTTACTCCAAAATACAGCAGAAGCAGTAAAATTTGTGAAATATTTTTACTATTTAAAATATCTTCTTTCTATTTGGATATATTTAAAAATGTAATTTATTTCTGTGGTCAAAGCTACATTTCCAGCATCATTACTCCAGTCTTCAGTGCCACATGATCCTTCAGAAATCATTATAATATGCTAAATTGCTGGTCAAGAAACATTTATTATTATTATTATTATTATTATTATTATTATTATTATTATCATTACTCCATAATTATTATTATTATCAATATTTAAAACAGTTGAGAAATTTTTCTTTTTTAGGAATCTTTGATGAATAGAAAGATCCAAAGATCAGCTTTAATATAATGCACATGTTCATTTATCAGGTCGATTTATCTTTTATTTATTTTTAAAGATGCACACAGTTTTTGTCATTTGGATATATAACAAGACAAAGAGACTCATTAAGAATATCATTTTTGCAGTGCAAAAATAACTAAATATAATTATATATACTACCGGTCAAAAGTTTTTGAACAGTAAGATTTTTAATGTTCTTTTACTCTTTTGCTCACCAAGCCTGCATTTATTTGCTCCAAAATACAGCAGCAGCAGCAGTAAAATTGTCAAATATTTTTACTATTTAAAATAAATTCTTTCTATTTAAATATATTTAAAAATTTAATTTATTTCTGTGATCAACGCTACATTTTCAGCATCATTACTCCAGTCTTCAGTGGCACATAATCCTTCAGAAATCATTGTAATGCTGAATTGCTGGTCAAGAATTATTATTTATTTATTTATTTTATCGATATTTAAAACAGTGGATCAGCTTTAATATAATGCACATGTTCATTTATCAGGTCGATTTATTTTTTATTTCTTTCTAAAGGTGCATACATTTTTGTATTTTGATATAAAACAAGACAAAGAGACTCATTAAGAATATCATTTTTGCAGTGAACAAAAAATCAATTTCCAAAAAATATAAAACAATCTTTCTCTCCTCTCTAACCTCAGTATGCTTTGTTGATGTACACAAACTAGACTACAGACTGTTATAAATGAACACTCTTTGGCCACACATGCACACAAAACACACAACGATTGATGTTTGCTTGTCGGCCTCTTCAATATTTCAGACCTTAGGTGCAGACAGATGTGCGTGTGTAGATGTATATTTGAGTATTGTTTGGGGCCCAACATGCATCAGTTTTTCTCTGTGCTGTCCAGAGGTGAGTGATGTCATCAAATGCAGACGTTTCTGCTCGCCAATTTTATCAGACTCATGGGAATTTGTGAGGAATGGAGACAAACTCAGAAAAAAATTTTTTATTTATTTTGAAATGTGTATAGAACCTACACACACACTCACACACACACATTTACCTTTTCCATTTCTCTGTTTGAATAAGCATTTTGTGTGCTTTTTCATCATCTGTGTTTTAATGATTAATGCAGTATTGATATCCTCAATTAATTTTGCTATTATGCCACTGTAGATCTTCCTGGCTCTCTTGCACATCTCCATTTGCTTAAGAGACGTCTCTATTCCCTGTGGCAGATGCCTGTCAGTAACGCTTGCATGTGTGTTCATTTGTATTCATGCAGGTCTGTGGGTATAAATAAAAGTGACAAAAAATGATTAACCCTCTGATGCTGGTGTCCTCTAAAGTCATCTCTTAAAAAAGCCATTTCAACCGTTCGGAAATGAATACATCCAAACCACTGTGAGTGATGACCTTTGAACCTTACCTTTAATATTTTTTGGATGTCATTGTATTGTCAATCCATAAATATAACATAATAATATAATTAATATTTACCACTGATAAAAATGCATAATTTTGCAAATAAATAAACAAATAATAACTAAGAAATCATTTTGAATGATTGCATAATTGTGTTGAAGTAGAGAGAAATATAAAACATGAACATGGAAAATTAACTATTTTTCCTGATTTTCTGTGATCTAGTAATTTATGCAGCAGGGTTAATACAGCACTTCAGACTATTTTTTATTTGTTTCGTTTAACATATATGCAATGCAATAGGAATCAGCAGGATCAAATATTTACCACTGGAGAAAGAGCATAATTTGGGGAATTAAAGAAAGAAATAATTATAATAATATAGCTGCAAGCAGCGATAAAGGGCACAAGCCAATGGCGCAATCGCTACCCTGGTGCCATCAGGAAAACGATGCACACCGGGGACATGGATTTACAGTAGTGCTCTGTCAGTCTGGATTAAAGGGTTACTCCATAAGATCAACACAAAGACAGACACACACAAAGGGTAACATAATATTAAAAAATATTAATGAATGCTGTAAATTGTTCATTAGTTCATGGATGAACTAATGTTAACAAAAGAGACCTTATTTTAAATTGTTACTTTTTATGACCACTTTTACAACCATTTTTAAATATTATTTTAATAATCAATAAGAATTTGTGAGATAATTACATTAGTAAATATTAAGTTATTTTATGTATTTGTTTCTTATTTTAATTAATTGTACTGAGCCGTAAATTGTCAGACTCCAAAGAAATCTTATCAGTGAGAGACTATTTTTTTTCTATAAAAATATATATATATATTTTTTTTAATGCTATGTAAGCATTTTTAAACTAATTATGTAAAAGTATTCTGACAGTACAGAACATTACAACTGATTCTATGCGTTAGTTTTATTCTTATACACTGAGAATGAGCAGAATAGGATTAGAGGTAAAAAAAAATATTCTTTATCATACGAGGACCTCTGGGGGTCATACCTCGTATTACAGCCTTTATCTCTCATGCTCACATTTTGATACTTTTAATGTTTTTGGGGCCTCTGAGCATGATCAAATTTTGATACCAAGCCTATTTCCTAAGAATGATTTGTTCTTCATATATACAAAGATTTAATGCACTTTAAAGATATATGAAAATTACTGTTGTTATATTTTTTTTACTGTGACTTTAAAAAATTACCACATGAACACCGTTCAAGATATCCCAAATCCGCTCACAATTTATCATCTTCAATATCTTGACATCATGTTGAGAAAGTTTGGTGTGAACAGTGTCATTTTTATACGAGGGGTATACATTTATTTACAGCCTGATTTTTGCAAAAATCCACATTCAAATAAAAATAGCCAACTTCCTGTTTGTTATAGGTAATGAGTGTAATTTAGAAAGTTGTCCGGCTTGATGAGACCAATATATGTACCGAGTTTGCCACGCTCAAGATATCCCAAATCAGCTCACAATTTAGCATCTTCAGTATCTTGACATCATGTTGACAAAGTTTGGTGTGACCTGCTTGGTTTTCCAGAGAGAAGTATTTAAAATTCCATAGCCTGGTTTTTCCAAAAATCCACATTCAAATCAAAATAGCAAAAGAGATTTGTGATTTTTTAATCGTACTGAGCAGAAAATGGTCAGACTCCGAAAAAATCTTATTCTATCAGTGAGACATATAAAACATTTCTTGATTTAAAAAAGTCTCATCCTATCAGTGAGAGACAAATAAAACATTCATTTTTCTTTAAAAATTAAAAAAAATATTTAAGCATTTATATAATCATTATGTAAACGTATTCTGACATTACAGAACATAACAACTGATTCTATGCATTAGTTTAATTCTTATACACTGAGAATGAGCAGAATAGGATTAGAGGTAAACATATTCCTTATCATATGAGGATCTCTGGTGGTCATACCTCGTATTACAGTCTTCATCAGACTATAGATTTTCTATGATACTTTTAATGTTTTTGGGGCCTCTGAGCATGATAACATTTTGATACCAAGCGTATTTCCTACGAATGATTTGTTCTTCATATATACAAAGTTTTGAAGAGTTAGGATAATGCACTTTATAGATATGTGAAAATTACTGTTATTTTTTGACTGTGACTTTAAAAAATCACCACATCAAAACCGTTCAAGATATCCCACATCAGCTCACAATTTAGCATCTTCAGTATCTTGACATCATGTTGACAAAGTTTGGTGTGAACTGCTTGGTTTTCCAGAGAGAAGTATTTAAAATTCCACAGCCTGATTTTTCCAAAAATCCACATTCAAATCAAAATAGCCGGCTTCCTGTTGGTCGTAGCTAATGAGTGTAAATTAGAAAGTTGTCCGGATTGATGAGAACAATATATGTTCCGAGTTTGATGACTGTAGGCAAAACTAACCCCCCAACTTTTGTCAAAAGGTGGCGCTATAGAGTGCCTCCTCCACACTTTTGCCAGTGTCTAACTATCATTAACACTGATGTGTGTGTTGAGTTTCATGAAATTCTAAGCAAATTAAGTACTCCAAAAACAAAGGAAAGTAAAGTTAAAGTTTGACACGTTGCCATGGCAACACTATATAACATATCAATGACCCTTTCACAGATTCTCATCGGCTGTGTTTTGACATTATTCTGATGAAGTTTGAAGCAAATCGGGTAAAAACAACCATTTGATTTCAAAGCATTTTTAAAAGAGACACACTTCCTGCTGCCAGTTGGTGGCGCTATAACTTTGACTCCTAATAGTCACATCTAGTTGTTCAGTTGTTCAGGATGCGTGAAACACACAAAATGTGCAGAGCGGTGGGTCGCGAGGACTGGAATTGGGAACCGCTGCTTTAGACAACCTAAAGAAATGCCCCAGCATGTAGATGAAGTGCACTGAGTGCAGATATCAGTGTCAGGAGCCTCTGGGCAGGTCGGTAAAGATGAGCCGTGCTCCCGGTTTAAATGCAGAAAACCTAATGGGTTACAACACACACTTCTGTGTCCAAACGTAAAAGCCTTCGCATGTGAGGGGAAATTGCCCTTGAAATGAATATGGTGTGTGAGTGTGTATGTGCCCTGGGCAAAGATTAGCTTAATGATGGACACACTGGAACATTCATCATCACGTTCACTGCGTCCAGGGCAGCTATTAAACACAGCCCAGAGTAACACACACACATTTACACTTATACAATATGCAATGCATACAGCTACTCACACACACACACACACACACACACACACACACACACATAGACTATATGATCGCTAGATGTCATGCATGAACACAGCGACATGCCTGCAGAATGTCAGACACTCTGCGGATGCTGTTTCTGGCCCCGTCATGTGCGTCTGATTCGCATTTAAAGCAAGCGGAACGGGAATAGTTCATGCAAGAATTAATATTCTGTCATCATTTTTTCCATATCGTGAAAGTGGAACAGAACCGCAGCTGTCGAGCTCCAAAAAAGCACCATAAAGTAGCCTATCAGACAGGAAGATTTCCGCTCCATAAACACTTGCGGTCTTTTCCTCACATGGATCTTCTATTCCTATTGCATTTGTGTTTGTTTGCGAATGTGTTTTGGATGAGACACAGCTGAAGTAGAGCAGGTGTGAGACGACTCCAGTCATTGACACACGTGCCTGCAATGCAAGATCCACCTGTGCGGATGAGAGAAAGAGAGAGAGAGAGAGAGAGTATTTATACACTTAATTTATTACCTTCATTATCTTTGATGAGATGGGAAGCAGTTTATGGTTCAGCTACACTGGCCGCACATGCAAACATGCGTATTTGTGTGTGTGCATGCGTGTGAGCGTGTGTCTTACCAAGGCTTGTTGCCAGGTTACAGCCGTGTTGAAACTGCCATAAGCAACAGCAAGTATTGCACCAGTGGGAAACGAACTAGAGTGAAATTGAGTGAGAACAGCTCAGAAAATTCAGTTCAAAAACAAGGAAACTTTTGGGTGAGTCAGCACATCGAGGAGCAAATTGAGCTTTTGACAAAGTAAAACCATCTCAAATATAAAAAAGTACACATCTAGAGGACACACACTTATTCTGGGCAAAAGGCCTGCTACAAGAAGAGGCTTTGTGACTTAGTTTGCATTTTTACCTGACATTTAATTGAAACTGACATCAAAATTACAGCAATAATAGATCAGTGTGCAACACAAGCTTGTACAGACAGAAGAGGTGAAACTTCTGTAGTAAATACATCTTGTCTTAAGGATGTTTAGATATTTTTTTACTGAGAAACAGAATGAATACAATTCTGTTCTTTAAAGCACACATATTACATTTCACATATTACTAGAATTACAAATGGAAGAAAAACAGGTTATGTGACTCCTTGAAATTGGAAAAGAAAAATCTGAAATTTTTTCAGTCAATATGCATCTGGTGTTCTGAAGTATAGCAAAAAAAATCACTATTGTTTTCTGTAAAAAATAAAATAAACATTTTAACAAGATGGGCAATTTTTTAAAGTTTATAAATAAGTACAAATACGTTTATACATTTTGTAATGTCATTTTGTTTCTGATTTAAATAATCTTGTTTTAAGGATTTTTTTTACTAAAAACAAGACAAAATACTGATTAAAAATATTATTTGCACACTATTTTGATATAGTTTAATACCGATTAAGCATAAATTTTTTTATTTTTTTTGCAATGTAAACTTAATGTTCATAAGTTCTACTTTCAGATTAATTTATTGTTTGTTTATTAAATATTTTGGCCATTTTGATTAAATAAACATATTTTATCATGTGAAGTTTCCACAGGTAGTTTGTTTTGTAACTGTTTGATTAAATGAAGCCATTTGTCCGTGTACATTTTCCACAAGCAGTCCAGAAAATATGAAAATCTCAAAAGATTCCATCAAATCTCCTAGATTTCAGGTCTAGTATTAAGTACAGATCTTACAAAAATCCCTGAAATTGCATAAAACCAGACAATCAAATTGTCATTTTTAAAATCAGTTTAGTGTTTGGTGAATATTTTTGGCCCATTTGATTAAATGAAGTTATTTGTCCATGTGCAGTTTCCAAAAAAATATGAAAATCATTAGATTTCATTAAATTTCAGGTTTAGACAGATTTCATGTCTAGTATTAAGTACAGATCTCGCAAAACTTTCTAACTCCCAAACAATATGCATCAGGTGGTCTGGATCTGAATCGATTTAAGACTTTAAGACTGTCTGTTGCAAAAAATCATTTGCCTAATCAATATTTTAGTCTTGTTTTCCGGTGAAAACATTTTAACATCCTTCAAACAAGATGGGAAAATATTTTTCTAGTCTTGAATAAAGCTTATACATTTTCTAAGACTGTCATTTTGTTTCTCAAGTAAATACATCTTTAAGGATGTTTTGATATTTTTCACTAAAAAACAAGATAATATTGATATTGAATTAGAAAAATAGTTGCACACACATTCTGATAGTTTAATACTGATTAAACATTTAAGAAAAATTTGGGAGTGTAAACTTATTTATTATATTCTTCTTTTAGATTCATTTAGTGTTTGTTTATTAAATATTTTGGCCACTTTGATTAAATCAGCAGATTTTATCATGTGAAGTTTCCACAAGTGGTGCAGAAAATATGAAAGTCTCATTAGAGTTCATCAAATCTCATATATTTCAGGTCTAGTATTAAGTACAGATCTTACAAAACTCCCCGATTCCCTGAAATTGCATAAAACCAGACAATTAAATTGTCATTTTTAGAGACAGTATGCATCAGGTGGTCCGAGACTGAAACTACAGTAGACTGTTTGTTCCAAAAAAATCATTTCCATAATCAATATTTATGTCTTGTTTTCCCGTAAAAGCATTTAAACATCATTCAAACAAGATAGGAAAATATTCATTATTCTTCTAGTCTTGAATAAAGCTTATAAATTGTGTAACTCTAGTATTAAGTATCATGCAAAACTCCCTGAATCCATTAAATTGCATAAAACCATGTGTGCATATATTATGCATCAGGTGGTCTGAGACTGAAACTTTGTAAAAAAAAAAAAAAAAAATTCATTATTGAAAGTTTTTTCTCCATGTTTTAAAATAAAGCTTATAAATTGTCTAAGACTGTTATTTTGCTTCTCAAATTAATACATCTTTAAGGATGTTTAGATATTTTTTTACTGAAAAACAAAACAAAAAATACTGATTGGACAACTTATTTAAATGCACATTTTGATAGTTTAGAACTGAAAATTTTCAGAAAAATGACTTTTACAGTGTAAGCTTCATGATCATAAATTCAACTTTTTTTAGTGTTTGCTTTGTAGCTCTTTGATTAAATGAAGCCATTTGTCAGTGTGCATTTTCCACAAGCAGTCCAGAAAATCTCAATAGATTTCATCAAATCTCATAGATTTCATGTCTAGTATTAAGTACAGATCATACAAAACTTCCTGAAACTGCAAAAAAAACAGACCATCAGATGGTCAGCGACTGAAACTATATGTAAGACTATTCTGTTGCAAAAACTCATTTTTCTAATCAATATTTTTGTCTTGTTTTCCAGTAAAAACATTTTAACATCCTTCAAAGTAAATGGGCAATTTTTTTTCTTCTGTAAGCTTCATGATCATAAATTCAACTTTCAAATCTTTTTTGTGTTTGTTTTCTAACTATCTGATTAAATGTCATAGATTTCATGTCTAGTATTAAGTACAAACTGCATAAAACCAGACAAGCAGGTGGTCAGAGACTGAAACTAAGACCATTCTGTTGCAAAACCTCATTTTTCTAATCAATATTTTAAACAAAAGGAGCATTTTTTTCTTCTTTCTTGTCTTGAATAAAGGTTATACATTTTGTAAGACTGTCATTGTGCTTCTCAAGTAAATACATCAAGTAAATACACATTTTGATATAGTCTAGAACAGAATAATGATCATAATTCAACTTTCAAATCTATTTAGTGTTTGTTTTGTAAATATTTGATTAAATAAAGCTGTTTGTCCGTGTGCATTTTCCACAAGCAGTGCAGAAAATATAAAAATCTCAATAGATTTCATGTCTAGTATTAAGTACACATCATACAAAACTCCTTGACTCTGAAATTGCATAAAACCAGACAATCAAATTGTCATTTTTGCAGACAATATGCATCAGGTGGTCCAAGACTGTCTGATGCACAAAAAAAAAAAAATTTCCTTATCAATATTTTTACATCCTTCAAACAAAACGGGCAATTGTTTTCCCTCTCGTCTTGAATAAAGATTATTTTGCTTCTCAAGTAAATACAGTTTTAAGATTAGATTTTTTTTTTTAGAAATATTACTTGCATGAACATTTTGATATAGTTTAGAACTGATTAAAAATGTAAGAAAAATGACTTTTGCAGTGTAAGCTTCATAATCATTAATTAAACTTTCAAATCTTTTTAGTGTTTGTTTTGTAACTATGTCCTTACATGAAGCCATTTGTTCGTGTGCATTTTCAACAAGCAGTCCAGAAAATATGAAAATTTCAATAGATTTCACCAAATCTCATAGATTTCATGTCTAGTATTAAGTACAGATCTTACAAAACTCCCTGAAACTGCATAAAACCAGACAATCAAATTGTCATTTGTGACCCTACACCACAAAACTAGTCAAAATTATACATTTTTCTTTTATGCCAAAACTCATTAGGATATTAAGTAAAGATCATGTACCATAAAGATATTTTGTAAATTTCCTACCATAAATATATCAAAACTTCATTTTTTAATAAGTAATATGCATTTCTAAGAACAATTTTCTCAGTATTTTGTTTTTTTGCACACTCAGATTCCAGATTTTCAAATAGTTGTATCTCGATTCTCAAAAAGTTGCATTCAGTTTTCAAATGATGTATAAATCTTAATTTTAAAAATTATGACTTATGACTGATTTTATGGTTTAGGGTCACATTTTAGCAGAAAAAATGCATCAAGTGGTCCGAGACTGAAATTATGTAAGACTCTAAGACTGTCTGATGCAAAAAAAACAAAATCTATTTCCTTATCAATATTTTGGTTTTGTTTTCCTGTAAAAGCATTTTTACATCCTTCAAAACAAAATGGGCAAAAAAAATTTCCTCTTGTCTTGAATATAGCTTATAAATTTTCTAACAGTCAATTTGTTTCTTACGTAAATACATCTTTGTAAGGATGTTTAGATATTTTCTCATGGAAAAAATGATAAATGAGTTAAAATACTGATTAGATCTCATCAAATCTCCTAGATTTCAGGTCTACTGTTAAGTACAGATCTTACAAAACACCCTGAAACTGCATAAAACCAGACAATCAAATTGTCATTTGTGACCCTACACCACAAAACTAGTCAAAATTATACATTTTTCTTTTATGCCAAAACTCATTAGGATATTAAGTAAAGATCATGTACCATAAAGATATTTTGTAAATTTCCTACCGTAAATATATCAAAACAAAATTTTTGATTAGTAATATGCTTTCCCGAGAATTTTATTTGGACAACTTTAAAGGCGATTTTCTCAATATTATTATTTTTTTTTTTTTTTGCAGCCTCAGATTCCAGATTTTTAAATAGTTCTATCTCGATTCTCAAAAAGTTGTATTCCGTTTTCAGATGATGTATAGATCTTAGTTTTAAAAAATTATGACTTATGACTGATTTTATGGTTTAGGGTCACATTTTAGCAGAAAGAATGCATCAAGTGGTCCGAGACTGAAAATATGTAAGACTGTAAGACTGTCTGATGCAAAATCTATTTCCTTATCAATATTTTTGTCTTGTTTTCATTTTTACATCCTTCAAAACAAAATGGGCAAAAATGGTTTTCCTCTTGTCTTGAATATAGCTTATGAATTTTGTAAGACTGTCATTTTGCTTCTCAAGTAAATACGTCTTTATGGATGTTTAGATATTTTTTAACTGACAAATAAGACAAAATGCTGATTAGAAAACGTATTTGCATGCACATTTTGATATAGTTTAGAATGAAACTTTTGAAGTGTAACCTTCATGATTGCTTCTCACGTAAATACATCTTTGTAAGGATGTTTAGATATTTTTTACTGAAAAAAAACAAGATACTGATTAGATCTCATCAAATCTCCTAAATTTCAGGTCTAGTGTTAAGTACAGATCTTACAAAACTCCCTGAAATTGCATAAAACCAGACAATCAAATTGTTATTTTTGCAGACAGTATGCATCAGGTGGTCCGAGACTGAAACTACACAAGTCCCTTCTGTTGCACGTATCACATCCGACACCTCTGAGCAACTGCATCCCCTTTCCAGAATGTTCTCGCTCATCGAAACGGCGAGGGGTGGCGAATATGCTGGCATGGAAGTTTTAGCACGAAACGGTAAAATCTTGCCTTCAAAAGGCAAACAAATAATGCAATCCAATTTCTCTCTTGTTTGAGACTGTGATGAAATCAGCCAGCCTTTTTCCCCCCTTTAAATCTACCAAAGGTATTGTGCAAACACCTTGAAATATGCATCCCTGAATGTGTTAGCTTTTTTCCGTCTCCCATCTGGCCGCTAAAGCTGCAATATTAAAATGCTAATGGGGCCGCCGGACAGACGCTGAGAAAGGAGAAGTTGATTCCATCTTTCACGGAGCCTGAGAGAGACGTACTAACTCTTTCAGGCATGATTGGCTCTATTTAAAAGCCAAAGGTGATGCAAAGACAAAAGGAGCAGATTTTAAAGTCGAGTTCGGGCCTGTATCTCATCGATTTGCTCAGAACGTGTGACTGGTTTGGGCAGGGAGGCAGGGAGGCAGAGCGTGGAGGTAGATTGATAGAGAAGGTATGTAAGTGGCAGCAGGGGAAATTTATTGACAGTTAAGCATTGACAAAGCTTCAAAAATGGCTCGAGCTGCCGCTGCCACCACATTTTTCTCTGTCTAAGCTCCCACATCACTCTTTCATTCCATGTAGTCTGCTTTTAGATGGAGATGAGGATTTCTTTATTGTCATTGAAACCAAATTGTGGCAAAATTCTGTGTGGCACAATCTAATCAGCAGCTAAAAGCAGAATGATAATAACAAAATGTAAATAATTAAGGGATAAAAAGGATAAAAATCTACATAAAATGCAGGATTTAAAAATACAAACACTTGGGATTATTAAAATGCATTTACTCAACCCCAATTATAAAGAAGATAACTTTTTGGAGAAAAAAATGAAATAAAAATAAAATAAAATAAATGTGAAATAATATGTGTGCGTATGTGTACATTTTTAACAATTTTGATTAATTCATTTTTGTCAATTATTTATTTTTATTTAAATAATTGTATAACTAAATATATTTTATAAAAATATAATAAATATAATAAATATAAAAATATATTTCTAATAAAAAATTAATATAAAATAAAATTGTATATTATTTTCTGATATGTGTGTGTGTGTGTGTGTGTGTGTGTGTGTGTGTGTGTGTGTGTGTGTGTGTACGTTTTTAATCATTTTAAAAATTTTATATATTATGCAATTATATAAATAGTGTTACCTGCTTATATTTTTATAAAAAATAATTTTCTATATAGAATATATTTATATAGTGAAATTCTATATAATTATGCATTTTTTAACTTTTAATGTATTTATTTTGTCAATTGTTTATATTTTATTTAAATAATTGTATAATTTAAAAATACATTTCAAATTATTAAAATAAAATCCTTTTTAACTTCTGATATAAATGTGTGTGTTTTGTACAATTTAATTTTTTTTTAATATTTTATATATTATACAATTATATACATAGTGTTAACTGCTTATATTTTTATATAAATAATTTTCTATATGTAGTATATTTTTATAATTAAAGTCTATATAATTATGCATTTTTAAACGTATTTAAATAATTGTATAACTAAAAAAAATTCTAATTAATAAAATAATATAAAATAAAATCCATTTTAACTTCTGATATATATGTGTGTGTGTGTTTGTACATTTTTAATAATTTTAAAATATTTTTTATATTGTTATACAATTATATAGATAGTGTTAACTGCTTATATTTTAATACAAATTATTTTCTATATAGAATATATTTATATAATGAAATTCTATTCTTATGCATTCTTATAAATTCTATTCTTAAATTCTATAATTATTCATTTTTTCACTTTTAATGTATTTATTTTCGTCAATTATTTATATTTATATTTAAATAATTGTATAATTAAAAAACGAATTTCTAATTAATAAAGTCAAATTAAATCCTTTTTAATTTCTGATATATATGTGTGCGTGTGTATACATATTATACAATATACATATATTATACAATTATAGAAATAGTGTTATAAATAATTATTTATATATATATATATATATATATATATATATATATATATATATATATATTTTGATTGTTATTTATATTTTTACTTTTATTTAAATAATTGTTATAAATGAATTAATTAATTTCTAATTGTTCTAATTGTTATATCTTACATAAATAATTGTATGAATAATTTAATATATATATATATATATATATATATATATTTAACTATATATGTGTGTGTGTGTGTGTGTGTGTGTGTGTGTGTGTGTGTGTGTGTGTGTGTATTTTTTAAACATAAACTCACTTTTGATTAATTTTTCAGAAAACAACCCTTATCTAAGTCATTTTGCTTCTGAATGAAATGTATCTTAATGTCAAAATTTAAAGATAGTTGTACTAGAAAACAAAGACAAAAACACGGAGGAAGAAAATCATTTTGTGCGTGTGTGAACTGTGATTCTTGACTAAATTTCTCCCACTTTCTTGGCTAGAGCAACATAAAATGCACAGCACTTCTGACTGTTTTTCTTGTTGGTTTAAGACTATAGCTCCATGTATCAGCCGTGTCCTTTGAGTGTATATCTGTGCGCTTCAGTTTGATTAGTCATTGCGAGCTGCCGGATTTCTGCCCCCAAAGCTCCACGTATCCCCTTCACACCCACGAATCATGCTTATAGCGGCTGAGCTTTAAACAACACCTATTACTCTTATGCTGTCAATTAGGATAATTTATGGCCGTAATTCTGAGCCGGCATGAATCGCGCTGTTTTGATGTTGGTAAATACTTAGAAGTTAATTGGGGGCATCTGCTCCGGGGAGTTCGGGCGAAGAATGGGAGACTGTTTTGTTTTCACGCGTGCTTGCCAATTAACGACTCCCACCTCCATGCCACCCAACGCAAAACAACTCGCAGAGCTGACGTTTAACGGCATGGCTCAGATTCTCTGGGGTGGCTGTGTGTGTTTAGATGGAGTTGTAATTGCATGGGTTAATTTCACTTTGTCTATTAATGCTGTGTATGGGTGTTGCTTAAATAGATGAACTTTTGGCCCTGTGGACCCCTGTAAAACACACTTTCATGCTACACTAGTGTTCATTTGTTCACTAATTTAATCTGCTGTCAATATATATCAAAACTAATACATGTCATGCATCCCTATGTCAATTTACTTGATGAGGTGGCAATATTGTATTGTATTCATATGATGTGCTTTGTATGGAATTATATGATTTTTAAAAGAAAATTGGGTGTGAAGGTTTCTTTTCTGAGAAACAACAAATGTAATTTCTATCGCATCTCAAATAACATTTATTTTTGGAATAATTCCATAAATTCATAGCTAGCATTTTATTTATTGATTATGCATTTTAATTCTAAATATTTGAATTTAAACAGGTAGTTTACCCAAAAATGAAAATTCTGTCATCATTTACACACCCTCATGTTGTTTCAAACTTGTCTTTTTTCTGTTGAAAACAAAATAAGATATTTTGAAGAATGTCAGCAACCAAATAGTTGATGGTAGCCATTGATTTTCATAGTATGAAAAAAATACTATGGAAATTAATGCCTACCGTCAACTGTTTGTATGGTTTTTTTATATATATATATACATTGAAAGTCAGTGGCTATTATTAATTGTTGTTTTTATTTATTTATTCATTCATTCATCTAAAATTTTTAGTTTTATTATTTTTTTATTTTTTTTATTTTATTTTATTTATTTTTTTTACATACAATGTAAGTCGGTGGTTACTGTCAACTGTTTGTATGAGGACATTTATTTATGGTATTTATTTATTTATCATACAATGGAAGTTGATGCTACCAGCATATGTTAGTATGTTTTTTATTATTATTAATTATAATTTTATTTATTTTTTCATTTTTTATTTTTTTACATACAATGGAAGTCAATGGCTACCGTCATATGTTAGTATGTTTTTTTATTATTATTAATTATAATTTTATTTTATTTATTTTTTTTATTTTATTTTTTTTACATACAATGGAAGTCAATGGCTACGTCATAAGTGTTTTTTTATTATTAATTATAATTTTATTTTATTTATTTTATTTTATTTTTATTTTTATTTTTTTACATACAATGAAAGTCAATGGCTACCGGCATTGCATGGGGGGCATTTTTTATATATTTTTATATATTTTTTACATACAATGGAAGTCAATGGCTACGTCATAAGTTAGTATGTTTTTTATTATTAATTATAATTTTATTTTATTTATTTTATTTTATTTTTTTTATTATTATTTTTTTTACATACAATGAAAGTCAATGGCTACCGGCATTGTATGGGGGGCATTTTTTATATATTTTTGTATTACACAATGGAAGACAATAGCTATCGTCAAATGTTTCTATGAGATTTATTTATTTATTTATTGCATATAATGGAAGTCAATGGCTACCATCAACTGTTGCTGTTGCTACTATTTTTTGTTTGTTTTTTTATAATTATTATTATTACATACAATTACACGTTTGACTTATTTTTCCCCATACAAACAGTTGACAGCAGTACTTGATTTCCATAGTATGGAGAAAAAAAATACCATGGAAATCAATGGGTACCATCAGCTGTTTGTATAAGGGATTTTTTTTTTAATATTTTGTAATATTTTTTTTTTTTTTTTTTTTTTTTTTACATACACTGGAAGTCAATGGCTACCAGCACTGGGGGACATTTTTTTTTATTATTATTATTATTATTATTTATTTAATAGTTTCTCATTATTTTACATATAATGGAAGCCAATAGCTATCGTCAACTGTTTGTAAGTCAATGGCTACCATCATTTGTATGAGGGAGAAAATTGATTTCCATAGTATGAGAAAAAATGTTTATATGAAGGATTATTTTCTTATTGATTCATTTTTACATACAATGAAAGTCAATGGCAAGTCAGGGATTTTTTTTAATTATTATTAATTTTTACTTTGATTTTTTTGTTTTGTTTCCAGCCAAAATAACTAAAAATTCTTAAATCAAGAAATGATTTTCTACTTGAGTAAAAATTATTTCTTGTTTTCAGTAAAAAAAAACCAAGTCAAAATTAAGTGCGTTTTTGCTTAAAACACGCAAAAAAAAAAAATCTTATTTCAAACAGAAAACAAGATTATTTTTCTTACCCCATTGGCAAATTATTTTGCTTGTTTCAAGCAAAACGCACTTAATTTTGACTTGTTTTTCTGAAAACAAGATAATAATTTTTACTCGTCTAGAAAATTCTTCTTGATTTAAGAATCTTTAGATAGTTTGACTGGAAACAAGACAAAAATAACTAAAAATGTTAAAAAATTGAATTTAAATTTGAATTTGAAAGAATCTAAGTAAGTTTTTTTTTGCAGTGCAGCTAACTGGCAATTATATTTTGTGTAAATGTATATTTTACACAGTAGTTGTTTAATCTTTAGATGTGCATTGTTTTATAAATGTAATAATTGATATTTTATGATGGATTTTTATAGTGTAAGATCATAAGTCTAAGAGCACCATTGCAGTATGTGTTTGGTTACTATGGTTTACCATGTTTTATTCAAGACGTGTTTCCTAATTCTTCTCCATAAACTCAACATTTTGGACTTTCTTTTGAGCTGGAACTTCGTTCTGCTGGTCTCCTTCTGTGTCAATTTCCACTCGCTTTTGTCTCCACTTCTCCTTCCTCCTTCTTCTCTCATTATGTGCGGCCTTTCATCTCATCAGCTTCTCTCTTTCTTTTTCTCTCTCAGAACCCTGACATTGTGCTGGTCCACTACCTGAACGTGCCCGCCATAGAGGATTGTGGGAAACCGTGCGGGCCTATCCTGTGCTCCATCAACACGGATAAGAAAGAGTGGGCCAAATGGACCAAGGAAGAACTCATCGGGCAGCTCAAACCCATGTGTGAGTGTTAAACCACATGTCTACACTGTGTATTAGTAAGGAAATCATAGAATATGCTTGATATTGAAAAATATATATTAATTTGGTTCAGCAAGTTTAGTTTCGAGTGGAGACCATTATTTATTTATTTATTTATTTACTGTATATTCATGGTCATATCAGAGAAAGACAAAAAGTATTTGGACACTTAAGTCACGCATAAAATATATAAATATGAAACTGTCATTGCATTTGGTAATACATTATAAAAACATATCATTTGCTTTCATGTTTTGTGTCTAATGTTTTTTTTTTTTCTTTTAAACTAACAAATGTCTTTTTCATGTCAAATCGCCATTAATTTTATAAAGAAATTAATATTTATTCATTTTTATTAATATTTTATATTATATAGTTTAATTAATAATACCTTTTAAAGTACTATAATAATATAAAATGTAATTAAATACAATTTTTTATGAAATGTAATTTTAACATTAACATAAAATAAATGTAAACATGAATAAAAAATATAATAAATATTGTAATATTTATCTTACAATAGTTTATATTACAACTATAAACAGAATTTCTATTATTAATTGTTTATTAATTTAATTTATTATTATTATAATTAATAATATTTTTGTAATAAAATTATATAAAATGTAATGAAATACAATTTATTTTTTATGAAATGTAATTTTAGAAACAAAGTACATTTAAAAAATATAATAAATATTTTAATATCTTAAAATAGTTTATATTACAATTATAAATAGAATTTGTAATAATATACATTTTTAGATGATTATTATAGTTTATTATTATAAGTAATGATATTTTTAAATAAAATTAGATGAAATGTTATTAAATGCCATTTCTATTTTATGAAATATAATTTAATGAACATAAAATACACTTTAAAAAATATTATAAATAGTATAATATTTATCTTACAATAGTTTATTTTGCAATTATGAATAGAATTTATAATTATAATTATTTTTATATATTATTTTAGATAGTTAATATTATAATTAATTGTATTTTTAATAAAATAATTAAAAAAATCAATAAATTATAATTTTACAAATATTTTATAAAAATGTAATTTAAAAACATATAATAAATATTAATAAAAAATAATAATAAATATTATCATATTTATCTTACAATGTTTATATTACAATTATAAATAGAAGTTATAATTATAATTATTTTTATATTAAAATAATATAAAATTCATTAAAATAGAATTTTCTAAATATTTTATAAAAATTTTATTTATAACCTTAATCCTACATATAAAATACATTTTAAAATTATAATAAATATTATAATATTTATTTTATAATATTTCATATTATATTAGAATGTATCATTATAATTAATATTTTATTTTATAAATATGATTATTTAATCTTATAATTGTAATAAAAGAATTAAAATGTTATTTTAAAACTGTCTTACAAAAAAATGTATAACCATATAAAATGAATATGAAAATATAATAAATGCAAATATTTTATTGGCAAACTACATATTTAAAAATAATAATATTCATCATCATCATTAAAAAATTACAAAAACACAACACAAAAAATTACTATAGTTTTTACAAAACTTTAAAGTAAAATAATAAAATATATGCAAAAAAATGTTTACAAAAAATGTTTTATAACCACATAAAATTACTATACAACTATAATAAAACAATGCAGTTGTTCTATTTACAAATTACATTGTTTACCTTGATTTTGAAAAATAATAATAATAATACCGTTTATGCATTTATTTATTTATTTATTTATTTATTTATTTATTTAACAGCTATATATTTGTGGTTATATCCGTGGCTTCAAAAAGTATTTAAACACTTAAATCACGCTTAAAACATCTGAATATCATTGCATTAGATAATACCATATAAAAACATGCCATTTGCTTTTATATTTTGTATCTATTGCAGTGACATTTACAGATTTTAAAGTGTCAAAAACAATTTCTCGAAGGGATGCATCTGTACTGTGATGCATATTAGTAAAACATCCCCGTTTTCTGTTCTCCTGTGCTTTTAACTGTACAAAAGCAGCTGACCGTGTTTTACGCCATCAATGTTCACACATTGACACTCTCTGTACATTCACAGCAGTTATTTTTCTTGTAATATTAGAGTGACTTTTAAATCTGAACACACATCAATGAGTCATTAACTTCATGATGTGGTAGTGCAGCACTGAAAGGGCAGGAGAACGCTTCTCACATCATCATCATCATCTCTTTGAATGACCTTCCACCAGAGAAACTCAGTGATGGTGCAGGACTGCCACCTTCTGCTGGCAGGAGCGAATCGCAGGACATTTTTAGCTGGAGTCAATTTTTGGAGGAATCCAGTCATGTATTTTGAATGACACAGGCTGTTCGGATAAAATGTGGCCCTGATGTGGCCCATATGTGCACTGGGGCATAAAAAGGGCATTCTGGTTAGATGTGTGCAATTTAGGTATAACTAAAAATCTTAAAATATCAGCAAAAGGATAGCAACACATTGATATGTGCCTGTATTTTGTACATTTTTTTCTGTTTTCACTTTCAATATTTTTTGTCAAGCATCCTTATATATATACCCTATATTATATTTACTGTCCTGAATATTTTGCTTTTAAGTGTAATTCTTATTATTCTAAACAAGGTTATTATGCTTAACTCAAACTAAAAGCTTTCAAAAATTGTGTTTTGGAACAAATTTATACAGCGCTTTTTACAAAACAAGTTGTGTCAAAGTAAAATAAAATAAAACTAACTGAAACTATAACTGAAATAAAAATAAATATAAACTATAGACACTTAAAAGTAATATTAATAATAAAAATTAATCATAATTAATTTAAAAAAACGAAATCTTTAACAAAAATTAAAAGTAAAACTGAAAAATAAAATAAAATAAAATATAATTTTTGGTTAGCTACCAAAGTGACATACATTTTCATTTACATTTAGTTTATTTTGATTTTTATAAAAACGAACTGAAATTAAAATTAATATAAACTATAAAGACATACTTAAAAGTAACAATAATAATCATCATCATAATCAAAATTAATTTAAAAAAATGCAAAAACACAGAACAACAAAATTAAAACTGAAAAATAATTTTAAAAAATAATTTAATTTAATTTAATTTAATTTAATTTAATTTTTTTTTTAAAAAAGATTTGGATAGCTACCAAAACAACATAAATTCTCATTTACATTTACATTTAACTTTATGTACTAAAATGACAGAAACTGAAACTATAACTGAAATGAAAATGAATATAAACTACATAGACATACTTAAAACTCATCATCATCATAATTAATATAAATGACAAAAACACACAGCAAAAGAACTAATAAATCTTTAACAAAAAATAAAACAAAAAATTAATCTTAAATAAAATAAAATAACTGAATTTAATTTCATAACTTAAAATTATCATGAAAAAATAAATGAAACTATAACTGAAATTAAAATAAATATAAACTATATAGACATACTTAAAAGTATTAATAATCATAATTAATAAAAAATGACAAAAACACACAAAAAAATTACTAAATCTTTAAAAACAACAGAAATTACTAAATCTTTAACAACAAAAATTCAATTCAATTCAATTCAATTCAATTCAATTCAATTACATATTGGATAGCTACCAAAGCAACATAAATTCTCATTTACATTTACTTTAACTTGATTATTACTAAAATAACTGAAACTGAAACTAGAACTGAAATAAAAATGAATATAAACTATATAGACGTATTAAAAAAAATCATCATCATCATTAATGAAAATGACAAAAACACACTCTAATAAAACTAAATCTTTGACCCAAATTATAGCTAATACTGAAAATACAAAAATATGTTTAAAAAATATTTGTATCTCAAATATACTAAAATAACACAGATTCTCAGTGATTTTCATTAGAGTCTAATTACTCTAATACAATACACAAACAATAACTTAATTGATAAATTGCATTTAAATGCAACAATTTAAAAAAAATAATTTATTTAGTTATTTTTTAAATTACAGAATGAAAATGAGGGCAAAATGTTTCATTTTCATGAAAAAGCTTAAGTGACATTTTATATCTTATTTATTGGTGTGTGTGTGTGTGTGTGTGTGTGTGTGTGTGTGTGTGTGTGTGTGTGTGTGTGTGTGTGTGTGTGTGTGTGTGTGTGTGTGTGTGTGTGTGTGTGTGTGTGTGTGTGTGTGTGTGTGTGTGTGTGTGTGTGTGTACCTGGTATTCATCACGTTGTGGGGACCAAATGTCCCCACAAGGATAGGAATACCAGTAGATTTTGACCTTGTGGGGACATTTCTCAGGTCCCCATGAGGAAACAGGCTTATAAATCATGCACAATGAGTTTTTTTGAGGAAGTAAAAGTTTGCACAATCTCCTGTGAGGGCTAGGTTTAGGTGTAGGGTAGGTGTAGGGCCATAGAAAATACGGTTTGTACAGTATGAAAACCATTACGCCTATGGCATGTCCCCATAAAACATGTAAACCAGTGTGTGTGTGTGTGTGTGTGTGTGTGTGTGTGTGTGTGTGTGTGTGTGTGTGTGTGTGTGTGTGTGTGTGTGTATTCACACACATACACAGGTACATACGAATGTGCATGCTGTATATGTAAGCAACTGTGTAATGCAACTCTCTGGCTCAGACAAACTGATTTGTATTGACTAAAATCATGAAGTTGTTCTCTGAGTGTCTCTAATTGGATTGTGTCAGCTGACTGTGATGTTTATTTCTGGACTGAAAGATGAAAAATTATGCTCTCAGTAGATGAAGTGCACAGTTCCATGCTGAGTTTTCTATCAACATTAGAAGAAGCAAACAAGATGGCTTTAGTCACTGTCACTCCGCTTAAATAGATCTGTGATGCTTTCATCTCATTAAACCAGCACCCAGGGCCTCATTACTAAAACATCCTGCACATGAAACAGCGCAGAGAGAGTAAAAAGGTATTTGACTGGTAAAGGCTTGCAAAATGATTATTAGCTGCAGTAACTCAATACATCCAGCAGATGTCAGTGTGGTATTGTTTTGCTTTATCTGACTAGATTGCTACATTGTTATGGGGTTGTTGTAGTACATTTGAGTGATCTGAAACAGCACCTGTTTATCCAAATTACAGCTCATGAGTTAAAAGGAAGTAAAGCATTTTTTGTGGCAGTATGAGAGTTTTCTGAGTTGAATTTTGACAGGGGAAATAAAAGCTTTTGTACAGTAATGCACTTGCAGTGAAAGTCTATAGGCTAAGGGAATGCATAAATGCTTAAAATACATTTTATGCATGCACATAGACTAGTCTGATTGTATAATTATTTTCTAATCCTATCTGTGCAAAATTATATGCATGTTCACATGAAATCTGCACTGACAGTATGCAGTTCAGATTTTCACAGATTTTAAGTTCTTGAAGATATTAAGTTGTATATTTAATTTTTTCCTGCCATTTAATACTTTAACTCTCAATTTAATGTGTTTTACCATGTTCAAATCCTGCAGATAAGCTCAAAAAATGCAAACAAGTTGGTAAATTTCATCTGGGCCTAGTTCTATTTAATGTTATCAAAACATCCTGATAACTTTTGCATGATACATGCAAGTTTACAAAGTTCACATTACCAAAATATATAACTTATATAAAACATATTATATATATATATATATATATATATATATATATATATGAACAATATAAACTATCATCCAAAAGTGATAGCAAAGACTTTATATTAAGAGAAAAGATTTATTTAATTAGATAATTAGATTTGAATTAATCAGCATATTAGAATGATTTTGAATAATCATGTGACACAGAAAACTGAAGTAATGGCTGATAGAAATTTAGCTTTGCATCACAGGAGTGAATTATGTTTTAAAATATATTAATATAGAACACTATTATTTTAAACTGTAATAATATTTCACAATAGTACATTTTTTTCTGTATTTTTGATCAAGTAAATGCAGCCTTGATGAGCATATAAGAATTCTTAATAATAATTAAAACAGTTTGACTGGCATTGTATACTGCTGTTCAAATGTTTGGGAACAGTTTGGGAACAGATTTTTTATGTTTTTTAATGATTTTCAAAGCCTTTTCTGCTCACCAAGGCTGCATTTATTTGATTAAAAATACAGAAAAGAAATGTAATATTGTGAAATATTATTCCAATTTAAAATAGTGGGTTTCTTTGATGAATAAAACTTTAAAAAGAACAGCATTTATACAAAATAGTAATCTTTTCAAACAAAACAATTATTAACTACCACTTTTTATCAATTTAACACATACTTACTGAATACAAGTATTAATTTCTTTCAAATAAAACTAAGCAATCTTAGTAGCCACAATATCTTTGCCTGTGAAGCCATTTTTATGCAACGCAATGATGGCTGCACGCGTTTCTTTGCAGGTCACCATGGTTAACAATGGAAGAACAATGATTTCAAGCATCACCCTCCTTTTAACATGTCAAGTCTGCCATTCTAACCCAATCAGCCTGACATAATGATCTCCAGCCTTGTGCTCGTCAACATTCTCACCTGAGTTAACAAGACGATTACTGAAATGATCTCAGCAGGTCCTTTAATGACAGCAATGAAATGCAGTGGAAAGTTTTTTCGGGATTAAGTTCATTTTCATGTCAAAGAAGGACTATGCAATTCATCTGATCACTCTTCATAACATTCTGGAGTATATGCAAATTGCTATTATAAAAACTTAAGCAGCAACTTTTCCAATTTCCAAAATTTATGTAATTCTCAAAACTTTTGGCCACGACTGTATATTAAAATAGAAAACCACAATTTTAAATTGCAATAATATTTCACAATATTACTGTTTTTTTTTTTTCAGATAAATGAATGAGCAGAAATGACTTCTTTTAAAAAAAAACATCAAAATATCTTAACTGATCCTAAACTTTTGAACATCAGTATTTATATAGAGAGAGTTCTAGAATGTTTTGCTTCATAGCCTTCCATTGCAAGTGCATTACTGCGAAAACTAGATAAATACAAAATAAAAAAAACACAGAAAAGATATTCCTTTGCATTTTTCGTGTACAGAAAACGTCAAAATAGTCTCCATTCACACGGATCCTCAAAAACAACAAAAAATGCTGGATTGCATGCTATAGGCCAGCAGCTGGTGATATCATTTTGTAAAGAAACATTGTCTTTTTTATTGCAAGAATAAACCAGAATAACTACAACAATTAAATACGACACTGGATGACAGTATAGAATAAAGAAACATTATCCGAACACTTAATGTACATGTGTATGGCATCATTGTTTTCACAACTGTGCATTTTTAGAGACAATTACAGTATCGTTTTCAAAAACTTGCTATTGGAAATCTGTTTTCAAAAGTTTTCAGACGCCTAAAATGCTAGTCATGTAAACAAACGCCCAAAATGCATTAAAAGTTTTAGGTTTTAATTGAAAATGGATTCGTGTATTAACATTATAGATGTGACAAAATGACATCAGTGGCAATCTAAAGCATGTCACAGATGCTTCAAACTGGTAAAAAGGCAGAACACTTTCTGTAAGCATTTGATGGCTTTGGCCCATGCTACGTGACAGCCGTGTAGACAGTGGTGGGGAAGTTAGGCCATCTCTCCCCTGCAGTGTCAGTAGGGGGGTGCTGGCGAGGTGCCGGTCTGTGTGGCTGTCTGGCTGACGTCTGTGTCTCCTCCTCTCTCCCGGCAGTTCATGGCATCAAGTGGACTTGCAGCAATGGGAATAGCAGCACTGGCTTCTCAGCAGAGCAGCTCGTGCAGCAAATTCTGGACAGCCACCAGACCAAACCACCTCCCCGGACTCACAACTGCCTCTGCACGGGAAACCTGGGTAAGGGAACGGGCCTGAAATGACATCTCTGTTTTATCTCAATAGCTTCTTGCAGAGAAAAAGACCCTTGTAAATGTGTCTCAACAATAAGTCACAGATTTCAGTATGAACTCATTTCTTATCAAATCATCAAATTCTTTCAGTACCAAATAACACTATATTCTTTCCGTATGACTATTGATTCATTAAGGACTCCTTAACCCTTCATTAAGGATGAGGGTTTTGTTGAGAGCCATTAATTTACTTATCTAACAGTGATTTCACTGTAAGGTAGTATGCAATATAGTATATTTTTTATATAAATGTAATTTTGGGCATATGTTATTTGAATTTGGACTGTAATGTTTACATACAGGGCAACTGAGAGCCCTTTCTATCATCTTTTCAGGTTCAGTATAGATTATGGCCAGCAGATGGTAGTATTAAGTCAAGGAAAAATTATCAAGCCACATACAAAACTGTCTCCACTACAAATTACTCTCAGACAATGATTCATGCGTTTACAATAAACAAAACGGATTATGAAACCAATGCATTCATTTTCTCTAAAATCATACTGACTGATGACAGTTTTGAGTCAAGTGAAAATAAATTTTCTCCACCACATAGGCCAACTACAAATACAGTTGAGGTCAAAAGTTTACATACACTTTGCAGAGTCTGCAAGATGTTAATTATTTGACCAAAATTAGGAAGATCTTACAAAATGCATGTTATTGTTTGTTTAGTACTGACCTGAATAAGATATTTCACATAAAAGACAATTTGAGAAAAAAATAAGAAAGATTTACTAATTTTCATTCTGTTCAAAAGTTTTCTCTTAATGCATCCTTCTTGAGCATCAGTAAGCGTTTGAACCTTCTGTAATAGTTGCATATGAGTCCCGCAGTTGTCCTCAGTGTCAAAAGATGGATCTCAAAATCATACAGTCATTGTTGAAAAGGGTTCAAATACACAAAAATGCTGAAAAACCAAAAAATTGTGGGACCTGAATGATTTTTCTGAAGAACAGCAGGCAGTTTAACTGTTCAGGACAAACAAGGAACTCATGAACAACTATCACTAAACAAACACAAAGAAAAAAAACGTTGTGGATCTATTAGGTAACAACACAGTATTAAGATTCAAGTGTATGTAAACTTTTGAAACTATTTGAAAGGTAACAATTGTTTTCTCTTTTAGACTATATGTAAACATATTTTTTATTAAATATCTTATTCAGGTCATTACTAAATAAAAGTAACATGCATTTTGTATGATTATGCAAGGTGTATGTAAACTTTTGACCTCAACTGTATTTTCAGGCAGTTTACCACTTCACTCATGATCTCTAACATTATATTTGTATATATTTTTTAATTATTTACTTTTTTGTATTTTGTTACATTTTAATCATGCACTATACTTCTATTTTAATTGTGTAATTTTTATATCTGGTAAACAGGTAAACAGAGAGACAGGTCTTTTCATGAATCACAAACTAATAAAATGTACCAAAATGCATGGTTTAGCTTTATGTGTCAAGCTATTTTTAGGTAGCATTAATATTATAACGAAACTTTACATTTACATTTATTCATTTGGCAGACGCTTTTATCGAAAGCAACTTACAATTGGGGAATACAACAAGCGATTCATCCTAAAGAGGCAGATCGACATAGGAAGTGCTCATAATACCATATATCAGGCATTGTTTAGAGGAGTACAAAGGGAAAAATAAGAAAGAGAAGAACAAAGTTTGTTTTTGTTTTTTACTTAAAGTGTGTCTGCTCTGTCTCTGTAGGTGCTGGGAGCAGCCTGCATCACAAATGCAACAGTGCCAAACACCGTATCATCTCCCCCAAAGTGGACCCACGCACCGGAGGTGCCTACAGCAGCACCCACTCCGAGGTTCAAAACAACGATGTGTCAGAGGGAAAGACAGAGCACAGCCATGGTGGGGGCAAAAATGGCAGGGCAGGGGGCGATGGAGCCGGCGGAACGGGAGGCCGAGAGAAAAGGAACGGCAAGGTGCACAAGCCAGCACTACTCCACCAGAACAGTATGGAGGTGTCCTCGTCCAACCAGGTGGAAGTGCCAGATACCACCCAGAGCTCACCCGTCTCCATAAGCAGTGGGCTAAACTCTGACCCCGATATGGCCGACAGTCCCGTGGTGACAGGAATGGGCCACGTAGCCTCGGTAATGAGCAGCCTGTCTCAATCCGCCACTGTATTTATGTCAGAGGTGTCCGGAGACCCTGTCTATAGCATGTCCCCCACTGTAGACCCCAACGCTCACCTTTTGGGTCCGGACACAGCCTCAAGCAGTCTGGTATTAGCAGTGACAGCCGACAGTCACAAATTTGCCTTTG
Source organism: Garra rufa (assembly GCF_049309525.1). Lineage (NCBI taxonomy): Eukaryota > Metazoa > Chordata > Actinopteri > Cypriniformes > Cyprinidae > Garra > Garra rufa. The sequence continues at coordinate 6,677,195 of NC_133380.1, read as the reverse complement.
CTGGAGCGGTTGGAGTGGGGTTAGCAGATGGAGGGTCTACCGACGGACTTGGTATGCTGTCATCAGCCAGCGTGTCTGAAGAACTGGTGCTGTCTAGTAACCTTGAATCTGGGAGTATTAAGCTACCCGAGACCAATATGAATTTCGACCCCGACTGCTTTCTCAATAACCCCAAGCAAGGTCAAACCTATGGAGGAAACGGGATGAAAACTGAGGAGAGCAACGGGAGCAGCTGCAGCAATGGAGGGCTGCGGTGTTCCCCGCCACTCAACGACAACGGTTATGGATTCAACACCGCTCTGGTGAAGAACATCAAAACGGAGGACACGTCATTTGAGCAGCAGTTGGCGAAAGAGAGTGGCTATCAGGTTGGAGAAGTGGTGAGCGGTGCTGTTGGCACCTCTGGTTCTTCAAACGGCGGTTCTGGTCAAAACTCCCTGGCTCTGACTCCTACTGGTTCACTCCTACCGTCTGGAGGTGGACTCAGTCCCAGCACTACCCTTGAGCAGATGGATTTTAGTGCGATTGATGCCAAGCAAGACTATCCGTCCAGTGTTATGTCAGCGGCAGGCTACACCCAATCTATCTCCAGCTCTCACCTGGCCCACCAGAGTCACTCCCCCAGCTTCTTCCTGCAAGGTTCGCCACAGTCCCAAAACCAGACTCACTCAAACAACTCCAGTTCAAGCCAGAACTCTCACGACTCCAATGCCTACATGGGCATGTCTGTTGTCAAATCAGACTCAACAGGAACTAACGGGCATCTCCACCACCATCACCATACCCATCCCAGCCAGCACACTGCCTCAAACTGCAACGGCGGCTCTCCAACCGAACGGAATGGACAGGCTGGGTCACTCCAGCTTTTGCAGTACCAGAACCGCTTTCCAACCGCAGGTCAGGAGCATGAAGAAGTTGGTGGTTTGGAACAGCCAATCGTAGCAGAACAAAGAGAAGGAGGTGTTCAAGAGAAGGACTCGGATGGTCTGATGAAACCAGGGGATCACTTGCAGTCTGGTGAAGGGAGAGAACCCGAGGGCGTAGGTAGCGAAGAACACTACCTTCAGAACCCAGCGGAAAGTGGTGGAGTCGGGCTAGGATCTGGAGGAACGGGCGCGAGGGCAGAAAGTGGAACGCTGTGCAATGACACAGAGGGAAATGGAGCCACCAACAGCCCCCATCAACAGCTTCAGCCACTCTTGCAAGGAGCTGGTTTGGTCCAGGGGCTTTTTAGCACTGTAGGCACCCACCAAAGCCTGGGCAATAGTGGAACCAACGGAGGAGGCTCCATGGAGATCAACCTGGATCATTTTGACGTTTCCTTTGGGAATCAGTTTTCGGATCTCATTAATGACTTCATTTCGGTGGAGGGTGGAAGCGGTACGGCGGTAGTGGCCGGCAGCAACGCTCTCTACAGCCATCAGCTGATGACCCATTCGGGAACAGAGGGGCAGGTCTCCTCTGGAACCGCTGCACAACAAGGTGCAGATGAAGTAGCTCATGGGGCAAGGGGGTACAATTCTGCAGAGCTCTGCTTGCAGCCCTGTTGCAGCCCGCAGTCTACGCAGGCTGGGGCAGTGACGGGTGAGGCAGGACAGCTGGCTTACATGCAGGTGGCTGAGGCTGTGTCGGCAGCTGTGGCGCATGGAAACATTGGAATGTTACAGGCTACCGGAAGGCTGTTTGTGGTGACGGATTATTCTCCAGAGTGGTCTTATCCTGAGGTGAGTTTGTGACACTTCTGCAGAGTTTAAAGATTTGTATTGCTTACTATAACGTAAATGATGTATCTTACTGAAATTTGTAGTAGAAAACCCATGAAATTTTGGACTGTGGGTGGCACAATTTTGACATAAAATGGTTGCACTCGGTGAGCTACTGGCGCTACCTGTTGCTATTTTTACTGCAACACAACTCGGAAAATAAAATACTGATACGATGACCACAGCTACTGAAAGAGCTTACAGGTGACAATGGATATAAGCGTAGGCTTAAACCAAATGCCGTACCATCGATTATTCCCCACAAGAAGTCTAAACACCCCCGCGTATAGAGTGAAATCTGTGCTGAAAAACTCTTTCAGTGGCTGCGGCATGACAAGCGTCAGCTTGTTTACATCCTAGCATTTCTTGTCTGCCGTTTGTAAGCTCTTTCAGTAGCTGAGGTCTACTAAAAGCCTTAAAGGCATCAGGGCTAAAGTGGAGAAAACAAAGACGCAGGTCTTTAGGAAGTTTTATTCGTCCACAGGCATTTCCCCATTCTTTTCTCCTCTTCTTATCGCTAGGAAAGCAGTGAAGACAGGTAACCTATCTTACTTTTGTGCCAATTGGATTGGATCACCCTGATCCAGATACACACAGGGACATGATGATAAAAAAACTTACAAAAACATTTGGAACAACACAAACTGAGAATCTGAATTCAGAATTATTTTTAAACAACCTGTTTTCAAGATTTGATCCAATCCGATTGCCAAAATCTGATCTGATTACTTTTGAACAACTGGCCCTAGGGTTTCATTAAAAAAGTGCATCTTAACTCAAATAGCTGTGTGCTAGAATAGTCACCAGGGGGCAGCAAAGGTAAAAGCAAATGTACAGGTCTAAATAGAATCTGCAGACTTTTTTGCAATTTCTGAACTAATTTGAAGAGAAAATCTACAGAATTTTGTGGAATGGCTTTAAACATAGTAAAATGATTATTACTCTGTTATTAGCAGCTAATATTAAAGTAGATAATTTACTCACCCTCAGTTTTGTACACAAAAGAATACATTTTGAAGAATACTGGTAACCAATCAGTTGATGGTCCCCATTGACTTCTGTAGTATAGAACAAAAATAATATAGAAGTCAATGGCTACCATCAGCTGTTTGGTTACACACATTCTTTATCTTCTTTTGTGTTCAACAGAAGAAGGAAATTCAGATTGGAACAACTTGAGAGTGAGTCAATGATCACAGAATTTTCATTTTGGGGCAAACTGTCCCTTTAAGTATATTAGGGGCAAGAATTTGTAAATGATAATTTTCTAATTCTTAGAAACCTGTGGAACGAAAGCATACAATTCACACGGGAATTGGCCACAAGCTGTTTAATGCAGGAATAGATTTGAGTCTTGTGAGGTCTGAATGCAAATCTCAAGGTCTTCACTACAACAAGTGACGTATGTATTTGTCCCAGAAGCCCATGGGCCACATGAGACATATGCTCAGCCTGTCATTAACATGCCCATTGGCAAGGAAGCAGTCGGACAAATATAGACAGAGGGATATTAGACCTCACCACAACTGCTCAGCTCTCACAAACTCTGGTTATTTTTTTCTGACATTTTCCTAGTAGGAAAAAAGATGTCATCAGAGATGCACATCAGTTCAGTGTTTCTTGTAATGCACTGACATTAAAATAATTGCATATGTACATTCAAGCCCGAAATTATTCATTCTGACTTAAAGTTACTTATATTCAACCAGCAAGTTTTTTTATATATTAGAAATGACACAGACGTCTCCCAGAAGATAATAAGACGATGTACAAGAGGCATCATCGTGGAAAAAATTATTACTCATCTTTTATTTACATTTGAACAAAAAGTGGCATGTCCAAAATTATTCATACCCTTCTCAATAATCAATAGAAAAGCATTTACTGGCTATTACAGCAATCAAACGCTTTCTATAATTGCTGACCAGCTTTTTGCATGTCTCCACTGGGATTTTTATTAACTCTTTCAGGTTGGAGGGTCTCCTTGCCATCACCCTGATCTTTAGTTCCCTCCACAGATTCTCAATTGGATTTAAGTCAGGACTCTGGCTGGGCCACTGCAAAACGTCAATGTTTTTGTCTGCTAACCTTTACTTCACCACTTTTGCTGTGTGTTTTGGGTCGTTGTCGTGCTGAAATGTCCACTGGTGCTCAAGGCCAAGTTTCTCTGCAGACTGCCTGATGTTGTTGTTGTTAAGAATTTTGATGTATTGCTCCTTTTTCATGGTGCCGCTTACTGCGATTAGGTTCCCTGGTCCACCAGCTGAAAAACACCCCCAAAACATTAGGTTCCCACCAGCATGTTTGACAGTGGGGATGGTGTTCTTAGGGTTGAAGGCTTCTCCTTTTTTACGCCAAATGAGTCTACATCATTGTGGCCAAACAATTCCATTTTTGTTTCACCTGACCATAAAACAGAAGACCAGAAGTCTTCTTCTTTGTCCAGATGAGCATTTGCAAAGACCAAGTGGGCTTTTGTGTGCCTTATCTGGAGAAGTGGTGTCCTCCTTAGTCTTAGCCATGACCTAACAGCAGAGAGCTTCTGTTTTTCACCTGTTGAGTTGATTAAAACAGCTGTTCCCAATGAATCAGGGTAATTAGGATGCTTTAGAACAGCTTGGTCTATTTGGAATGGTATAGAACTTTGGATTTTCCCATAGACTGTGACAGTTTGCATAGGGTATGAATAATTTTGGACATGCCACTTTTGTTCAAATGTAAATAAAACCTGAGAAATATTTTTTTCCACAATGATGCCTCTTGTACATCGTCTTATTATCTTTTGGGAGAAGCCTGTGTCATTTCCGGTCATTTGCTGGTTGAATAAAAGTAACTTTAAGTCCGAATTTGCCAGGGGTATGACTAATTTCAGGCTTGACTGTATGTTAGATTAAATGTGTAAGCATTGTAAATGTAACCAACCAGTTGTAACAGTTTACATAAAAGGAAACTATGTTTATTTATATATAATATTGATATTTATTTCTCAGGGTGGTGTGAAGGTACTGATCACCGGTCCATGGCAGGAAGCCAGCAGTGAATATACCTGTCTATTTGATCAGATAACAGTTCCAGCCTCCCTCATCCAACCCGGGGTGCTACGCTGTTACTGCCCAGGTATTTTATTACAGTACCAAATTGTGCATACAAACATTTAAAATTGTCCTTTTAAAGGCAGAGTGATGCATTTCAGTATACTAAAATCATCCAACAAATTTAAATGATAAAAAAGTGGCCACTATGTCAGTCAGTATGCCAAATGGTCCCAAACCAACATCTTATTTTAGTCTTTTTCATGTGTTAAGTCTCTATACTGTAGTCCATGAATATATCATGTGCTCTTTGTGAACAAACAAAGGACTGTTCTTTAACAGCTGTCATAGAGAACTCATTAAAATTCCACTGTTATGTAACTAAATAAATAAATATAAACAAAAATACTCTGAGCCATCACTCTGAAATGTTTTGCAAACGTGTGGGCTTTAAACTGTAAGGCGTTTCTTTGCACATAAACTTTTTTAATTCAAGTCTCTTTTTTTTTCAAAGCTCATGACACGGGTCTGGTGACCCTGCAGGTTGCAGCCAGCAGTCAAATCATCTCCAATTCAGTGGTGTTTGAGTATAAAGCCCGTGCCCTGCCCGCCCTGCCCTCTTCTCAGCACGACTGGCTCTCACTAGACGGTACGTTTGAGATTAATCTTGCGTTGCATCGTATACCGCTGTTGCACAGTTGTGTTTTTGGTTGTCATCATTTTGCACTGTAAAGAAACTTTGGAAGTTTAATATAAATTTGTGTTTTTTCATGCATTTTGAATACTAAATGTTTTATTTGTGCATTGCCAAATGTTGTTTGGCTGAAACTGCTCTGAATGGCTGATGGCAGACGTTTCTTCAAGCTTTGTTTCTTAAGAATTAAATGATTGGCAGGTGAATAATCGAAGACTTGGTTGGTGTTAAACTCCTGGTTTTGCATGCATTTTAAACAAGGTGTCTAGGGAGTGTTTGTCTAGGCTAAAAGTAAAATAAAAATAATAAGTTGGTCAAACTGGGCTGACAGACTTTCTCAGATGTTTCAAAGATGAAGAGAATCTTTGTAACCTGTGTAATCAGGTTACATTTGGATAAAAGTATGGCTGATAAAAGTCTTCTCTGTTTTTGCAAACATGGTGTGTGTTTTTGTGTTTTAACATTTTATGGAATATGTACTAGTCAGGTTATAAGGACTATGTGGACTTCTTCTGTGGTAAAATCATGATTTGTTTTTAATTTTCTGAGGGCGAATCTCACAAAGTAGTTTTGAGGTCATATTTAGTAATAATAAAAATGTTTAATTTAATAGTAAATGTGACCCTGGACTACAAAACCGGTCATAAGGGTCAATTGAAATTCCATTAATTAGTTGTTTGTTAGGATAGGGCAATATTTGGCCAAGATACAACTATTTGAAAATCTGATATCTGAGGGTCCAAAAAAATCGAAATATTGAGAAAATCAAATTGGTCTCAAAAGTTCTTAGTCATGTGTATTACTAATCAAAAATTAAGTTTTGATGTATTTACTGTAAAAAAATTTACAAAATATCTTCATGGAACATGATCTTACTTAATATCCTAATGATTTTTGGCAAAAAAAAAAGACAAAATCGATCATTTTGACCCATACATTTGGCTATTGCTACAAATAAACCTGTGCTACTTAAGTCTAGTTTTGTGGTCCAGGGTCACAAATGTGTGAATTTAAACCGCAATAAATAATTAAATAATAAAGTTAGGAGAACAAAACAAAAACTAAAAACCAACAGAAAATATATATTTTGCATAAAAATGACAATTAAGTACATGACCTCTATGTCGTCAACTTTAATGTGGAAAAAAAAACTTCATTACCATTTTCATAGAGTGATTGTCATTATCATTATTCTCAGAGACCTCATTAGATGAGTCCTCATTAGATTGCAATTACTGTAATGAGTAATTAAAATCAGTCCAGTCTGGACACAATAGTTCATTTTAAATGAAAATCAGCATGAACTTTACTATTTAAATACAGAATTTTGCTGTAATTCTCCAGAAGGAAACACAATGCAGAGCCAATGCATGAAGATTAGGGTAAATTTAAATATATATATATATATATATATATATATATATATATATATATATATATATATATATATGATATTTAGGCAAAATGAGAAAAATGTACACATCTTCATTCTGTTCAAAAGTTTACACCCCCGGCTCTTAATGCATCTTTTTTCCTTTTGGAGCAACAGTGAGTGTTTGAACCTTCTGTAATAGTTGTATATGAGTTCCTCAGTTGTCCTCAGCGTGAAAAGATGGATCTCAAAATCATACAGTCATTGTTTAAAAGGGTTCAAATACACAAAAATGCTAAAAAAAAAAAAAAAAAAAAAAACGTAGAATTTGTGGG
>NC_133380.1:6614857-6669499 GCF_049309525.1 Garra rufa | reverse complement strand
TCAAAATCATACAGTCATTGTTTAAAAGGGTTCAAATACACAAAAATGCTAAAAAAAAAAAAAAAAAAAAAAAAACGTAGAATTTGTGGGACCTGAAGATTTTTCTGAAGAACAGCAGGCAGTTTAACTGTTCAGGACAAACAAGGGTCTCATAAACAACTATCACTAAATATTATTAAGAATTAAGAATCAGTATTAAGAATCAAACATATGTAAACTTTTAAACAGGGTCTTTTTTATAAATTCAACTATTCTCTTGTGGTCTATATGTAAATGTATTTTATGTGAAATATCTTATTCAGGTCAGTAGCCTATTAATTAAAAAATAACATGCATTTTGTATGATCCATCTAATTTTGCTAAAATAATTAACATTTTCCAGACTCTGCAAGGTGTATGTAAACTTTTGACCTCAACTGTATCTAAACAATGTAAACAGATTTTATAGGTTCTAAAAATAGACGTGTTTTTCCACATTTCATTATGTGAGATTCAGCCCTGCATCAACAATTTAGACTAGTGGAGGCTATCTGAGGCCATCCTGATGTTAAGTTACAGATGTTAAGAAAAAGAAAAAGTGGTCTGAGTTTATGAGATCTCATTCGTCTAATCGAGCTTCAGCTCTCCCAGCATGCTGTCTGCGTGCATCCAGTGCGTTATGTGCGTGGCACTGAACGACACACCGCCTGGCCTGATTTGTCATAATGCAGAGAGGAGAAAAACAGTTTATCTGCAGCATTGCAGGTACTGAACCACAGGACAGAGGCTGAGAGGGGCAGGAGCACTAAACCTGCCTCCTGTTGACACAGATTTGTCGCAAAACACCCATCTGAGCGACCATCACATTGTTCCAAGCGGTTATACGAGTGAACACAGCGGCTCCATTGTGTTCCGCTGCCACTCCCAAAAGAAAAACACGTCCACGTCCAACCACCACACGACTTCGGGTTCGCGCCAGAACGCGCGGTTTTCGTCAAAAGCGAATGGAAAACATCAAAAGCGAAACGCTTAGGCTCCATATGTCGTAGATCGCTATAGAACAGAATAACGGTTTAAGAACATACATAAACAAAATACGCAAAAACCGATCGCGGTTTCGAAACGTGTGACTAGTGCGCGTAGCGTTCGCAATATAAAAGATAAGGCAAAACGTAGTTTTTTTTCTACCTAATCGACCGTTTTCCGTTGGAAAAGAAGGACTGTGATGTCTGCGAGTGTTTGGAGAGCCAGCCGGTGGCGCACGACTGCGCGTAAAGCGGTGCGTAAAGCGCGTACCTGCGGCGGATGAAGCCCCGCGTCTACATGAGCGAGCGGAGAAGATAAAGCATCGGCAGCAGGGATGGGGAGGGAACAGGAGGAGGTGTAGAGGAGGGGGACGAGGGGTCTTTATCTCTCTCCCTACACACTCCGCACTTACACTTTGTTCTATTGTTGTTGGCTCCGCTGCCAAGCGGCTCCTGCGGTTAGTTTGACGCTGGATAGAGAACATGTGTGAGTGACAGACAACACGCTGGCTGATTCGGGTTAGTATGCGTGCTTTTTTTCGTTCTGACATGAACTTGATCCACACAGGCTATTTAAAAATAAATATGGGTTGTAGTTGTGCTCCAGGTGTCAGTGTCTTTGTTGTCTGTCCTGCTCTAATCTTTCCCTTGTTTGTGATGTTTCATTTTCTCTGCTGGAAAGATATTTCAGAGGGGGGAAGTGTGGAAATGTTCACTATAGTCTCTGAGGTGCAGAATGGAAGTTACTTAGGATGAATGGTTGTAGAATGATCAGGTCAGGTTGTACGTAAACGTTTGCAAACTTTTACCAACCAGTGTTCTCAGAGACCTCCAGATCTCCTATGTAAAGCATGTGCTTACAATGAGTCAGTCAGGTAGGTGTAGTGCGTCTGTCTTCAGCACCACAGGCAGTGGACAGCGACAGTGATGCTGAGAGGATCAGACTGTTGCCCTTCTTGTGTTAAGCGCTCCGGAGGGAGAGCACGAATATTCTGTCATGAAGTTGACCCTTTTTCTAGAATTATACAGTGTGATAGTAAAACGCAGTGTTGTTTTGTTGGCAAACCTATTTTAATTGTTTTACCAACCTGTTGACAACTTATAGCTTTTGCTATTTGCCTTTTCACTCAGTTTTGTCATTAATTCATATTATTATTAAGCAACGCTTGTTCTAGTTTCTAATCTGTGTGTGTCAAATTAAAACTGAAATCACATCTCAAAAGTCAAGAGGATTTCAACCCAAACCCAGTAACTTCTGTATTCTCGTTTCACTGGCCTGCCTACATGCCCTTACAAGGAAACTTGTAACTAGGTCACTATAATCAACCCTAAATCTCAAGTTTAAAGTTCCTTGTTCTGCTTTGATGAGATTTCCTGTGGAATTCTAGGAATTGCGGTCAGGGCTGGAGTCCGCTAATGGAGCACCCACACAGATGTTTTTCGTCCGTGCTGTTTTTGCTCTCCTCGAATGAGATTAAACTGTTTTTTGTTTGTTTGACTACTCTTTATGCAGACTAAACTAAACTGGATAATCTGAGCAAGGACTGGACCGAGTTGCACTCTCACTAGTTGTAGTTTCATGTGTAATTAGAGTACACAACTCTCTGTGGAGATTCTGTGTTTTCATTTTGCGCTGTTTGTTTTTTGTTTAAGGGTCATTCAAAAGCTAATGCTTTTTTTCTCTCCCTCTGTAACATTTGTACAATTTTTCAGTCAGTTTCATTGTCTGTAATATCTAAATTGAACAAAAACAGTCAAGTGTGGATATACTGACCACAGTATTTGCAGTATTTTAAGTAAAACTCTTTAAAGCCTATTGTTAAAATATCTCAAGAAAGTCCAAAATAAAAAATGAAAAACGCTGAGACATAAACAAGAGTGCTTTTGTTTCCTGCGGTCAAAGTCTTTGTGCTGGGAGCTTTTGTTTGTCTGTTTGAGTCAAAGTTCTGGTCTGAGGCTGAGAATGTGAGTTTGGAATTGTTTTTAAGCAGAAGAGATTTTTCCGGTTGCACAAGGAAAGTTAATACAAATAATCAGTGCTGGGATTATGACTGACAACGCAGTAATGGCATTATTATCACAGCAGCCTCGCCTCTGTCCAATTGTCTCCAAAACAAGCACCTGTTCCAGGGTCATGATCTAGCAGATCTACCAATGTCCACAGCTTTAGGAGCTGTTATCCCAGCTTTGAGTCCATGCTGAGCTAAATCCCCTTAAGACAAAATCATTGCACGTTATCAGCTAAATCCTGTGGAAAAGGAACATTTGTATGATTTAGTTTTTTTCCATTTCGGTTCGATGCATTTATAGTGATGGGCTTAAACAGGATATTAGTCTGTTATAGATTTAAAGCAAATCCTGTACAAATGCCCAGCAGAGCATGAGCTCATTTAAACCCTAAAAATAAAAATGAAAGTCAATATGCTCTCGGAGCTCAGATGTGGCAAATATCGGATATGCTCAGGGGGGAAATTATATAGCAATCGTCTAGTATTCAATAAGTAATTAAAACTGTCATAAACACATCCTATTTTCTCTGCACATTGTTGCAATAGACTTATTTAAGATCTGATTGAAAAAAGTGTCACAACCAGTACTTTAAAGATCTTTTGGATTGCTTTAACGCCTCAGCTCACAATATGGCCTGCACTGTGCAAATTGCTTTTTGCACCTTTACCTAATATGCAAAACAACCCTGTCAGCAAGCGCAGTTTAATGTGCAATAATCATTCCTTGCCATATGGATGCATTGTCAAATGCTTGTTTAATTTCCGATGACTGTAAAGCCCGTAGTCGCTTTATTAGCAATCTCAGACACAATAAACCGCAACAGATCTTCAACAAGTGAGTGATTTTGAGCCCCTGTTGCGCTTGTAGCTGTAAAGTGGTGCAGAAGCCCCCACTCTCAAGAGCATGATGCAACTGTGATGAAATAGAGAAACCGGCTTGGGCTCTCTGCATTAGGATATTACCATGAGATACTCAAACATCCAGCGAATAGAGAGTTTAGTCCTCTCATTCAAGGCTTGTGCTCAGCCACATGAGGTCCGCTTGACCAGGTGAGCTACCCAGGGCCAAAGGAGCAGCACTGAGGCTGATGTAACATCTCCTGAAAAACGGTAACACACATTGAATCAGTCTGTTTAGTGCTGTTGGATTTTTTGGACATCTTTGGGCTAGTTTATGCATGCGGATTGTCATTGGTCTGTGATTGAAGGTTGTTGTTTGTGGTTGTGCTTGGGAAAACTTTGATTTATCATTTTGTGTACTTATAAAAGAAGGCCTCATACTGTATCTATTTGCAGCTTTTTGCAGAATGTTGCTCTTTTTGAAAGTTAAAATCACTGTTGGAACTCTTAAGGTTGTGAGATGCTTGATTTTTGCATGCGTTTTTGTTGAGCTGATTTCTGTATAGGAATTCAAAGAAACTGGGCCAGTTTTTGACATTGAAATGACTGTGAAAAAGTGGTCCAGTTACCTTGAATTCACCTTATGTGTTCACCTGAATACAGCAAATGCATCCGTTTCCTCTCTTTTCCGTTAATAAACATGAGTTAGGTCTGTCTGTTTTGAAACGCTGCCCCTCAACAGTTTCAGGTTTGACACAAAGCTCTCAAGCGTTCTGTTGCCTGGCTGGACTGCTGGCGTCTGATTGGTCGTCTCCAGGCTGCTGGAGGTGTAGTAGAGCGTTGATTATGTCACAGCCCCGTTGTAGAGCAATTTGGTCCCTCCTCCCCTTTCCCCTCCCCCCCAGCCTACATGAGAGTACGTGTGCCGCATTCTGAGTGGAGGGAGCGAGAGAGAGAGAGAAAGACAGCCAGCCAGCAGCAGGTGGAAATGACATCATCTGCACTGCACCAACACTGCAGTAGTGTTTGAACAAAGCTGCACTGGAGCTCCGTTCCGAGCGGCTCTTTTTGTCCGCAAGGGTGGATATTTGTGGTGGAAAAACACAGGATCCAATGCCTACGTTCAGGTCCATTCATTAGAATTAGACTCACTTTCATTCATCGTGTGTGAAATAGAACTGGTGTCAACGTGGTATATGCAGGGAATTTGTCTTGATGTTAGCGGTCACTGTAACCAACACATTATGAGCTTACATACAATAGCTCGCAAATTTTTTTTTAAAGTGGACAAAGGATATGCAAGCTACTGTTTGATATGGACAGATGTAAATGGGTCAGTAAAAAATAAAGATGAGATGTTGAAAAGTGGAAATGTCTTTAAAAAAATATATTTTTGTATTTAAGTTGGTTTTGTGCATTTAAAAAAATCTAATTTTAAATTTTTTTTTATTCCCATAAATGGTAACCGTTTTTTTTTTTTTTACATTTTTAGAATTTCAGGACAGTTACACTATGCAGACATTTAATTATTTATTTATCTATTTATTTTAAGTTTTTGTGTAAATAGCTAAAAATATATATTTTTATTGAAATATTTATTATTTATAAATTGAAATTTATGTATTTTGAATAACTTAACTGAGCATCATATAATTAACCCATATAGTGAATTTTTTTTTTTAATGTTGTGACATCTGTAAGTTAAATAAGATATTTGTCAAGAAAAATATAGGATGGAACTTTGGATGTTTTTTTTTTTTTTTTGATACAACAAATTTTTGTATCAATACCAGTGGCTTTTCACCTTATATGTGACCCTGGGCCAGTCTTAAGTAGCCAGGGTATTTGTATTTGATATTTGTAGCAATAGCCAAAAATACATTGTAGGGGTCAAAATTATCGATTTTTCTTTTATGCCAAAAATCAGTAGGATATCATGCTCCATGAAGATATTTTGTAATTTTCCTTCCGTAAATATATCAAACTTAATTATTGATTAGTAATATGCATTCTTAAGAACTTAATTTGGACAACTTTATAGGCGATTTTCTCAGTATTTGGATTTTTTGCCCCTGTCAAATTTAAGTATTTCAAATAGTTGTATCTCAAAAAATGTACCCTTATAACTGGTTTTGTGGTCCAGAGTCACATATAACTGTAGTTAAAATGCCTACTCGCTGCCATTGTGAATGCCCCTAAAAACCTTTCTGAAAAATAAATTGGTTTAGGGGCAGATGAAAGGCAAAGATTTTTTTTTTGGAATAACATGCACTGATGAACCATGCATGATAACACTGGGAACATGTGTTAAGAAAGTAAACAGAGTTTGATTTCATGCTGATTTCAAAGTCATCTGATATGCACACATATCGATCTAAATTCTCCTTATTTTTTATGTAGATAACCAGTTCAGAATGTCCATCCTGGAACGCCTAGAGCAGATGGAGCGAAGGATGGCAGAGATGGCCGGTCAGCAGCAACAGCAGCAACAGAGCAGTGGAGGACCATCTGAGAGCGGAGGAACCGGAACAGGAGGAGGAGAAGGAGGAAGAAGCAATTCTGAGCAGGCACAGGTATCATTCTGAGCTACACTGTCTTGCTCTAAACCAGGTGTGCCCAAGCCTGTTCCTGGAGATCTACCTTCCTGCAGAGTTCAGCTCCAAACACAACTGAACCACCTAATTAGGATCTTGATAGAAGGAACACTTGATAGTTACAGACAAGTGTGTTTGATGATGGTTGGAACTGAACTCTAGAGGAAGGTAGATCTCCAGGAAGAGGGTTGGGCACCCCTGCTCTAAACAAGTGGACATTGTCATTAGATTCTTTGAATTGACTTGCTTCTTGAATTCTTTGTTGTAGTTCTCACCAGGTCAGGGTCAGAGCCAGGGTCAAGGTCCAGCTGGCAACTCCTTTGAGAGCCGTGTGGTGGTAGTTTGCGAAAAGATGATGAACCGCGCCTGCTGGGCCAAGTCCAAGCACCTGATCCACTCCAAGACGTTCCGGGGCATGACTCTTCTTCATCTGGCAGCCGCCCAGGGCTACACCACCCTTATCCAAACACTTATCAAGTGGCGGTGAGTATACTGATTGCGCACCTGCACTAAATGCCCGTTTATAGTGCATATACATCATTCACCTGATCTGTATTGTTTTCTGTGCTGTTTGTTTTTTACAGCACCAAGCATGCAGACAGTATTGATCTGGAACTTGAGGTCGATCCTCTAAACGTGGATCATTTCTCTTGCACACCACTGGTGAGTGCCTTTATCATGATACCATGTAGCTTCAGAATGTTGTCTGGATGAGTTGTTTCATATGGAACGAGCATACAAATGAAATGCCACTCAATTTTCTTCTCTTCAGATGTGGGCTTGCGCTTTGGGTCATATGGAAGCGGCAGTGGTTCTGTATAAATGGGATCGGCGGGCTTTGGCCATCCCAGATTCTTTGGGTCGCTTACCACTGGCTATTGCACGGTCCCGTGGCCACACCAAGCTGGCCGAGTGTCTGGAAAGCCTACAAAGGGATGAGCAGCAGACAGGAGCAATGACTACAACTTCCAGCATGACTTTCTCACCATCTACTGAAGCCTCAGCCGCAGAGGGATGGATGAATGTTTGGGGTACAGAGACATCCTCAGTTGGGCTGAAAGAAAGCAACATGACTAGTTCTGCTTCCAGCTCCAGCTCAGGTAAGAGAAGTTCTATAGAGTTATGAATAACCTAGTAAAACATAGAAAGACCTTGCCTGAACAAATGAGTACTTTGTTAGGAGGTCAGGTGCAGTTTGGTCAAACATTCTTCTAAGACGCTTGCTTCGCACATTTGCAGACTTGAGGAGACCCAGGTCGGAACCATCCAGCTTCTACAGCAGTGTTAGTCACGGGGATGCCCCGTTGAGCAAGAAACACAAACCCAACCCCGAGACCCTTCAAACTCGGCCTAGCAAACCCTGCTCTGCTCCCGTCGGACTAGAAGAACTGGCCCACAAGCCTAAAACGTGCCCTTCCAAACCGAGGGAAGGTACAGGGGAGAAAGAGCAGGGAGATGGTGAGCAGTCTCAAACTAAGCTGGGCTCAACTTGTGGAAGTGGGTGCTGGGGTTCCAGGCAGGCTGCAGGACGCAGAGTGCCAACTGTAGGACTTGGCAAGGAGAGGCTCGCAAACAGACTGAGATTAAGAGAGATTGCTAGTGCGGGAACAATCTCTGATCTGCGAACAACCCAAGAGGATCTGGAGAACACAGGAGACTTGCAGGTGAGGCATAGAGAAGGTACAGTCGAGTTGACTGCCAAAACCACTTTTTGTAGTCCTATAGGATAGAAGTAAAGTCTGTCAGATGTTGTAAAACTTGTATTGGCTTCTGTCTGGTAGACTACCTTGTACAGTTACTGGTACAATTCTGAAAGTACCCAACTGTTTGTTTCAGAACATGAATATGATGACTTTAGCGGAGGAAGTCATTGAGGCGACATCTGATCGCATCAAGAGGGAAAATTTTGTTGCATCTGACACTACACTAGATGGTGTTGGAGTCAGCAGCACTATGAGCTGGTTGGCCAGTTACCTTGGAGATGCAGAAAGGTGATTCATCGTAAAAGTTGACCTATTCTCTAGAATCCTAGTTACAGTCTCTTTGGGTTCCTGTATGTGATTGTTTTCCCAATTGTTCCCAGGTTCCTGTTTAACAAGCCCCTAACTTCCTCTCCTGGCCTGGGCCCAGTCCATGGTGGAGGGCAGCCAGAACTCGGCGGTCCTCTTGGGAAGCTTGGCCTCCAGACCCCGGCCGAATGGACTGCGCTCCTCAATGCCTCCCACAACAAGGAGGAGCGCGACCTGACCCAGCTGGCCCTGTCTGATCCCGAACAGAGAGAGCTCTACGAGGCAGCCCGCCAGGTCCAGAACACCTTCCGCAAATACAAGGTAGGGCAGGGCTTCACCAAGGTGCAAGGGTCACCCATGCAGGTTATCGGTGGTGTGTTCGTGATGGTCCAGTTTCAAAGGTCTTGATGTATTGTGTTGTGTTGTATGGTGTTCCCGAACTTAAGGTATATGAATCTGGATCTTTGCAGTCCTGTGTCGTGAAGGTGGTATGATTGTTGTGGTGTGCGCTCAAAAGGCAGAGATAGGGTCACTGTTGTTGACAAGCATGGGGAAATTTGCTTGAGCTTAGCATGGCCTTGCTATAAGGAATGACTGCATTGTTCCCTCTATCTATCTGTCTGTCTTAACGGGATGCGCGGATATCCCCGAGTCCACACCACATTGGTTGTTCAGGGCAAATTTCTCCCAGTGTTCCCCTGGCGCGCAGTGCTCTGAGGAATAACCTTCTCCCAGGGCATATCGAAGCAACTTTGCCAGTCTAAGAGGACACCTTGGCCAGGCACAAAAGGAATCAGATGCCATCATCTCTGTGGCCTTGCAGGCCTCCTTGTAAACTCTAATCTCTCTCCTATCCTCTCCACCCTACCTTATCCCCCTCTTCCCCCATCCTGCAGGGTCGTCCGCTTCGGGAGCAGCAGGAACTGGCAGCTGCTGTCATTCAGCGCTGTTATAAGAGGTACAAACAGGTAGGCAGAGGTGCTCAGAATTCTCTGTGTGTACACTTTTGAGTGGTCAATTATTAAAGGCTTTACAAGAATGCCTTCAATTCCTTCCTCTCTCTTCCCCAAGCTGACATGGATAGCCTTGAAGGTAACACTTCCTGCTTCATCTATAACTACTACTGCTTTGAACTGGAAGTCTGTTAGTGGTGATTCTTTATCACTATTACTATAGCTTACACTTAGGGTTATCCTGACTTAAAGGAGAAGTTCACTTCCAGAACAAAAATTTACAGATAATTTACTCACTCCCTTGTCATCCAAGATGTTCATGTCTTTCTTTCTTCAGGTGTAAAGAAATTATGTTTTTGAGGAAAACATTTCAGGATTTCTCTCCATATAAACTTCTATGATGCCTGTGTGTTTGAACTTCCAAAATGCAGTTTAAATGCAGCTTCAAAGGGCTCTAAATGATCCCAGCCAAGAAAGAAAGGTCTTGTCTTGGTCATTTTCTAAAAAAATTACAATTTATATACTTTTTTAGCTCAAATGCTTGTCTTGTCTAGCTTTGCATGTACTGTGTATTTCGGTTCAAGACAGTTAGGGTATGTCGAAAAACTCCCATCTCATTTTCTCCTCTAACTTCGAAATCGTCCTACATCACTGTTTTACCTTTTTTTTTGTAAAGGGCACTTGATCTTCTTTGCATATTCACCTTGTAAACACTTGTTTGGTACTTCTGCAGTGACGTAGGATGATTTTAAAGTTGGAGGACAAAATGAGATGGGAGTTTTTCAACCTACCCTAACTGTCTTGAAACAGAAAACACATAGTACATGTAGAGCTAGACAAGACGAGTATTTGAGGTAAAAAAAGGAATATAAATTGTCAATTATTTTTGAAAATAACCAATCGTTTCGCTAGATAAGACCCTTCTTTCTCAGCTTTAGAGCTATTTGAAGCTGCATTTTAACTGCATTTTGAAAGTTCAAACTCGTGGGCACCATATAAGAAAAAAGAAAGACATGAACATCTTGAATGACAAAGGAGTGAGCAAACTATCTGTACATGTTTATTCTGGAAGTGAACCTTTTTTAACAGGCAAAATTATCTACAGTTTTACACTGAAAGGGATTCAGTCCACGTTTTGAGCAATGACCTAGCATCCTAAAAACACTCAAAACTTAGCAGCTGAGTAGCATCTGTCAATGATCCACAATGCATCCAATTTAATTTGCCAAAAAATATTGATATTTGTTTTGTTGGCTAATGAAGTAGTTTGCTACAGATCTCTGTCTCTCTGCCATGTGGCACAACTTACTTTCTCTGTCCTCTTGGCAGTATGCACTTTATAAGAAGATGACGCTGGCCGCCATCCTTATCCAGAGTAAATTCCGCAGCTACCACGAACAGAAGAAGTTCCAGCAGAGTCGCAGGGCAGCCGTGCTGATCCAGCAATATTACCGCAGCTACAAAGAGCTCGGCCGGCCGAACCCACGCAGCCGAGCCACTGCAGCTGCACTGGTGCAGCACAAACTCAGGTACAAGAACAGCCATCCAGGTTTGGTACAGGGCTAACCTAGTGGTTAAAGATCTAATACATCAACTTTGATAGATGTTTGTGTAAAATACTCATGCTGTCCAGACACTGTTGTTGATGGGAGCACTTTGGCACCTCCAGTGGCCAAGCTAGGAGCTGCTTAATGATTCAAAACTTTTCATGTAATACACCACATTTAGAATTCAGATGCCACCCTCGTGTGTAAAATTAAGCACTCTAAATGAATCATCATCCAAGTATAATATACATAAAAATCAAAGCTATAAAAACTACACTTAAGGCTTTCAAAGGCCTTTTAAATTTAGTTCTAAATTGCAGAAATTGAATTCTAAAAATCCTTGTGTGTTCAAGCTGAACAAGGAGTGCAGCATGCATTAATTGAGTGTCATGTCACCCCAAGTTACTACAGGAGACTGTTCTTCTAAAGTGCACTGGCGATTTGGATGAATTACTAAGTATGTGCCAACACTTCAAATGTGACACACTGCCAAGTCGACTTTCTAAAGAATGGCAGCATTCGAAACCCTCCTGTTTACTTTAAGAGACAATCTGTTGTTGAAACAGCACCAAGTAATTATTTAGTTCACTCAACCTGTTGCAGCAATTGCAGTTTGATCCTTACTTGCTAGTGTTTTGCATATACTTTCGTAAGTTAAGGATTTGAATTAACCCATAACCTCAAGTATTAGGTATTAGCATGCAACATTTGTGCTCTGGACATAAAATATTCCTTGGATCATGTGTCTAGGTGATGATAAGTGTGCTTATACATTTTTTGCATTGAAGAACAGACACTAGCCATATCATAGAGACTTGGGAAGGAGAAGTTCACTTCCAGAACAAAAATGTAAAGATAATGTACTCACCCACTTGTCATCCAAGATGTTCATGTCTTTCTTTCTTCGTGAAGGAATGATGTTTTTTGAGGAAAACATTTCAGGAATTTTCTCCATATAATGGACTTCTATGGTGCCCCAAGTTTTAACTTCTAAAATGTAGTTTAAATGCAGCTTTAAAGGGCTCTAAGTGATCCCAGCTGAGGAAGAAGGGTCTTATCTACCAAAATGATTGGTTATTTATTTATTTTTTAATCACAGTTTATATACTTTTTAACCTCAAATGCTCATCTTGTCTTGTTCTGCCTGAACTCTTTTTTTTTCTGGTTCAAGACCACAGATCTTTTTAAAATCATCCTGCATCGCTGCAGAAGTACTGACCCAGTGTTTGCAAAATGAACATGCAAAGAAGATCAAACAACCTTAACGAAAAAGGTAAAACAGCGATGTAGAAAATGAGATGAGAGTTCTTCAACATTACGTAACTGTTTGGAACTGGAAAAAAACGAGTTCAGGCAGAACAACACGAGCGTCTGAGGTAAAAAGCATATAAATTGTAAATAAATTGTAAATAACCAATCGTTTCGCTAGATAAGACCCTTCTTCCTCGGCTGGGATCATTCAGAACTGCATTTGGGATCACTTGAAGCTGCATTTAAACTGCATTTTGGAAGTTCAAACTCGAGGCACCATAGAAGTCCACTATATGGAGAAAAAATCCTGAAATGTTTTCCTCAAAAAACGTAATTTCTGTATTATTTTTACTTTCCAAAGCACACAACCACTTATGCTGATCATTTTGTTTTAGAAGCAGTTTACTGACCAAGAGACAAGACCAGGCTGCCAGAAAAATCATGCGGTTTCTGCTGCGGTGCCGTCACAGGTAGGTCACAGACAAGAACTTCCACCAGGCGCATTGTGTTCCTACAGCCCTGTTGTTCTTCTAGCATGCACACACAGTCACTCTATGGTATACTTGCACCTTTTAGTTTTTCAAAGAGGCACATTAGATAATCTCTGAAGTACACCAACACGATTGTCAGGAGTCATAGGAGAGCAACAGACAAACCTTGGTGTTTTCATGGCTCTGTTAGAAAGCCCTATTGTGTTTGGTCCCATTTCCCCAACCCAACCCAACCTCAGTGTGTACTAATAGCTGTCTGGTGTTGTTTTGCTGTTTATGCAAAGCCCCTTGATGGACCATAGACTATTCAAACGGGTGAGTGCAGCCTCAGTAAATCAGTTCGTACCCCTCGATTTTTCTCTTCTTTTATCTCCCTTTCTCTCCCTTTTCTTTCATCTTGTTCTAAGTCTATGTACCTTGATTTCGGACTCTGCTGTTCCCTATGACTCTATCTGTCCTTTCTTCCCCTCTTTTCTTTCATCTTATTTTCTCTATTGCTTTATGCCTGCATGCATGACGGCCGACTGGAGCCCGAGTTGACCGAGCCTTATATGAGAGAGAGAGGACTATAGATCCAACTAACCAACAAATACAGATGATGCATTAATTGCAAAACTAACAAAGCACTCTCTCTCTCTCTCTGTCTGTCTCTTTTTCTCTCAAGCTCTCTCTCGATCCCTTCTATCTCCCTAAAGTTTCCTCCATCTCTCTTGTTATGAGGATGCTTATGACAACACTAAGGACTGCTGGGTAGTGCATTTGGCAATTGCATGATGGCTAAAGATATGGAGGCCTTGCTTCTATCAGGGCATGCTTGAAATAACATCCCTTTCTCTATGGAAGAGTAACTGTCTTGAATGCCTGGCTGCCTGTTTTATACATCTCTTTCAGCTTTTATAAGCTTGATTTGGGGGCTGAGGGCGGGACGGGGGTCAAACTGTGAGGTAACAACGTGTTTGGGGGTATAAAATGTTGGGTGCTAAGATCTTAAGTGTAGAAGTATAACATGATGACAAATTTATATATTTAGTTAAGAATTTGATGTAATTTCTGTGATGTATTGTGCATGAATTGTAGAGGTAAATATTGTCACTCTTTCAGGGTTATAGCATTAAGATTGATGGTTAACTTTGGATTATTTCGGATCCGGAGGACTTTTTGTTAATATATTAATATGTGTTTGCTTTGTAATCTGATTTTAGACTCAGTAGATCGTTCTTTCCCGCAGAGTTTTACTAAAAGACATTTGTGTTATACGGCGGCCAAAAAGTATTCGGACTTTTAAATCACACTTGTGTGAAAAATGTGTGAATGTCATTGGATTAGATGCAAAATATCAAACCAAGTATCATCTGTGCTTTGATGTTTTGTTATCTAATGCAATGACATTTAACCATTTTTAAGTGTGACTTAGCTTTTTGAGTCACTGTATTTGTGTCCTACATGTTTCTTGAGGGTTTAAAGGTCTTATTAGGGTATATTTGTTGTTCTTGCTGATTCCAGTGAGGAGACTTGGTTACCAGTGTGTGATTCCTCTGAGGGCCCAGAATGCTTGTGAACCCCTAGGCTAACCTTGCAATGCTTTGTTTTTTTGGTCTATTTTCAGGGCGAAAGAATTGAGAAAGGCCAAGGAACATGAGAGCGCCGCAAAGAGCCCCGTCGCAATGTAACATCTCCGAGCGGACTCTTTCTCTTCCTCTTCATTGCGTTTTTACAAGAGACAAGCGATTTCCGAAAAAAGCAAAAATTATTCAGGAAGCGGAAACGACGGAAGATTCATTCATCGGAAACGCGACGGTCAAACTCTAGCAGCGCTGTGACTGATTCTGCTCCTGCATTGTGTATTTTCTTGCTCCGGGGGAACTGAAATCAAGACTATTGGGGAAATATGACATTATCTTCATGGCATTTTTGCACTCTTCATAGATTTTTTTTCTTTAGATTACAAAAAAGGAAAAAAAAAACGAAGGAAAACCAAGGAGCAAAGGCTTTTTATTCCGACGACGCTTGTAAAATATCACGCGACATGAACAGATCGAACGTCATGCTGGAAGCCGCTTCAGATTACATTTTTATATTTTGAAAGGAAAAAAAATACAACAATCAGTTTGGGAACAAAAAAAAAGAACAAAACCTAGAAAATGTAAACCAAAAAAAGGCCTCATTTCAGTGACCATATGCATGCAGAGTATTTGAAATCGGTCTCTCATCTCCACGAATCTTTGTTTTTGACAAATGCTGTCCGTTCATTCAAAGGGAAGCCTTCATATGAATGTAGATGGGGTCAGGGCAAAATGCTGGGTTTGAAATATCAGTGTCTTACCTTTGTCTTTATGGGGGATAGGGGACTTCTGACAACAACTTGGGGGATTGAAGCGAAGCCCTCTGGGTTACTGTTTCGTGTGCACTGTTTTCGACTTTCTTATGGGTCCTTTTCTTAATGTCATTTTTGCTGGCCTGACTTTGTGTGTCCCGTGTTTGTTGAATTGAATCTGGATACAGTGCATGTGTTTGAGCGAAAACGCTCCTGCATGCTATGTAAATGTTTTGTGTTTTCTTTTCATTTCATTCATATTGGTGATATTGTGGCACCATCAAACTGGACCGTATAAGCCTGTTTGTTTCCGAGTATATTGTTATAAAGACCATTATTTTTATATAGTTCAGCTTATTTATTTATTAGCTTCATTGATTTGTTTTTTATTTTCTGCCTTTTTTTTAACGTGTGAAGGTTTTAAATGATCTCCTTGTTTTAAAAACGGACCTTTTTTAATGTGAACTGTACTATCAATTGTGCCACAGCGCCAAACGTATATTTGCAAAAGTTATCTTCCATTTTTGTGTGTGCGTGTGTGTGTGTGTTGTGATACGTTTCTTCATTGTTACCGTTGGTTGATTTCGAAGAGCTCCGGAAAGCCGCCACAAGCTTTCCCACGGAGTTTCACTGAACATTGCCTTGACTTCTTGACTTTTTGAAGGGTCCCTATACAGAAGCTTAAAAAAAAATCCATATTTTTGACTATTGAGTGGTCCCTGTACATACAAAGATGGGGGAAGGAACATTGATAGCCAGAAACTTTTTCCGAAGAGGATTGTATTTAAGAATATATAGTATTTTATTCCTAAATTGGATTATAACACATTAAGAGACGAACAAAAAAATATATTGTATAGTTTTCTTTGAACGCCCAAGATGTACGGTTGTATTGTTTGTAAATATTGTAAATACTGGTTGCGAAGAAGGAGCCATGTGCATGAAACTTTAAGACATTGAACATAATGTAAAGATCAAATGTAGTGGCAATGGTCTGTAATACGATTTGAACAACTTCACTATAAGACTTGGAAATGTTCCTCCACGGAACATTCTCTGAAGCATGACATGAATCACGATAAAACCGTAGATTTAGCGAAAGAGCCAAACGAAACCATCATAACTGGATCTTTCTTTTCAGGGTTAGCGGGAATAAAATAGTATTATGTTTTTCGTTTTTGAACCGATGGTGACCAGTCATGTGAATGCTACAGGACTTAAATAAGCTATTCCTTCGAGAACTAGTATTGGAAAAACTAGTATTGAATGACCAAACTTCACTCACGCACCCAACAGTTACAGCCGAGGTTTAAGGATGAAATGTCGCCACAGTTTTGTCTTGTATAACCTGACTAGAAAGTGTACTCACATTTTAACAAGGTTAAAAGTAGGCCATGTAATTAAAAATGATGTTGACGTGAGGGTTGTGAATGGTTATTTCAAGCAGGCGATTCCCACATGTGCTTACATGCTGAGAGGAAACACTGAGAGGGCATGGAGAAATAATTGTGAATGTAGCTCAAAAACATACGTTTCGACTGCCATGTGTTCATATTCCTCTTTTGTTTGTTATTCTTTCTTCATTTCTTGGGGGGCTGCTACCAACATTCGAAACCCCATGGTTGAGTCACATCGAATCATATTGATTTAGTTTGATTCTTTTATGCTTTGACAAATTTCTCCGAAAGAAATTTGATAGCCCCTGAATTTCCAAAGCGACTTCAGCTGACGAGAGGCATCACTTTAACTTACACCAGCACATTTTGCCTGTTAAAAAGCAAGGGCGAGGAAAGAACGTGGTGCTTATCTGCTGAATTATATTAGCTATGTGGTTTTCTTTCTACTCCCCACATGTAGATCCATCGTTTTAGAAGTTCAGTGTTTCCTCATGATCTCAGAGACTCAATATCAGTATTATTATAGAAAGTGCCTAAAACATTCAACCAATATCAGGAGTGTGTTGTTCCTAAAGAAGTCGATATGAACCAGTTGATCTTTTTTTAACGGTATGCAACGCTCAAGGCTGGTTTTCCCAGGTCTGTTTTCTCCTCTCACTCCCTAAACGTAGACACAGAGTGAAGGCACCTGTCATTTTGAGTTTTTCCGTCCCCCTTTGTTAAAGCTTTGGAGTGACCCAATAACATACTATGCATGCTTTCATTATTTCTTTCATTTTGTGTACTTTTCTTTTTCTCTTTTTTTCCATGTCGGATCTAAACTGGGCCAGGAAAGTAGGACACGCTCGGTGAAGTTGGCGAATTATATAATAATTTCATCCGGTTGTTAGATTCAAGTCAGAGCACAACTCCAAGCGAAGCCGGCCACCCTTTACACTCCTTTTCATCCAAATAATATTCTTCCGACTTGAAACTTCAGGAAATCATAAGCGAAAGTCCTCAGAACTCACCAGGAAAAGCTGTTTTATGGATCACCAGGTATATGTATCTCAGTTTGGGTCATTCATTTTAGGGAAGGGGGAAACAAACAAAAAAATCTGCCTCCCTTTTGTAGTTTTACTCAGGGTGCTAAAACAGGGAGAGGGTGTTTCGCATGGAGACTAGATTAGGTTAGGTTAAGTCTCCGGGTTCAGCTCAGAATCAACAGGAGAAACCACTGGGGATATGTACTTCCATGTGTGCATCACACCGTTCACTGCTTTCAGAGACAGACTCGGGTAACAGGATTGGCCGTGTGTGTTTATAGAGTTTTTAGACCGTTTTTCCAAAACTGAGCAGGTATCATCATTCGTGCAGGTATCATCGCTCATTTAGTATTGCCATATCCCCATGGGATTGGGAATGCATAAGTATACCTCAGCGCCAAATACCTTCAGAATATGGTCATCGTATGAAACAGCTCAGTATACGTGCATCCGGATCATGCTTTGCGTATTTTTGTGCCAGATAAGAGAAATATGCACTTTGTACAGCTCACCATCCGAGTTGAATTCCCTCTCCGAGCCCTGGTATACATGACTGTATGTGCTTTATCTCGACGTATGAACACGGATGACCACACGAGCACATGTGAGGGTTTTAGCCGAGCGAGGGGAAACACTACTGGTGCAGTTGGAAGTTTGTACGATGTCCTAAATTCCTCTCTTTGGAGCTCCGGAAATGCAGGTTAGGCTTAAACAGAACCGAAAA
The DNA here is from genome assembly GCF_049309525.1 of Garra rufa. NCBI lineage: Eukaryota > Metazoa > Chordata > Actinopteri > Cypriniformes > Cyprinidae > Garra > Garra rufa. Next base: position 6,651,341 of record NC_133380.1, on the reverse strand, counting down.
ACCACTCGATTATAAGCTTTTCACTTACAAGTACAGAGCAATAAACACTTTGTTTTAGACAAGCTCTTTAGGTTGAACGAATACGGATAAGTCAAACATAAAAATAAAAATCATAAAAATCGCAAAAAAAACAAAAAAAGAATAAATAAATAACATTGGGACATGCTTAGTTCACTTCCTCTTATGCAATTACAGGTACACAGAGAGAGGTGTTCAGTGGTCTGTGGACATTGATTTCATATTTCCCAGCCCTAATGCACGTTTTCATCATTTTAAAATGAAGAATAGAAAAAAAAAGATAAAATATGAGCCCATATTTCTTACAGGGCAGTGGGCTTTCAACACTCTGCATGTGAAGCTAGTATTAGACCTCTGTTTTCCCCTCTATCTCTCTCTCTTTCTCCTTCTCCTTCATACCTGCTTTGTGCTCCTCGTATCCTCCTTCTCCTTTTCCTCCTCTGATGAGTTTTGCCTCATGTGCTGTTTTCTCGGCCGTCTCCCTCTTTCTGTCCTTCTCGTGAGTTTTATTTATTTCCTTAAATTTGTTTATTTTTTTAATATAATTTTTTTGGGTTTCGTTTCTGTTTTGTAACTGTGCATGTGAGAGCATCACTGAATTGTTGGATATGTTTTAAAAAAATAAAAATAAATAAATATTCAGCTGCTGAAGCCATGCAAAACATTTTGAATTGCCCTTAAAATATGGAAAATGTTTTCTGAATGCTTTATATAATTTCTCTGCTGTAAAATAAAATCTTAAAAGAGAAATGCTGCTCATGTTGTCTCTGTTTTCTGCTTTTTTATATAAGGTTATTTTCGAAACAGCATGTCACACAAACACACAAACTTAGTTCCTCTCTCATTACTGATATGATTACTGACAAAACAGACTACATAAAGAAACATTCAGTATATATCACTTACAGTTAACATTAACTATAATTATTAATTTTTATTTATACTAGTGCGATTAAGCACTTCCAAAATAAAAGTTTTTGTTTATATAATATATGTAGGTGTACTGGTGTATATTTATTATGTGTATATATAAGGACACACATGACTGTAACATGCATATTTATATTATTTCATATTATATATATATATATATATATATATAAATATATTTAATATATGTGTATGTATTTATATGAAAATAATATACACAGTACACATACATATATTATGCAAACCAAAACTTTTATTTTGGATGCAATTAATTGCGATTATTCTTTTGACTGCACTAATTTATATTTATCATTTATATTTATCATTAATATCGTATATTTATATAATCATATAAATTTTACTTCATTTTTTAAAATATAAACATTTAAATTATAAAACTTAAATTATTAATTATTAGTAATATAGTTATAGTATTCACCTTTTTCGGCCATTTATAAATTTTATGGGTCTGGCTTCTGGTCTCATCCATGTCCAGCTATTTTTAGCTGTACAAAAGAGCTTGTTTTGCTGCTTCATATTGCAAATTGATGTGTCTTACTATATTATTTTAATGTATTATCTTAATTATGAGCACACTGGTTTGTAGTGCAAACAGTTTTACCATTTACTACACGTTATTATTCCTCTCATAGCAGCTAATGAATTGGAAGTATATACATATAGTACATATAGTTATTTTAATATTAATTGTTTTTAAAAATGATAGAAAACTAGAAACTAGTAATATAAATACATAGCATAATAAATACTAGTAAAATAGAATACAGTATTGTAGAATAATATAGTTTTTATTTATATGTTGTGTTATATATTCATTCGTATTTTATATTTTAGGAAAACATTTCAGGAATTTTCGCCATATAGTGGACATCTATGGTGCCCTTCTATGGAGGAGTTTGAACTTCCAAAATGCAGTTTAAATGCAGCTTCAAAGGGCTCTAAATGATCCTAGCCGAGGAAGAAGGGTCTTATCTAGCGAAACGATTTGTTATTTTCTAAAAACATTTACAATTTATATACTTTTTAATCTCTACACAGAGTACACACAGAGCTAGACAAGACAAGCATTTGAGGTTAAAAAGTATATAAATTGTCATTTTTTTAGAAAATAACCAATCGTTTTGCTAGATAAGACCCTTATTCCTCGGCTGGGATCGTTTTGAGCCATTTGATACTGCATTTAAACTGCATTTTGGAAGTTCAAACTCCTCCATAGAAGGGCACCATAGATGTCCACTAGTTCACAAGTTCAAACTCGGGGCACCATAGAAGTCCATTATATGGAGAGAAATCCTGAAATGTTTTCCTCAAAAAAATTCCTTACGACTGAAGAAAGAAAGACATGAACATTTTGGATGACAAGGGGGTGAGTATATTATCTGGTTTTTTTGTCTGTGCGCGCGCCCGTGCTCATACACTCACGCACGTTCACAGTAGCAGCTGTAGTAGTAACCAGCGGGGCCTTTGCAAATCTTACATCAACTCAACAACCATGTAAGTAAAACTACACGAACATCACTCAAACGATCTCAATGAGATCATACACATATGTGTTTTTATAGTGTTTTATATGTTCATGAATATCAGCGAATGTCAGTCTGATTGAGCGTGTTTGTAAAGTTTGTGCTGGGCTATTGGGTGTGAGTGCGGCTAAAGCAACAAGTTAGCTTAGCATTAGCTTCATAGCTTGATATCGACGTTTATTCACTTTCGGTTTTTAATCCAAGTGCGTTTTAGTTGGGATCAGTGTATGTGATGCTGTCAAATATGTTTAGTGTTCATTGAAGGGTTTTAAAGAGTTTTTGTTTGTTTCTACATCCGCTACATGCTAACGGCTAACGAGTTGTTTCTGAGTGGAAACAAAGTTAGTGGAAAGTTGAAACTTAAAAATAAAAAAAATACTGCGGATACAGATATTTTATCGTCTTAATAATGCATTTGGTTTGTCTTAGTTGTACATGTATTGTCTTTAATGACTATACTGCGGATGTATATAAAAACGTTTATAAATTTATATATAAAATATAAAACGTTATATAAAATAAACAGTTAAATAAGCCTGGCTGAGAATGATTTAATATAACGTTAATTTCAACAACCTCATAGCAGTTTAGTTAATATGCATTGATTCAGTGTTATAGACTGGTATTTTTGGTGACATATGTTGAACTGTAAATATAAACAGTAACTTTAAACACTATGTATGACCCTGGACCACAAAACCAATAAAGGTAGATTTTTTGAGATCTGAAAGCTGAAATAAGCTTTCCATTTATGTATGGCTTATTAGGATATGACAATGTTGGATGAGATGCAACTATCTGCATTTGAATCTGATGGTGCTTGAGAAAATTGCCTTTGAAGTTGTCCAAATGAAGTTCTTAGCAATGCATATTACTAATCAAAAATTAAGTTTTGATATATTTATGGTAGGAAATGTACAAAATATCTTCATGGAACAAGATCTTTACTTAATATCCTAACGATTTTTGGTGTAAAAGAAAAAATATAGAATAATTTTGACCCATACAGCTACAAATATACCTGTGCAACTTAAGACTTGATTGATTTAGAACCTTTGCTTGTAAATTTTTTCCTTCCCCACGTAATTTAAACATGCTATGTTTGGTCTAATTAATTAAAAAGAAATGTATCTAACATGTGTTTAATAGGTCATTAGTAAATGTACATACAGCTAATTAGAAATGAAACTTCGATTTAATATTAGGTTCTTATTAAATGCACATTAAGTATGATTTGGTTAGTTACCTTGATGTAAACAACAGTATGGATTGCACGGTTAATGTACTACTGAATAAGTTGTTCTGCTAATTTATGCTTCCTAAACCATGGAAAAAAACTTGTGGAAGCTGCTTAGTCATATAGAGAAAGACTTAGTAAGCAGAAAAAGGGCACAATATTTTGACAAACTAAAATGAATAGGTGGTAAAGATACGTACAAGCCGTATTAATTAAAATATTAATCTAATATTTCACCTACCTGTCCGGAAATAAGAACAAACATGAATGTTGTCAAGATTCTTTCTCTGGAAATCCTACTTCAGTTTAACCAACCCAAAACACCTATTGTTCATCAGACATTTTTTTGCACTCTTCTCCTTGATTTGTTATAACTTTTGTCAGTCTATAGTAATCCAAATGTTTTTCCTGCTCCGACCAATTAGTACAGCCCAAAGCATGACAATAATTGACTATTTTCAGCAGCAATACTTAACAAAATAAGCAAGTTTCATTCGGTTCAGTGGCATTGTTTACGTTTAGTGCTGCCAACATGGCTGACTGATGATGAGTCATGAAAACACTTTTTGAGACATTTGTGATATTTATGTCTTGTGCTTCTGTCCCTCTCTGAATCACAGATATAGATCAGTGCCCAAATGTAAACAGTCATTCAGTGGTTGAACACCTCTTTATCTTATAGTCATTGTGCTGTGTATAGGTTAGATAGGCTTAGCTGATGTATATTAACACCTCTTAAGAGACTGATAACCCCTGTACAGAATCTATTCCACTGTAACAGCTGTGTGTGAACTTACTGACACTGACCGCCCGTCTGCAATGGGAGTGATGCTGATAAAACACAGAGCTGCTGTGTCAGTGTCAGTTTAGCTCTCAAAACTCACCAGTGCTCTGGATGTTACCGACATGATGACATTTAATGTTGGATGCAATGCCATATACAGCTTTAAACATCATTTTGGATAAAATAAAATAGAAGTGGTATAGATTTTGGCTAATTGGTACTGACCTTAAAGAAAACTGTATAAAAAAATTGACATTTGAGTATTTATTAAGAATTTATACACCTTCAGAGATGTAGATGAGTGTGTGTTTTTATTTTTTTAATGGAACAGTTTTGGAGAAATGTAGCATTACTTGCTCACCAGTGGATCCTCTGCAGTGAATGGGTGCCGTCAGAATAAGAGTCCAGACAGCTGATAAAAACATCACAATAATTCACAAGTAATCCACACCATTCCAGTCCCTCTGTTAACATCTTGTGAAGTGAAAAGCTGCGGGTTTGTAAAAAAACAATTGTCCTCTATCCATATTTTTGCCTTTTCCAGGGACAATCTTGTCTAAATCAGGAGAGAAATATGCAAAGATCAAGCACTGTTTGTTTACAAGTAAAAAACCATCCAAACCAGCTCTAAACAAGTATGTGAGTGGATTTTGATGTGAGAGGACAACAGGAAATTGTCTTTTTTTTTTTTTTTTTTACTGGAGGAAGTGTTATTAAGGACTAATTGAATAGTTAAAATGTCTTGGTTTTTGGATTTCGCACCAAAAAAAAAAAAAACATATTTTGCTTCACAAAACCTTATTTGATGGGCTGGAGTGCAGATTACTTGTGGATTGTTGTGATGTTTCTATCAGCAGTTTGCAGCAAAATGACCAGATTACAAATGTGATAGTTGTTGTTTTTTTTTTTTTTTTTTTTTTTTTTACAGTTCAATAGACAAGAAGGTAATTAAGAGACTTACATTTTAGACACTATATTGCCTGTTTTTGCTATATTTCGCCAATAAAAATCATTCTAAACACAATCACAGCTAGGGCTGCACGATATTGGGAAAAAATTACATTGCGATATATTTTTTTCCTAGCGATATATATTGCGATGTGTACAAATTCATTTATGTTCATCAGGTTGTTTTGAACTGCTTAAAAATCAAATAATAATTCAAGAATAATTGGGGTAAATTTGTAAGCATTTTCAAAGAATAAAAAAATGTAAAAGTACAGTATAATCAAAACCCTGAAATAAAATACTTTTTAAAGATTATTTTGGGTAGTTTCATAAACAGTTTGACTCACCTTATTCACTGTCAATTCAGGCAAATCAAAGCTCTAATATGAAATTAATAATGAATGTTGCTTTTACCCTGATGAAAGGGAAATCAGCTTCTTCCTTTCACGAAAAACATTAAAAGCTTAGCCAAGATGGAGGAACAGCTAGCTGATCAAAGCTCTTACAGGGATAACATTTTTTAGCAGCAGAGCTACTGCAAGCAATTTTTAGTTTTGGAAATCCATTTATCTTTGTTTATTTATCTTTGCTGAAACTTCCGCGTCTTTAGGAGAGCGCGGGTCATGGTTGCTTAGCAACGGCAGACGCCACTCTGCCACTCAAGTTACAGAGCGCTTTGGAAAGAAGGAGAAAGCGGCGTTTTTAGGGCGCGACATGTGAACGGTCCATTAAATTGGTAGTGTTTCCGCGAGTTGTGGCAACAACTGCCAGGCACTCCCGACAAAGCACCTGTTTTTGGTCAGCAGCATCCTTTTTGTATCCAAAATACTTCCATATGACCGACGTTGTGTTTCTTTTTGCCACCAAAGCTTCCATTTCGGCGCTTTTCTCCCGTCCCGCGCTCATTTCGCCATGCGCACGCAGAGACTGCATGCATGAAGTAGGTGAAGCAACGTGTGCATTGTAGTTTTTAAAGAACCCTTATACATGAGTTAATTACTTTATTTTAGACAAATATAGATCCGTGAATAGAAAGTTTAGAAATACAGAAAGTACATTTTTAAATCAGACACACATAATTTTTTTTTTTTGCCCTGCATCGTGACTGCCACGATGTGACTATGTGACTATCGCAATCACTTATTAAGAGTGAATTACTGCCACCTACTGGCAGTTTTAATTTCACATTTAAAGTATTTTTATATTATATAAATAATTTTCAGTATTCAGATGCAGCTTCTGTGATACTGATTTAATTTGCTTAGTAACAGCCTGAGTCTTATTAGGGAAGCAACGAAATAATAATTCTTGGCCGAAGCCAAACAAAATTAGACACTCGACCGAAGGCCAATTACCGAACACGGTTTTTAATGTTTTTTCTCCCATGTATTTTGCCAATTTTTTTCACCATTGCATAAATTAAATTGCCGATATTTGCTTTTTACAGTTTTGTCTTGCTTTTCAAGGAACAAAATCAATTGCAAAATAACAATTTAAAAATATTTATTCAACACTGAACATTTTTAACATTCTAGTAGACATTATAGCCTACCAACAAAGCACAATGTAACTTAAATTTAATAAGTTAGTAAAACAATATTCTTTGGCCATTTTAACACCCCCTATTTGAATCAAGCATGTGTTTTTAACGTACAAATAAATGCAGCCTTGCTGAGCAAAGGAGAATGTTATAATAAATGTATTACTAGAGCTGTTGTAATGATTGTTATTATTTTAAAATAGTAGCCTCAGTACTACTATTTGCTGACAGCAGCAGATTTATGAATTTTTCTCATCTCATCATGCAGATTTCCTTTGTGCTTTGGACTTTGAACACTGGCTAACGAGCTTTGTGCAGCGCTGTCAGAATAGACAACATAATGTACTGTAATTTTTTTTCTAATGGTTTAAGGCCATTTGGTGACTTCAGTCATCATACAGTAACCGGCAATAACCAGCCCGTTCTCTTCTCATGGAAGACATGCGATGTGATACTAAACAGTCTCTTGCTGTCTGTGCTTGTATTGATTTTTGCATCTTTCTCTGACAGTTTTAAATGCTTCCACACTGCCGACATGTTTGCTGCATTAGTGCGCACCTCTATTTGATCATGTCAAGCCATTGTTCGCTATAATTTATTCTGCCTTTTCGCTTATTCAGCCAAACACCAAAAGAGATTTTTTTGCTATTTTTGGCAGAATAATTTCGGTTGCCGAACATTTGGTGCATCCCTACTTATTATTCTAATTTACTGATTAAATGTAAGAATTTGACTTAAAAGGTAATGCACACTTTTAGAAAAAAAAAAAGATTTTTTTTAAAGATGCCCATAAAAGGTAAAAATCAATTTAAACTTTTTGGAACAGATTAATTTCTATTAGTGTGAACTGACCACCACAATAAAATAAGGATATCAAAAAAATGTAGGAGTCAGCTGTCCATGGTAGTCTTTAAGATACCAGCACAATAACAGCTAGGGTTGTGCCGATAGACGATGGTATCGTGTATCGACGATAGTCAGAGATATCGCCTGTTGCTGATGCCTTTGACGATAGTAAGACGATTATTATTATTATTATGCGTCAAAAAGGCACCTAACTTTAGCGATGCAGCGCGGAGAGTCGGTTCTAGGATGCCTAAGAAACTTGCCGCGGTATAAACGTGCAGTGAAAATGGGTAAGAGATTTATTCATCATACAGTGTACATAGATTAAGTGTAGAAAATGTGGTTTAGGCTGAATTAAATACGATATATGAGAATCCGTCTGTATATAGTAAACATAAACATTCACCTCAGTAACGTATGCGTTAACTACAATCACGATGTGATAAAATGGCGCTAAACATATGCACGTGAATTACACAGCACCGTTTCTCCACAATCAATATGAACTGAACAACAACATGAACTGATGACAAAGATCAGACATACAGCGGTAACATTATCGCAATATGACGGGTATAGAAAGATACATTCATTTACATTCACGCACGCACAATTACCGCTCCCTGAAGATAGCAGAGAATGAAACCGAAAGTATACTTAAACCTATCCAACAGAACTACCGTCAGCGCTCTGTAAACGCACAACTTAAGTCACATGCACTACCCTTACAAAACGAATAAGGAATTTATTACATATTGACATATTTACATATCATTAAATAAATTAGCACGATAGTATCGTGTATCGGCGATCTCACAGGCTGACGATAGGACGATATGAAAATTGTGCATATCGCCCAACACTAATAACAGCTAAATACGGTCTAATTATTGTTATCGATAAAATACCAGAAAATATTAAGATGTTTTTTTTTGTCAATATCGCACACCCCTAATTCCATGGATTTACCGTTTCACTCCTTTTTTTCCAGTGTTTTTCTGCCACCACAGTGCATGCGCAGCTGCAAGTGACATAACTGTCATGTCTACTCCTAATTGGTCTATATTATTATTATATTAGTGTCAGATTGTGATAAAATGTCCACTTTACACCCTTAACAAATAGGGTTGGTTTTGTGTAGCCTAAGATTCGCTTTGAAAAGCATGCATTGTGTCGTACTGCTGGGGGATTTTCTGTCACGATCACATGATCTGAGAGCTTATGGTACCTTCCACGTCTGGGTGCGGAATGTGTGTGTTTGTCTTCACTTTTAATGGTTCTGTCTTTCAGTCTCCTGTCGTCTCTCTTTATTCTAACAACGTCTAATTGTCTTCCGCAGCATTAGACAAGTCAAGTCTGGCTCAAGGGCTTTCACATGATAGTGATTTTCTTTTACTAATGTCTCCTAAAATCAATTAGACAGACACTTTGACACCAGATTAGAAGTCGTTGTGCAATTGTGCAAAATTGCGATTACAGATTTTGTTATCCAAATAAAAATTTGTGTGCAAATATCTTCTGCCAGCCAAAGCCAGTGTAAATCTGTTTGCTATATGCACATGATAGTTTTAATTATGAACTTGTTTATCGTGTGTTGTCAGATGTTTACAGTTTCACTGTATCACTTTGTGGTTTTATCTGTACTTCCTCTATTATAATCCTTTTCTTGGTGTGTCTATTTGAAAAAAAAAAACACTTCATGTTTGTTTAGGTGTTTTTTGTACACCTCACCCTGCTAAAGCAAACCTGGTTGCTCCACACTTTTAAAAATAAAGGTTGTTTATTGGCGGCTATGGTGCAACAAACAGTCCATATATCCATATAACAGAAAGGTCATTTAGAATATGAAGATTTTAAGAACTGGTGCTTCTATGGCAACATAGTTGCATTCCTTTTGAAATGAAATGCAGGTAGTGAGTGTTCCACTAGGTGGCAGTAGAATATCACATGCTGTTAACCACACTAGATTTCTATTAGAATGACATAACAAGACGTTTATGTGCTTAACAGATACTTTCTGACTGAGTCAACTTACAATACACGGCCCAAATGACATTAGCAGCAAGTACAGAGTATGTTATGCTTAAAAAATAAATACTACCAGCTCAATTAGATTTTTCTTTGGCTTTGCTTGACTTTTCCAGCTAGCTTGATAATGATGTCTTATGCTTTCTAAGAAATGTGAAATATAAGTCGGGTTTAACTTTGTGTGTCATAGGTCCGCCCCGGGTGCAGATGGCTCTGGTCCTGCAGGGACGTCTGGGAGTAACCGCAGACTGCAGCAGACACAGGCACAGGTGGATGAGGTAAGAAGACACACCTGACACCATTTCCCAGTGTTCTTGAAGAATGGCCGTAAAAAGTCAGCTTCTCCCAGTCTCTCCGTGTGATGTGATCATCTCAGGGATGGTTCCTTTGTAATGGGAACAGTTATATAATCACAGGACAACTCATGACAGTAGTACACGATGTACTTAATGTACTATGACTAATGTGCTCATTTGATATTTAAACAAGCTTTTAGACTCCGCCCATTCCAGACATGACTTAAGTATTCTCACTGTAAACAATCAAGTCTGTACTCTTCCTTTTTTTTTTTTTTTTTTTTACAAACTACTAGAAAGTTGTTATTTCTCTGATTTAGATATACTCATTTATACACACAACCAGTCTTAAGTCGCATTTTGTAGCAAAAGCCAACAATACATTGCTTGGGTCAAAATGATGCCATAAATCATTGGGATATTAAGTAAAGATCATGTTCCATGAATATATTTTCTAAACTTTCTACCGTAAATATATCAATAGTCATTTTTGATTAGTAATATGCATTGCTAAGGACTTCGTTTGGACAACTTTAAAGGCGATTTTTAGATTTTTTTTTGCACCTTTTGATTCTAGAATTTCAAATAGTTTCATCTTGGCCGATATTGTCCTATCCTAACAAACCATACATCAGTGGAAAGCTTATTTATTCAGTTTTAATATGATGTGTAAAGGGTCGCATATGGTTGTGCAAGATAAAACTAGTGCAAATGTGCTGGGACTCCTTATATACATGCGTTTCATAAAATGAGCAGCAGAGCGCTGCTGAATATCCACATAAACCAGCAGGCATGCACATGGACAGCTTTTATTTCATCTGTTCATCAGTCTGTCTAATTACATTTTTATTGAAGCGCATATCTTTGTGTCTAAGCAACGCTATTCATGTAAGACAACTCAGATTGACATTCGTCAAGACGCCAGAACAGTGGTTGATGAGCAAAATTACCCACCACTGCATAACAACTAGGATGTTAATTTCATATCTTGACTGTAATAAAATCAATAAGAAGCCAAATCCATGGTGGTGTGAATAGTAATATGTGAAATTTTAATTTATACAATAATTAATACACAATGTGTGATAAAAAATATAGAAGCAAAGCATAAAAAAACAGTTTCACATCAGTTTCAACATTGATAATAATAGTTTCTTGAACAGCAAATCAGCATAGAAGGATTTCTAAAGGATCATGTGACGCTTAAGACTGGAGTAATGATACTGAAAATTCAGCTTTGCATAACAAGAATAAATTGCATTTTAAAATGTATTCTAATAGAAAACACATATTTGAAAAAATATTTCTGAATATTATTGTTTTTACAAATAAATGCAGACTTGGTGTGCATGAGAGACTTCTTAGTGTTTGTATATGTGAATATATGAATATTTATATATACGCTACCGCTCAAAAGTTTGGGATTAGTAAGACTTGTAATGTTTTTTTTTTTTTTAAAGTGTCTTATGCTCATCAAGGCTCCATTTATTTGATTAAAAATACAGAAAAAACAGTAATATTGCAAAATGTTATTGCAATATAAAATAATGGTTTTTATTTTAATATACTTTTAAAATACAATTTATTTCTGTGATGCAAAGCTGAATTTTCATCAGCTGTTACTCCAGTCTTAAGTGATCATTCAGAAATCATTCTAATATGCTGATTTATTATTAGGAATACCAACAGTTGTGCTGCCAAATATTTTTTTTAGGACTCTTTGATGAATAACAAGTTAAAGAGAACAGCATTTAGTCAAAATAGAAATCTTTTCTAACAATTTAAATCTAGGCTATCGCCTTTTATTAATTTAACACATCCTTGGTGAATAAAAGTAGTACTTTCTTTAAAAAAAATAAATAAAAATGTACTGACCTCAAACTTTTGAACAGTGTATAATGTTAGAAAGCCTTTCTATTTTAAATAAATGCTGTTCTTTTTAACCTTTTATTGATCAAAGCATCCTGAAAAAAAGTATCACAGGTTTTAAAAAAAGAAATTAAGCACCACAACTCTTTCCAGCACTGATAATAAATAATAAATTATTTTTTAAGGATCATGTGACTGAAGACTGGAGTAATGATTCTGAAAATTCAATTTTAATTACAGATATAAATTAAATTTTAATGTATATTAATATAGATAATAAAAAAGTAAACGTTTATTTAAAGTTAAATCAAATGCCATTTAAATGTTAAAGTGCTACTTTCTCTTTCACACTATCTTTTTGTCTCGTTCTTTCTATGTGACTCCTCCCTTAAGTGCAGGGCATAACCCGTCAGCAGTTTTTCCACATCTCTTCTGCAGCTCACCGCAGTCATATTCATGATTTCTGTTCAAGGAATTTTATACCAGGACATATGCAAGTCCCTGCGCACTTTACGCCGTTGACCTCTCCCGTCAGACGTCTTCGTTCAGTCTGGCGCGAGCTCATAGGCTGCCGGCCGGTTATGTAACGCCCCGTCACTATAGTTATGCAAGTGAAACATGGATCTGCACACGCTGGCTCCCCTCCCACCCTGATCTCTCTTAAAGGGGCGGAGCTACATCATCCTGCAACAGGGTTTGTGGAGCACTAGAGCATATATGAGGAGGCTGAGATGTTTGTGTGCCGTTGCCATTGACTTTGTTACGCAATTCTATTATAACCGGGGATTTTCGTGCCTTTCATTACTTAAAACATCTGCTGAAGATGTAAGGATTGTTCAGATCGAATATAAGCAAAAGGATATGATGTCATTTAAGATGTCAGAAAATACATTTGAAACATAGCTTTTACTAGATCGTAGTGTAACCACACATTTAGTCTCAAATTATACATTACATTCTGTTCATCCCATTAAGAAGACAGATTGATTCTCATAAAATCAAGAGTTTTATACAGTCATACTATTAAAGTTTATTTTAATGTCTGTTGTGGACATGCAAAAAAAAAGAGAAAGGACTAGATGAATCATCGGTGTTCCTGGTCTGTTTTCCAAAAAGAAAATGTTAAATGCAGGAAATGTTGTCTACTTTTAGGAGTACCTTTATTTGGTCGGAAAATACAGTAAAAACTGAAATTATTACAATTTAAAATAACTATTTTCTATTTAAATGCAGATTTTTCAGCATTGTTACTCTAGTTTTCAGTGTCACATGATCCTTCATAAATCATTCTAATATGCTGATTTGCTGCTCAAGAAACATTAATATATATTTTTTTATGAATAGGAAATTCAAAAGAACAGCATTTATTTGTAATAAAAATACTTTGTAAAATTCTGAATTGCACTTTTGATCAATTTATCAATGTCTTTCTTTCTTATTTGAAAGTATTTAAAAAAAAAATTCCTGTGATGCAAAGCTAAATTTTTAGCATCATTACTCTAGTTTTTAGTGTCACATGATCCTTCATAAATCATTCTAATATGCTGATTTGCTGCTCAAGAAACATTACTATTTTTTATGAATAGAAAATTCAAAAGAACAGCATTTATTTGTAATAAAAAAATGTTTTGTAACATTATAAATTGCACTTTCGATCAATTTACCAGTTGCTTGCTTTATTTGAATGTATTTAAAAATGTCATTTATTCCTGTGATGCAAAGCTGATTTTTCAGCATTGTTACTGTAGATTTCAGTATCACATGATCCTTCAGAAATCATTCTAATAGGCTGATTTGCTGCTCCAGAAAAACTTCTAAACATTTTTTAATAGAAAACGTAAAAAAAAAAAAAACATTTATTTGTAATCTAGATCTTTTGTAACATTATAAATTGCACTTTCAATCAATATATCAGTTTCTTTTTTTTAAATACTACTTTTATTTCATCTTATTTTTATTTGTCACTAGGGCTGTGCAATATATCGAAATTATCAAAATATCGCTACAACTTCACTTCAAAAATCACTCACTGCTTTTGCTTTAATAACTTTTGTAGCTTAAATAAGATTCAGTGCATATTAAATTCATAGAGTGAAGACTAAGACTGTTTTGTTTTTTCCTTTTCATTAAACTGATGTTAACATTATTACACTAATGTTAAAATGACATTATGTAATGCTAGAGTAAAACATTACCGTTCACTTTCAAAAGTTGTTGTAGGGTGAAACATGTATGCTAGTTAAATTATAATAAGAATCGGAATGGGCTTTATACATACATACACATAAATAACCATATATATGACAAGATAATTATAGAAGTTCACAGAACTTAACAAAAAATGATCACGTATCGCATTTTTCTTCAATATCGCACAGCCCTATTTGTCACATTCTGCCTAGATAGCTTTGTGAAATCTCACTTTATCCTACTTCATATCAAATGTACTCAGATTTGATTTATTAAATCCCACAGCATTTTTCTTTTAATGTGAACAGGCAAATGCTGGAAACTTCATGTTCTATCCAGTTAGGATGCTGTGTTTCTCCCTGTGCTGTTAGTATGAAACGCTGACCGCTAAATTACATGTTCCTGCTGCTTGCCTGGTTTCAAGAAGTCTCCAGCGATGCTGCCAAAAGTCTCACGTCGTTAAACTGATTAATAAACACATGTCAGTATTTCCTGACCTTGATTACTTTTCCAGCCCTTGGAATCACTTTTCTACAGTTTTACTAAAAATCCTCTAACAGGAGTCCTCTGGTTCCTCTAGGTGGTGGACATTATGCGAGTGAACGTCGATAAGGTCCTGGAACGAGACCAGAAGCTGTCCGAACTGGACGATCGTGCCGATGCCCTGCAGGCCGGCGCTTCTCAGTTTGAGACCAGCGCTGCCAAACTCAAGAGGAAGTACTGGTGGAAGAACTGCAAGGTATCCACACAAGAGACCATTAGTTTTAAATTTGCTCCCAGTTTTTTGAGGGTTTTGTTTTTCATGCAGTTGTAATATAATCTAATAAAACTCTGTAATATAACTTTTACTGTGTTAAGGTCATATGCAAAAAACAAAAACACTATACAGTTGAGGTCAAAAGTTTACACCCCCTTTTAGAATCTGCAAAATGTTATTTATTTTACCAAAATAAGAGGGATCATACAAAAATATTTTTTATTTAGTACTGACCTGAATAAGATACTTCACATAAAAGCACTACATTTAGTATTGTGCAAGTACTCAATGAAGGCAAAATGAGTTAAATTTATCCTGATCTTCAAATTCACAAAGTTTTTAACCCATGGCTCTTAATGCATTGTGTTTCCTTCTGGAGCATGAGTGAGTGTTTGAACCTTCTGTAATAGTTGCATAACCCTCAGTTGTCCTCAGTGTAAAAAGAAGGATCTCAAAATCATAGTCATTGTTGGAAAGGGTTCAAATACACAAAAATGCAGAATAATTTGTGGGACCTAAAAGATTTTTCTGAAGAACAGCAGGTAGATTAACTGTTCAGGACAAACAAGGGACTCACTAAACAAAAATAATCCAGGTGACAACACAGTATTAAGGCTTGTGCACACCGGTTTGACACTCCACATCCTGTCTGACCAATGAGAGTGGCGCTTTTGTTCATGTAAACATGACTTGGTGGCGTTCAAGCGAAACGGGCACACATTGATACCTAACAAAGAAGAGGAAGTAAGTAGACGAAGAAGATGCATCAATAATCGCCCCCAGTGTGCACAAGGCTTTAAGAATCAAGGGGATATAAACTTTTGAACGGGGTTATTTTTATAAATTCAACTATTATTTTCTCTTGTAGACTATATGTAAACATCTATGCGAAATGTCTTATTCAGGTCAGTACTAAATAAACAGTAACACGCATTTTGTATGATCCCTCCTATTTTGGTAAAATAATTAACATTTTGCAGTTTCTAAAAGGGGGATGCAAACTTTTGACTTCAACTGTGTATATATATAATTTTTATGTTGTTGTTTGTTTTGATAACAAGTGGATAACATTTGAACATACGGCACCAAATGACGATGTGAACTTGTTTGTTGTCTTTACAGATGTGGGCCATTTTGATAGCTGTGGTTGTGATCATTATTGTCATCATTATCAGTGAGTATCAAAGTGTTTACAGCCTCCTTAAAGGATAAAATAAAGAATAACACTTTTCTGATAATTGACTCACCCCCATGTCATCCAAGATGTTCATGGCTTTCTTTGTTCAGTCGAAAAGAAATTAAGGTTTTTGAGAAAAACATTCCAGAATTTTTCTCCATATAGTGGACTTCAATAGGGATCGACAGGTTGAATGTTCAAATTGCAGTTTCAGTGCAGCTTCAAAGGATTCTACACAATCCCAGCCAAGGAATTAAAGGTCTTAATTTAAAATGTACAGTCATGGCCAAACGTTTTGAGAATGACATAAATATTGGAAATTGGAAAAGTTGCTGCTTAAGTTTTTATAATAGCAATTTGCATATACTCCAGAATGTTATGAAGAGTGATCAGATGAATTGCATAGTCCTTCTTTGCCATGAAAATTAACTTAATCCCGAAAAAAACTGTCCACTGCATTGTTAAGAAGGCTTCAGGGCGTCCAAGAAAGTCCAGTAAGCGCCAGGATCGTCTCCTAAAGAGGATTCAGCTGCGGGATCGGAGTGCCACCAGTGCAGAGCTTGCTCAGGAATGGCAGCAGGCAGGTGTGAGCGCATCTGCACGCACAGTGAGGCCAAGACTTTTGGAAGATGGCCTGGTGTCAAGAAGGGCAGCAAAGAAGCCACTTCTCTCCAAAAAAAACATCAGGGACAGATTGATCTTATGCAAAAGTATGGCGAATGGACTGCTGAGGACTGGGGCAAAGTCATGTTCTCCGATGAAGCCTCTTTCCGATTGTTTGGGGCATCTGGAAAAAGGCTTGTCTGGAGAAGAAAAGGTGAGCGCTACCATCAGTCCTGTGTCATGCCAACAGTAAAGCATCCTGAGACCATTCATGTGTGGGGTTGCTTCTCATCCAAGGGAGTGGGCTCACTCACAATTTTGCCCAAAAACACAGCCATGAATAAAGAATGGTACCAAAACACCCTCCAACAGCAACTTCTTCCAACAATCCAACAACAGTTTGGTGAAGAACAATGCATTTTCCAGCACGATGGAGCACCGTGCCATAAGGCAAAAGTGATAACTAAGTGGCTCGTGGACCAAAACGTTGACATTTTGGGTCCATGGCCTGGAAACTCCCCAGATCTTAAAACTTGTGGTCAATCCTCAAGAGGCGGGTGGACAAACAAAAACCCACTAATTCTGACAAACTCCAAGAAGTGATTATGAAAGAATGGGTTGCTATCAGTCAGGATTTGGCCCAGAAGTTGATTGAGAGCATGCCCAGTCGAATTGCAGAGGTCCTGAAAAAGAAGGGCCAACACTGCAAATACTGACTCTTTGCATAAATGTCATGTAATTGTCGATAAAAGCCTTTGAAACGTATGAAGTGCTTGTAATTATATTTCAGTACATCACAGAAACAACTGAAACAAAGATCTAAAAGCAGTTGAGCAGCAAACTTTGTGAAAACTAATATTTGTGTCATTCTCAAAACTTTTGGCCACGACTGTATGTACTTTTTAACCACAAATGCTCGTCTTGCACTAGCTCGACTTCACACATTACATAGTCATGTTGGAAAGGACATTCGTTACATAGGCAAAAGTACCAACTCAGTGTTTACAAAGCGAACGTGCAAAGAAAGTCAAACGACCTTTACAAAAAAAGACTAGATAAGACCATTGTTTCTTGGCTGGGATTGTGTAGAGCTCTTTGAAGCTGCATTGAAACGGCAATTTGGACCTTCAACCCGTTGGCTCCCATTGAAGTCCACTATATGGAGAAAAATCCTGGAATGTTTTCTGCAAAAACCTTTGTTTCTTTTCGCCTGAAGAAAGAAAGATTTAAACATCTTGGATGACATGGGAGTGAGTCAATTATTAGGAAATTTTTATTCTGGAAGTGAACTAATCCTTCAACTACATTACATAGGCAGCAGTTGCACAAGAGGCGTGATCGTGAGACGCCAGCCAAATTTATTTGATTATTATTAAATAAGTTGTTCACTTCCAGAACTAAAATTTAGATAATTTACTCACCCTCTTGTCATCCAAGATGTTCATGTCTTTCTCTCCTTAGTCATAAAGAAATAGTTTTCTGAGAAAAACATTTCAGGATTTCTCTCCATATAATGGACTTCTATGGTGCCCCCAAGTTTGAACTTCCAAAATGTAGTTTAAATGCAGCTTCAAAGGGCTCTAAACGATCCCAGCCGAGGAAGAAGGGTCTTATCTATCGAAACGATGGGTTATTTTCTACAAAAAAAAAAAAAGTTATATACTTTTTTTTTTTCTGTGTGAACTCTGTATTCCGGTTCGAGGCAGTTAGGATATGTCAAAAAAACTCCCATCTCATTTTCTCCTCCAACTTCAAAGTCGTCCAGTTTTGTCTTTTTTTTTTTACCTTCTTTATTCACTCTTAAAAAACAGGGTCGGTACTTCTGGAGCAATGTTGGATGATTTAGAAGTTGGAGAAGAAAATGAGATGGGAGTTTTCTGACATACCTAACTGTCTTGAACTGGAATACACAGAGATGATGCAGAGCTAGACTTTTTTTTTTAAAATATCCGATCATTTCTCTAAATAAGAACCTTCTTCCTCGGCTGGGATCATTTATAGCCCTTTAAAGCTGCATTTAAACTGCATTTTGGAAGTTCAAATTCGCGGGCACCATAGAAGTCCACTACATGGAGAGAAATCTTGAAATATTTTCCTCAAAAAACAATTTCTTTACGACTGAAGAAAGAAAGACATGAACATCTTGAATGACAAGGGGGTGAGTAAATGATCTGTACATTTTTGTCCTGGAAGTGAACTGCTCCTTTAAAATGCATAGTAGTTTTATGAAAGTATATTCACTTTAAAGGAATTTATTCCCTGCTCCTTTTCTCTTTCAGTCTGGTCGCAGTCATAAAGACATAAATCTGGTTATGATTGGAGGAGAAGATCAGGATATGAAGGAGTGTCAACTTCAGAAAGAGAGAGGGATAACAAACGAACGAATGAATGAACGAACGCTCTTCCAGTATGTTCTAACCTGCTGATTTTCAAAAGCATATCTTGTAAACTATCCTCAATGTTTTTGTTTTCCTTTTTATAGGTTTTGTTTTTAATGACTAGGATTTGAATATGTTCCAGAAAGCCATTTCCAAAAACATCTTAACACACTCCTCTGTGCAAACCACAGAACAGTGACTGACAGTGTACAGGTTACAAAATGGTTCAAACCCATAAAACACACATTTTCATGATTTCGCCATTATTTAGAGGCCAAAACATGTGTTGACCAAAACTCTTGTTGTGAAAGCCATTTGCCAACATCTGATCTCATTGATGAATCCCTCATGGACTCTTTTAGTGGACGGCCGTAATCAGACACTCTTGTTTTGGCCGCTTCAGAGTCGTTCTGTGCCAACAAGACATAAGAGCCTTTGCTGAACAACCACAGACGTGCCTTTAAACAACTCCACTGCCATCCTGTAACAACAGCACATGACTTTGCTCTGATTTTACTCAGAATATCTGCACAAAAATGTAAGTTTGAGATATTATTGAAAAAATTTAATTTTGAAGTTATAATTGACTAATAATTTAACCGCATTATATGTATTGCCTTATGTAGAAATAGTTTGCTAGGAAATATCTTTGCTTAACAAGATTTCAGTAGTATTTTGGTGTTTTCTTCACCTCTCGCTCACGGTGCCAAAACTTTTGGAGCTTTTTTTTTTTTTGTATGTGTATAAATTGTAAACAAGTGCAATTCTATACTGTGGCCTTGCAAACCGTTAAGCCTGTCGAATTGCCCGTGTTGGCTCAATAAAACACAGATTTAACATTATTTTGTATTCACAAAGACTGTATTGATTGCAGTAGGTGATTCTGGAGTCACTTTTTATTTCATTTACTGTGTTCAAACTCGTGTTCATTAAGGAGAAGAGATGTTTTGATGTACTTGTCCTCCGGTTGTTGTGCATCTTGACCGTCTACTACTGCAGATTTAATCCAGTTTGCAATGTTCTTTCGAGACAGGATGCACATCATGAACCTGTGAAACAGCCATTATCGCTCAAAACAACAACAGGCTGAGGGGTGTCATCAGAAGGATGTGTCTTTTTGGATATTTTTGAAACCGAACTTTAGAAAGAGACACTGTGTTTTGATACTTTTTTACTCTCTTCTAGGATAATAAAGGCTTTTCGAATAGCAAATTAAAACACTAAAATGATTTCTTGATAAAGTCACAGTAATACTAAATAAACAGTTGATTATTCAATGAGCAGAAGTTAGGCTTACTTTTAAAAAAATCCAGCTTTTATGGAAGTCTGTGTCTGCCGTGGGGAGAAAAGGGTATTCATTCATTAATTTATATTCTGAGACACAAACAGACTTCCATACTAATACTATATCTATCTATCTATCTATCTATCTATCTATCTATATCTCAAGATATAAATTCTGACTTTTTCTTGCAATTCCAAGTTTATAGTTTGCACCAATTTACTTACGTATTTATTTATTGGGATAGAATACAAAAAAATGAAACACTAATTGTAACTTTATTATTAATATCATTTCTACCAAAGCAAACAAGCTCAGGACTAAATGAATTAAAAAAATGTAATATTGTGGTGGGGGGATGGTACATAGAGGCTTTTGGATCTGAACTCTTCATATATATATATATATATATATATATATATATATATATACATACATATATTGACCAGCTTTTTGCATGTCTCCACTGGGATTTTTGCTCATTCATGTTTAGCGATGAGCTCCAACTCTTTCAGGTTGGAGGGTCTCCTTGCCATCACCCTGATCTTTAGTTCCCTCCACAGATTCTCAATTGGATTTAAGTCAGGACTCTGGCTGGGCCACTGCAAAACGTTAATGTTTTTGTCTGCTTACCATTTCTTCACCACTTTTGCTGTGTGTTTTGGGTTGTTGTCGTGCTGAAATGTCCACTGATGCCCAAGGCCAAGTTTCTCTGCAGACTGCCTGATGTTGTTGTTGAGAATTTTCATGTAGTGCTCCTTTTCATGGTGCCGTTTACTGTGATTAGTTTCCCCGGTCCACCAGCTAAAAAAACCCCCAAAACATTAGGTTCCCACCAGCATGTTTGACAGTGGGGATGGTGTTCTTAGGGTTGAAGGCTTCTCCTTTTTTACACCAAATGAAGGCTACATCATTGTGGCCAAACAATTCAATTTTTGTTTAATCTGACCATAAAACAGAAGACCAGAAGTTGTCTTCTTTCTCCAGATGAGCATTTGCAAAGGCCAGGCGGGCTTTTGTGTGCCTTATATGGAGAAGTGGTGTCCTCCTTGGTCTGCGTCCGAGGAACCCAGTGGTGTACAGTGTCTGTGGACTGTCTGCCTTGAGATGTTGCCACCAGCAGAGCCCAGATTCATCAGGATGGCCTTAGTGGTGATTCTTTTTACAGGGGTATGAATAATAATATATAATGCTCAATTTAAATTTTTATTGCTTTACCTAGAGCTCTGTTACTTATGTATGTTGAATGTTTATGTGTCACAGTATAATGGTATATTTTCAGTTAACAAACACTTTTCAGTGACTTATTTAACCAGAGCTACAAGTATAAGCCACAAAATTCACATAAGTACGCAAGTGCGCGCAAAAAGAAGGGTTCATTATGCGCGCGTCCGTCTATCTATGCGCGCTATGTAAATCTGGCGCACTCAACCGTGATTAAAAGTATTCCCGAGTCTTAGCAGCGAGCAGGAAAGTAGATCAGGAGGTAGGCTATCTAATCTACTTTATTCCTGCCAACTCCCAGCCAGCGACGTAACGTATGGGATCGCGTCGTCGTGACAGCAGTTTACGATATTTCACCTTTTTCCCTCTGTTATTTAACAAAAGTAATCGTACCCGCTCAGTGTGTGACCTGATTTAACCCGGGGGCGGCGTTATAACTGTTCGTTACAACGCGAGATCTCCACTGCTACGCCATTGTTTTCATCTGTTGTATAACATGGTCGTACACGTGAGTCCAGCCGCATCCTCAGCTGGGCTGGCGTCATGTCCACGCCCATCGACCAATCAGACCTATACAGGGAAGAACTCCCACCAATAGGAGTCGAGCAGGCGTGGCTTCAGTCGGCCAGATTCACGTGGGTCTGGTGTGTTGCGTTCCGGAGCAGTAATGGAGGGACACATGAGAAACTGGAGCAAGTGATTATTGTACATAAACATCAAGTAAGTACTCGTCTTTAACGCATCTGAAACGCGCGGGATAGATTTATAGATATGTTAATTCGCTGATGTTCAAGAGCGTTTAGTAAGACGAGAAACGCTGCATTCGAGGTAATAGCGTCTTCAGTTTAAGGTATTCCACTTTATAATTACGTTATTAATTATCTAAATAATATAATTTTCCGCATTCACTTTTAATACGTAAGATATGTAATAATCTGTTTGTGTTTGTTATTAAAATATCACGCTGGGTTGTGTATATGTTGCTGCGCGCATGCGCATTGCCCGTCTGACTTGTTATATTCTAAATTATACGACTTGTGTTTTATTTAAATGTTTACGTTTTTGTCATATCAGAGGGTCTGTGTGAGATGTAAGAGTCAGACTGAGGGAATTAGGTGAATGTCTTTTTATAAGCAAACTCGTGGCCGTGCATGTGCAATGGCGGAGGCGAGCATCAGTATCACAAACTAATGTTCTGTCTAGTGGGCTTGTTATGAATGTGAAAACTCTAGAGCTTTTATATGTTCCTCAAGTGCATCCTAAGTGATGTTTAAATAGGCCAAATGTGATTGTGAGGGTCTGTAATTGCTTTAAAATCAGCAATTTGTCATGTGGAATGAGGATTATGTACATTTGCATGAGCTGGAATGAGTTTCTTCAGGTGGTTCTACAAGTATGTTGTTATCGTTTATTGTTGAACATTTGATGCTTGTTGGGAACATCCACCTGTATCTTGTTCAAACCAGTTATGTTTGACTTTTTTATGAATCAGTCAGTGTTACCCAGTCATGGAAATGTGTGGTCAACTGTTATGGATTTTCCTTTGAATGATGCTGTTAATTAGAAATCAGGGTGGATGCAAATGCCGGCTAATGCAACTTGGAACAAATATTTAATGCAATATTTACTAAAATATCAAGAAACTGCACATTATTGAGATTTAGGATGAAGCTATGTTAATCAGGCAAGTCTGGTTAGGAAAAATGTGACCAAATATCAGCAATATCATCCTTTAAAGAAGGCCAAATAATGGTCAAATATCAGCAAAAAATGTCTTATAATCTGCTCTGAAATATGTGAACGGCTAGATATTGTGGTTTATGTATGTTTGTGTAAACCAAAAATGTATCACAAAAAAGGGGTTGTGGCTCTAGGGGGTGTGTAATAACTTTAAAGACCAAGCAAAAAAAAAAAAAAAAAAATATATATATATATATATATACACACACACACTTTTTCCCCCACAGCAGAAACAAACGTGCATATTACTAATATATATGTGTATATATAATATTCTTAAGAAAAAAATTGCATGATATAAATTCTATCTTTTTTTTATCTATTCAAAGTTTATATTTTACATCTAACAATTCTGCCTTTTTTTGGCAGGAAACAAAAAAAGCTAATTGTGACTTTAGGTCACAATTCATTTGCAATTCTCTCAATTCTGGATTTATGTCTCAGTCTTTTACTTTTTTTAGATAAAATTGTAAAAGTGACCTATTATTATGCATGTTTGTGGAAACCAAAAGAGGGTTATATAATACATTTGTATTATTTTATTTTTATAACTATATATTTAAATACGAAAATATATATGATTCTGCTCTAAAAAATTTCATTGACTTTATATTGTGGTTTATGCATGTTTTTGTAAACCAAAACTTTTTCACAAAACAGGGTTAAGGGTAATTTAAAAGTGATTTTTTTTTATTGATAAAATACATTCCCAAGGCATATCCCACACAACATAAGCCATTCATAAGTTTAATTTACTAGTAAAAAAATAATAGCTGTTAATACCGTGGCTTTAAGCATCTTAACCAATAGCAGAGCTGACTCATCCAGTGGCATGAGCTTGGAGCGGGCCTGTCTACGAAACCAGTTTAAAAAGTCTATACTTTTGCAGAAATGTCACACTACTGCTTTAAATCTAGTAATCTCTCTGTCTAGTGTTATTTCCCATACAGTGGACTCACCAGAACCCAAGCAGTTTTATTATGTCTGGCCTGGGTGACATTTGCATGTCTTATCTTTTTACTGTGTAGAAAAGTAGTGAAGTAAAGATACATGCAGGGTTTTATGGCTCATGGTAGTATGCGTTGTACATAAAGAGTGTTACCTGTTGCAAAAGTTTGCAAGTTGCTGTACAAACAGCAGCAGTCACTACACAGACGGGTCATGACCCTACAATATAGGAAGTAAGACGTCAACAGCGTTTGTACAGAAAAGATTAATAGATATGCAATCCCCAAAAATTGATTTAAATTTGATTTATGTAGTGATAGTAACCTTTGCATAAACTTAAAAGGTGCATAACAAACAAATAATAAAAATTACCTAGTTTTAGACAAAGAATATATGACACATATAAGGCGTTTACTGTTAGACTAACCCTGTTGTTTCTGTAAAGAGCTGTTTATATCAAGTGTGTGTAACATCAGTACTACTAGGTAGTTGTATAATGTGTATTATATTTCTTCCTGGATGGGGATGGATGACACCATTGGGTGTTTGTGGTGTTTTTGAGCATTAAAGCTGATATGATTATGTTCACACTCAGCTATCTTGCGCTGCAGGTTCAAAACAACGCCTCATGAACATGATACAATAATTTTAGTGGTTAATAAGATGTAATGTGGTGATTGGGTTGTTTTCCTGGTTGTTTTGTCCTACACAGTGTAAGTAGGCTAACCTCCCACAACATATTGAGAGCTCTGAAAAGTGTAATGCGTCATATTAATGCGTCATAGTCAAATTATGCTTCAAGTCATATATGTTGTAAACAGCACGGGTCAAGAAAACTATATATATATATATATATATATATATATATATATATATATATATATAATTAATTTGTTTTTTTAGTACACAAAATGATTCTAGAAATGTAATTTAAAAATTTATTTAAAAAATATTTTTTATATATAGTGTAATTTTATGTATAATATATATATATATATATATATATATATATATATATATATATATATATATATATATATTATATATATATATATATAAATTTATGATAATAATAGTAACATTTAATTATTTAAAATTCATGGTAAAATCAATTCTGATATAAAACATTGGAATTCTGAGATAGTAAGTCCAAATTATGTGATAAAAGGTCATAATAATAACATTGAAAGGTGATTATTTAATTTCAATATTTTTTATATGTATATTTCAATTTGATCTGTTTTGAAATCAAATATATTATTACAATGTATATTTATATATTTTTTCCATTTTATCCTTTTGTTAAAAAACTGTAAAAAAAAGTCATCATGTATAAAATATATTTAAATTTTTTTATTAAATATAACATTAAAAGGTGATTATTTTAATTTCAATAATATCACACATGCATATATACAGAGAGAGAGAAGAGGAGATGAGATGAGAGATTTTGACATTCATCCGTGTTTCTTTTGCAGTTCTTTCAATGGAAGAATCTACGTAACCGCCAAGTAAAACGTCGTCATTATTCTAATGGGTTTCTCAATAGACCTTCATTGTTAATGTGGACAAAAGCAGCGAAGCATCTAGATTCTGAGCTTCAGTAGAGGTGGGCAGCGGTCGGAGGAGAACTTGCAGCGGGGAATGCCGGGAGGAGACGGCTTTCCCGATGGAGAAGAGGAGACCTCTTCTCCAGACTCCAGCGAGCGTGCTGGGCAAACAGACCAAACCAGCAGAGGCCAGGACCCCGGGACCAGCGGAATAGGGTCTGGCTCCAGAGCGGGTTCAGGCGAGGAGGAGGAAGCTGAGGAGCAACAAGGAAGGACCAGCAGAGGGGAGAGCTCAGCGGGGTGTGAGGAGAGCGGAGGAGAGCAGACGCACGAGGATGTGGACATGAACAGCGGCCACGACTCCAGTAGTGGAAACGACAGCGTCGGTGGCTCTAGACATCATCATCATTCCTCGGCCAACTGCAGCCCTGGAAGCACCACGGGATCAGGAAGCACCAAGAGGTACACTGATCACTATTATTAATGCTCATGCGATTTGAACAAACACTTAACCAGGGCAAATCCATTTGAGTGTCTTCTTTCTTCCTGTTCTGCAGTTGTATGATTTAAAATTACACACATAATGACAAAATGTTTGGTTAAATCAAGTTCTTCTACATCTCTTTGTGTCTTCAGCTCAAAATCTGCCACTGGTTCCTCATCGTCCAGCTTTCGCAGCGCTCATCATACGGAGTGCAGGTAAACTAACCCACCTCAGACCATCACAACCACATATTTGAATTAAACTGAAGTATACAGTTATGCAACTCCAGTTGGATTTGCATTGGTGGATATGCATTATTATCAAGGATCTTAGTGTGTATACAAGGATCAAGCTGTTGGACACTTCAAAAAGGTCTAATTTCACAGCATTTGATACAAAATAGATCAAATTAATTCATTACAAAATGGTGTTATTTATTGTAAAGAATTGTAAAGTCCCTTCACTTTTCTTGTTTCTTCAGCTGTATAGTTATTATAATTATGGAAGCCCAATTCTGCCACATAAGAAAACAAATTCATGCTTTGTTAAAACAATAAGAATAAAAAGTCATAACTATGATAAATTGAAATTATGAGATAGGAAGTGAATTATGAGGAAAAATTGAGAAAAATGAAAAAGTCATAATTATAACATTTGAAAGCTGAATATTTAATATATATATATATTTACATTTATTTTGAAATAAAATATATTACAGTGTATCTTTTTTATTTATTTCTATTTTATTTATTTGTAGGAAAATTATATATATATATGTGTATTTTGACAAAATATATTAAATGATTTTTTAAATATTTTTAATAAAATATATTATTAAAATATACTAAATATATATTTTTAATAATAATTATATATTTTATTTATTTAAAAAATAAAATAAATATAAAAAGTCTTAATTATCAGAAATGTTCACCATATATTAAAATCATGCTTTGTTAAATCAATATGAGATAAAAGTCATAATTATAATTCCAAGATAAGTGACAATTATCAGAATGTTTTTCAACATGATGAAATTAAGCTTTTTAAAACAATACGAATAAAATAAACAATAACAATTATGACATAAATTGAAATTATGAGATAATAGTCAATTATGAGATGAATTGACAAGAAGGGGAAATTACAAAAAAGGTAATAATTATAGAAATGTTTGCCACATATTAAACTCATGCTTTTGATTTAAAAAGTCAAAATTATGTAATTATGACTTTTTTATGAGATTAAAAGTCGAAATGGACAAGTCAGTTATGAGATAAATTGACAAAGTTGAAATTACTAAATAAAAGTAAATAAAAATGTTATTTCTGTATTCAAATCATGCTGATATAAAATGTTGAAATTATGAGATAGAAAGTCAAAATTATCAAATAAAAAGATAATAATGACAAAGTGAATTGTGACAATAAAAGTTTCGTCATAATTATGACTTCTATGAGATTTAAATCAAAATTGACAAGTCAGTTACGAGATAAATTGACAAAACGTTGAAATGACTAGATTTTTATTGAAATTTTCACCCAAAACAAAATCATGCTTTGTTAAATCATAATTCTGGCATAGTCAAAATTGTGAGATAATAAGTCAAAATTATAAGACAAGTAAATTATGAGATAAATTGACAAAACGTTGAAATGACAAGATTTTTATTAAAATTTTCACCCAAAACAAAATCATGCTTTGTTAAATCATAATTCTGGCATAGTCAAAATTGTGAGATAATAAGTCAAAATTATAAGATAAGTCAATTATGAGATAAATTGACAAAACGTTGAAATTACAAGATTTTTATAAAAATTTTCACCACAAAACAAAATCATGCTTTGTTAAATCATAATTCTGGCATAGTCAAAATTATAAGATAAAAGTCAGTTGTGAGATAAATTGATAAAAAGTGGAATTTACAAGATAAAGTCACGATTATCATAGAAATGTTCACCACGTAACGTTACATAATTACTTTTTATGAGATAAGTCTAAATTGATACAAATGAATTGATCTAAATTGATATATAAATTATGAGAAAAATTAACAAAAAGTTGAAGTTATGAGCTGTAAAGCCATAATTATGACATAATTTATAATTACATTTCAACTCATTTCATTTTTACATTCATATGTGACCCTGGACCACAAAACCAGTCATAAGGTTAAATTTTACAAAACTGAGATATATACATCATATGAAAGCTCAATAAATAAGCTTTCTATTGATGTATGGTTTGTTAGGACAGGACAATATTTGGCTGAGATACATCTATTTGAAAATCTGAAATCTAAGGGTGCAAAAAATCTAAATACTGAGAAAATCACCTTTAAAGTTGTACAAATTAAGTTCTTAGCAATGCATATTACTAATCAAAAATTACATTTTGATAGGTTTACAGTAGGAATTTTACAAAAAAATCTTCATGGAACATGATCTTTACTTAATTTCCTAATGATTTTTGACATAAAAGAAAAATCAATAATTTTGACCCATACTATGTATTTTTGACTATTGCTACAAATATACCCCAGCGACTTAAGACTGGTTTTGTGGTCCAGGGTCACATATATCTATTAAAATTATGAAAGCCTATTTCCTTCACATAACAAAATCAAAATCATGCTTTGATAAATCATAATTATAACTTAAGTCTAAATTGAGAAGAAATTCTTATGAAGTCATTATTACACAAATTGACAAAAACGTCAAGTTGTATGCATAATTATGACTTGTGACTCAGTTTCAACTTTTTATCCAAAAATTATGACTTAGTCTCATAATTTCATATTTTTGTCTTCATTTTGGTTTTAAAAACAATGTTTTTTTTCCTCATGTGGCAGAAATGAGCTTTCATATATAACTAATTGATAATAGGTTGAAGTTGTAATCAAATGTTAACAAAAACAAACATGTTCATGTGCAGTGAGCAGACGGAGAATGGCCGTGAGCAGACGCACCGAGATATGATGCAGACGGTGCAGGAAATGAAAAAACGACTGCCATCTGAGAAGAGAAGCCGGAGTAAAGCCAGTACTGTGGAAGCACTGAACTACGCACTGAACTGTGTTAAACAAGTACAAGGTAAACATACACACACTTGTTTTGGCGAGTATCTCGAAGCATAAAGCCACTAGAGCGGTTGTTGTTGTCATAACGGTGGCACACATGCAGATCGCTAGCAGAACGTCTGTGATTATGTAACAGTCCGTCAGCTGCGTCTGCAGGAAGGGCGCGTCCAGGTCCTAACTGCTCGCCGGCAGAAAAACCCTGCTAAATCTGTTCACAGAGCTCATGCACCATCAGAGCTTTCCCCGTTTTGTTTATCGCTTTATCGAATATGTTTTACAGTATAATGTCTAGATTAAGCTGGTGTGGGCAGATGATGATAGTTTCTGCATGAGGTCATGATGTGCGTCATGTATTTAAGTAATTGTAAAGCTCGACCCATGGAATGTGGCTCAGATGTATTTCCTGTTTTTTAGGTTATAGATTTTCATAGAAGTAAGAGTATCATTACAGACATTATTTTTGCTGAACATTTAGGCTATTTTAGGCTATTTTTAAACCTCAGAAAAGAATAAAAAAAAGAGAATAAAAAGTCAATTATGAGATAAATTTACAAAAAGTGAACAATTGGGCTATTTTAGGCTATTTAAAAAAAAAAAAAAATTGTAAACACAACAACTCGAAGGCCAAAACTAAATATTTTATTTTATTTTATTTTAGACAAGTAAATTACAAATCTGAATCTGACCATGATTTTAAAAAAATTATTATTGAGTTATTTTATTTTATTTTATTTTATTTTATTTTATTTTATTAGGCTATTTTAACAAACAAAACAAGTCAAATACCAAACACTGAATATTTTATTTATTTTAAATTTTAAATTTATTTAATTTTATTTAAAAGTCTTAATTATGACGTTGAAATTATGAGATAAGTCAATTCTGAGGTAAATTGACAAAGTGGAATTATCATAGAAATGTTTGGATTTTAATAGTAGCAAAAGTAGCAAAACATCTGCTGTGGTTTAGACATTACAGACATTGTTTTTTATTTTATTTTATTTTATTTAAAAAAAAAAGTCAGAATTATGACAGAATTATGCTTTGAACATTTGGGCTATTTTAGGCCATTTTTATACATTTAACAAACAAAGCAAGTCAAATACCAAACACTGATTATTTTATTTATTCTTAATTGATTTTATTTTATTTTATTATTTTATTTTAAAAAGTCAGAATTATAATAGAACTGTGCTTTGAACATTTGGGCTATTTTTATAAATTTATTATATTTTATTTTATTTTAAAAAGTCAGAATTATGACAGAATTATGCTTTGAACATTTGGGCTATTTTAGGCAATTTTTATACATTTAACAAACAAAACAAGTCAAATACCAAACACTGATTATTTTATTTATTCTTAATTTATTTTATTTTATTTTATTATTTTATTTTAAAAAGTCAGAATTATAATAGAACTGTGCTTTGAACATTTGGGCTATTTTTATAAATTTATTATATTTTATTTTATTTTAAAAAGTCAGAATTATGATAGAATTATGCATTGAACATTTGGGCTATTTTGGGCTATTTTTATACATTTTATTTTAAAAAGTCAGAATTATGACAGAATTATGCTTTAAACATTTGGGCTATTTTCAAACTTTAAAGTAAACAAAACAACTCAAAGACCAAAACTGATTATTTTATTTTGTTCTGTAATTTTTATTTTAACTTATTTTACATTTTCAGAGAAACATGTGATTATGAACTTCTAATAAAAGTATAATAAAAAAACAAATAAATTATCTTTCGAAGTTTATAATGTTGTCCTCGCTGAACAGATGCTCTGATGACACTGTTGCTACAATAAGGATCTAGTCACCAAAACACAGGAAACTTACTATTGAATCAGTGACGCTTGATATATTTTTAGCACTTATTTGTTTGCCAGTAGCTTTTTTAAATGTCAGCTAAAAATAATGCATGGTTGTGCAACCAACTAATTTTCTGTTATGCATGAAGAAAGACCTATAGATTACAGTTATCACTTTGAAAAGTACAATTTGAAAATGCCACTCTTTAATGTCACTTATGCACGAAAATCAGCTAAAACACCACAGAGGGATTGTTTTATTGAGATTTTTATTTTTAAGCTTTCTGAATATTTGTCATTTTGTTTAGTTGTTGATTAGCTGTGGTTACCCTTACCAAAATGATTAATGTCACAGATTTTGGCATAATTGGAAAAAGGTTGTTATGTTGCTATAAACTTGTTTTGTTTTCCAAAATCAGTTTTGTGTACTGCAGTTTTGTCATAAACTAAAATAGTGTTTGCAAGGGTAATATAACTAACTGTAGTATAATATTTTGGTGGAAATGGTCATATTTTAATATTTTTAATAATAATGTTAGCTTTTTGAGTGCCTGTATGGATTTCTGCTTATTTTTGTTTGTCATCAGTTGAAATAAATGTCAGCAGTCAGTCCGTGATGTAATGCTATGTGAAATTTCCCAGTAGTACTGCTGTCTGGTGTTGTAATATCTGGCATGGTCTCTGGGAGCCACCTGCTCTGTTGTTTAGGCCAAATACTGATTAAACTGATTAACTGGATTGTTGTTCTCACACTCCACTCATTTTTACATTTCCTCTGCCTCCCCCTGCAGCAAACAGCGAGTACTACAACTTACTGATGAGCAGCGGACTGGAGGAGAGACGAGACGCTACTGTTTGCACGCTGGAGGAGCTGGAGGGAATCACATCTGAACACACCTTGAAAAACACTGTATGTCCCTTATTCATTTTCTGTGATTTTATTATTTTTCCATGCACTGCATAGTTTTGAGATGTTTGGCTTTTCATAATGTGTTGTTCAGACTAGTGGAAAGAAAACATGCAAAATACACGTTTGCATATGTAGATTTTAATTACAATACCTATCTTTAAATGCAATTTTTCAAAAGTAAAAAAATCTCTACTTTAGCAGCACTTACATACACCAAACTTTACGGGTTTTATAAATCTATATTTTTAAGGTAATTAACAAGGCAGTATTTCTGATTTTCATTTAGTTTAAGGTGCTAAAATAACTAAAACTAAAAATAAAATATGAAAGACTAAAAAAAAAAAAAAAAAAATTTAAGTAAAATTAATAAAAATGATATAGACAGTTTTAAAAATTCTAATAAAAATACAAACACAAATTCAAATTACTCTAAAAACACAATTACTAAATATTTAACTATAATAATAAAAATAGTAATCGTATATTAATATTAAATATATATATATATATATATATATTTAACTGAAATAAAATTAATTAAACTATATAGACATATTTAAAAAGCTAATACAAATGACAAAAACACTCAACTAAATTACTGAATCTTTAACTAATATAATAAAAAGAATAATAATAATGGTAATAGTATATTAATAATAATAAAAATTAATAAACATTTGCCTGATTTTATATTACATTTTATTCCTTAAAACATTAAAATATGACAAACTAAAATAAAAAGTAAACTAAAAAAATATATATATATATATATATATATATATATATATATATATATATATATATATACTGTATATATATATATATATATATATATACTGTATATGGACATATTAAAAAATAATAATAATTAGTAAAAAAAAATGACAAACACTCAACTAAATTACTAAATACTAAACTTAAAATAATAATAATAGTATCTTAATAATACTAAAATTAATACATTAATAAAATTTGTTCAAATATCATTTACCTGATTTTATACATTTTATTCCTTAAAACATTAAAATGTGAAAAAATAAAATTTATAAAAACTATATAGACACTTAAAAAAAATTAATGATAAAAATGACAAACTCAAATACTAAAATTAATAAATGAATAAAATTTGTTCAAATATTATTTGCCTGATTTTATACATTTTCTTTAAATATGGAAAAACTAAAAAAAAAATAAAAAAATAACTGAAATAAAATGAATAAAAATTATTTACGTTCTGCAAATGTATGCAAATTTGTGTAAGTTTAATTAGATGCTGCCTTATTTTGTATATTTAAACAACATTTTAAATTTGCAAGTGGTTGATGTCTGTCAGTTGTGTTTTTTTTTTTTTTTTTTTTTTTTCCCCTAATCACCTGTAATGTCTTGCCTTAAAGGTATAGCTCACACAAAAATGAAAATTCTGTCATTTACTTATCCTCAAGTTTTTTTCTTCAGTTGAACATAAAAGAAAATATTCTAATGAATATTAGTACTCAGACAGTTATTGTAGTATTTTAAATGTTTGCGTAAAATGTCCCTTTAATGAGCACCGTCATTGTGGATACGAGGCGTTCACGATTTATTTTCTGGTGTTCTTAGGACACTTTTGTGGTGGTCTTCTCTCTGGGCTCCGGGAAGGTGGTTTACGCATCCGAACAGGCCTCCAGCGTGCTTCACTGCAAGAGGAAGTTTCTGGAATCTGCCAAGTTCGTGGAGCTGCTGTACCATCAGGATGTCAATGTGTTTTACTCTCACACGGCGCAGCCGCGACTGCCGCCCTGGAACGTGGGCACAGACAGCGGTGAGTCGCTCCCAAACAAATCTCCAGTTATGAAGCTGATATTGCATAGATATTTAAGCATGCAAACATCAAAAATATTTGTTTTAGGAATAAAACAAATTATCTTTCTCTCTGTAGCTGCGGTCCTATTTGAATGTGCCCAGGTCAAGTCCTTCTTCTGTCGAATCAGGTCAGTGTGTTTCATATGGAACTGAATAAAGAATAAAAAAGGTTATTGCGACTCATCTCACAATTCTGACTTTTTTTCCTCAGAATTGTGAGATATAAACGCACAATAGGGAGTTATAAAGTCATAAAATAAAGTCAGAATTGCGTGATATAAACTCGCAATTCTGAGAAATAAAGTCACAATTGCATTATATAAATTCGCATTTGGATTATATAAATTGCATGATATAAACTCTTCTTCTGTCGAATCAGGTCGGTGTGTTTAATATGGAAGCCCGTTTCCGCCACTTAAAAAAAAAAGGGTTAGGTGAGATATAAACGCACAACTGGGAGTTATAAAGTCTCCCATATTATAAAAAAACTAACAAAAATGACAAAAACACTCAACTAAATTGCTAAATCTTTAACTAATATAATAAAAGGAATAATAATAATGGTAATAGTATCTTAATAATACTAAAAAAAATATATATATATATATATATAATTTGTTTAAATTACGAAAATAAAAAATAACGAATATAAAATGAATCAAAATGATAGACATATTTAAAAAAAAAACTAACAAAAATGACAAAAACACTCAAATAAATTGCTAAATCTTTAACTAATATAATAAAAGGAATAATAATAATGGTAATAGTATCTTAATAATACTAAAATAAAAAAATATATGTATATAATTTGTTTAAATTACGAAAATAAAAAATAACGAATATAAAATGAATCAAAATGACAAAGACATATTTAAAAAAAAAAACTAACAAAAATGACAAAAACACTCAAATAAATTGCTAAATCTTTAACTAATATAATAAAAGGAATAATAATAATGGTAATAGTATCTTAATAATACTGAAATTAAAAAAAAATATATATAATTTGTTTAAATTACTAAAATAAAAAAAATAATATAAAATGAATCAAAATGATAAAGACATATTTAAAAAGAAAACTAATAAAAATGACCAAAACACTCAACTAAATTGCTAAATCTTTAACTAATATAATAAAAAGAATAATAATACTGGTAATAGTATCTTAATAATACTAAAATTAAAAAAAAATTATATAATTTGTTTAAATTACGAAAATAAAAAATAACGAATATAAAATGAATCAAAATGATAAAGACATTAAAAAAAAAAAAACTAACAAAAATGACAAACACTCAACTAAATTGCTAAATCTTTAATATAATAAAAAGAATAATAATACTGGTAATAGTATCTTAATAATACTAAAATTAAAAAAAATTGTATAATTTAAATTACTAAAATAAAAAATAACTAATATAAAATGAATCAAAATGATAGACATATTTAAAAAGAAAACTAATAAAAATGACAAAAACACTCAACTAAATTGCTAAATCTTTAACTAATATAATAAAAAGAATAAAAATAATGGTAAAAATATCTTAATACTAAAATTATTATATTTATATATTTTTTTTTAAATTACTAAAATAAAAAATAAATAATGTAAAATGAGTCAACATGATAGACATATTTAAAAAAAAAAACTAATAAAAATGACAAAAACACTCAGCTAAATTACTAAATCTTTAACTAATATAATGAAAAGAATAATAATGTAATAGTATCTTAATAATACTACAATTAAAAAATATATATAATTTGTTTAAATTACTAAAATAAAAAATAGCTAATATAAAGTGAATCAAAATGATAGACATATTTTAAAAAAAATAAAAACTAATAAAAATGACAAAAAGTCTGAGATAAGTCAGAAATGCAAAACATTTTTTTAAAAAGTCGCATTTACCTTTTTTTTTTTTTTTTTTTTATTCAGTGGCGGAAACAGGCTTCCAGAGTTTCACCTTATCAGATAACAGTTATTAATGACTTAATTTCTGCTTCCTGATTACTTTAAAATTGCATTTTAAACAGCATTATTACTCATTCTCATCTGATATCTGTTATTAATATATGTCGTCACATTGCATGTATTTATATAACACTTTACACTTCACAGTAATAAACATGAAAGTAGTTCTTCAATTAAGTAACTTTGCTGTAAAGCAGCTCTACAGAATACAATAGTGGCATTATTTAGCTTAGTTCAGTTCAAAGTTGATTCAATTCAGTTTAATAACTAAATGTTGGAAGGTTACATTTAGTTACAACAAAAACTCAATTCAAGCAGCTCTACAGAAAACAATAGTGCCATTATTTAACTCAAGTCGGGTTGTGTTGATTCGCGTTTAGCGCGATAATAGTGCAAAGTTCATTTAATTATGACACAAGCTTATTTCATATCTAAAGCAGCTCTAGAGAAGATAAGTGCCATTATCTAACTCACTTTAATGCAG
>NC_133380.1:6594857-6609857 GCF_049309525.1 Garra rufa | reverse complement strand
TTTATTATATTATTTTTAATACTATCAATATCGAAAACAGTCGAGTACATTAAATGTAGAAGACATTTATAATGTTACAAAAGATAACATAATTTAATTATGTAATTATAATAATAAATCACGAATCAGAATATTACATTACATTATAATATTACAATTTCAGCTTTGAAATCACAGGAATAAATTACATTTGAAAATATATTCAAACAGAAAACAGTTCTTTTAAATGGTAAATGTATTTTACATTTTAATTGAAATCCAAAATGTAGGCTTGGTGAGCAGAAGAGACTTCTTTAAAAAAAAAAAAAAACCTTAAAAATCTTACTGTTCAAAAACTTTTGACTGGTAGTGCACATTTAAAATAACAGTGTATTTATATCCATTACTGGATAATCCAGCAAATAAATTAATGAATTTATTAATTTAAATATAATCCAAACCTAAAGAGTAATTTTTTTTTTTTGAAATGACAAAAATTAAATTTGAATAAATATAATATCATATAAAAAATACATAAATAACACGGCTTCTTATGTGGCACCACTACAGTTGCAAAGCACATTAGAGATTAATTGCGTTAATTGTATCTGTCTTTCTCTCAGCCTGTTCATAATAATGGATCCAGCGGCTATGGCAGTCTGGGTAGTAATGGCTCTCACGAGCACTACATCAGTGTGGCGTCATCCAGCGACAGTAACGGAAACCTCTGGGAGGATTCACACAGAGAGCCAGTACGTCTCAACGTGCATGTAAATTGACATATGAATGTTGTTTTGACTGGATCTTACGTTGGATCCCTTGTCTTGTAGATGACACTGCAGCAGTTTTGTGCTGATGTCAATAAAGTGAAGAACTGGGGCCAGCAGGCGTATCTGGACTCCCGGAGGAAGCTCACACCTTTAGGACCAGCCACAGCAGGTTTGGAATGTGTCTCGAATTCATCTCTTGAATTGATCATGGTGGAGTGGTATCTGAAGTGTATTTGTTTCCTTCAGTGGTGACCGCAGGCGTTCATCCAAACACCAGTCAGGGTTTGGGAATTAGAGATCATCTAAAGCAGTCTCTACAAGAAGCACGGAAACAACCACACATTCCTTCCTACCAGCAGATCAACTGTGTGGACAGCATCATCAGGTGAGGCATACGCACATGGAATAATAATTACATTTAAAAATTAACTTAAATATTCATTCTTTATTTTATTGCTAAGCAACAACAACACGAAAACAAGTGGAGAAAACCCTGTTCAGTCGATAGATGTCGAAACTACATCGTTGCACAGGCTTCCGAACAACGTTAATATAAGAGACCAGCGGCACGTCAACTTCAGCCTCTTTCACACAGCCATTCCGGAAAACACACGGATAATGTGTCCCATGATTTGTTCCGGAATTGTTTAATTTGGTTCATTCACAGTTGTTTTCCGGAATCTGTGCGTGCTTTACACACAACCCATAAAGACATGTGACGTTTGGATGTGAGACGTGAACATTTCACTAAACTTAAACTAACCCGATGAACAATTTGCGCGTCTGCGCTGATAGTGAGGAGCTCCCTGATCGCTGCTTCAATTCACTTTGCACGTATTTTTTGAGAGAGAAGAAGTCGTGAAGAGTCGCATGATAACGTGCATCATCACTACAACACTGCCTTTATAGCATTTGGTTCTGGCTTTTGTTCACACAGCGCTCGTTCCCGTAATTTTCCAGAATCAGCGCGCATTGCGAAAGGGGCTTTACTAAAGCAACAGTTCCGTAGCTTACTGCATTCGGTGTTTGAAAAAGAAAAAACATTAATGATCATTCTGAAATATCCTTTTGAGTATCAGCAGGCTAGGCTCTCTCTATGGCTCTGGGCTAGTTACCATAGTTACTTGTGGTTGGCCTGGCTGTGTGTCACTCAGAAAACAACAGGCCAATCAGAAGAGAGGCTCATGAATATTAATTAGATGGGCCAAAATCGACCTGTTCTTGAAAGAGCTCCTAAAAAAGGAGCTGTAAAAATATATTGAGATGGATTTTGGCACTCATACCGCAAATATATATTCTTAAGGACATCAACAACTAAAATAAACCTCCAGAAATGTGTACAATATGGGACCTTTAATAAAAAAAAAAAATTAAGATAATTATTTTAAATATGTAGAATTTAGTTTTATAAAAAAAAATTCTATACGTCGGCATCGATAGCCTTGTGGGCAGCGCGTCGACAAACAGCGCCGTTGCACTCCAGGCGTCCCGTGTTCGAATCCCGGCTCGAGGACCTTTCCCGATCCCGCCCCCTATCTCTCTCCCACTACGTTTCCTATCAATTCTGATTTGTCCTATCATAATAAAGGCAAAAAACGCCAAAAATAAAACTTAAAAAAAAAAAAAAATTCTATACATTTTAAATTGATATTTATAACTTGAAAATTAAAGATTACATTTAAAAATCCAGCAAATTAAATAATTTTTCTCCTGTAATTAGCAAATATATTAATTTATATATGCAATCCAAACCTAAAGAGTAATATTTAAAAAGAACATAAATGACACAACAAAATTATTAGAAATTAAACAAATTAGAATTCATTAGAATAATTACAATTAGAATATTAGAATTATTGGAATTCTAATAAAAATTATAATAAACAAAAATAGCATATAGATAAAAATTAAAAATGTTTTGAACAAATAATTCAGAACATTAAGTAAAATTTTTAAATATATTTAAAATATTTGTAAAATCTCACATGGAAGGACTGTAAGAGACCAGTTATTATATATAATAATTTTATATTTATATATTTAATATAATAATTTTTCATTCATTATTATTAAAATACTTAACATATATTTACAATATATATTTAAAATGTTTGTAAAAAAATGTGAAACAGACATAAGAGACGTTTTTTGTAGAAATAAATAAATAAAATTAACTACATTTTAAAAGTATAAAATGTTAAAAACAAACTTTTTTTGCACTTTATCATTAATTTTCAGTGTAGCCTGTGATATATTTATGGATGTTTTTATGATTTCTCTTCTCTAGATATCTGGAAAGCTGTGCGACGTCTGCTCTAAAACGAAAGAGTGCATCTTTGTCCATAGCTACGTCATCTTCATCCTCCATGTCTGAGGAAGACAAACCCGCAGCGACCGCACATGAAGACTCTGTAAACGCAGATGGTAGAAACTCTCATAGTCCACTCCAATACTTTCTCTACCCTGCTAAAACCCTGCACAAATTCTGATGACCATCT
Organism: Garra rufa; assembly: GCF_049309525.1. Classification (NCBI taxonomy): domain Eukaryota; kingdom Metazoa; phylum Chordata; class Actinopteri; order Cypriniformes; family Cyprinidae; genus Garra; species Garra rufa. The sequence goes on along the minus strand of NC_133380.1, from coordinate 6,606,610 downwards.
TTGTCCTGCAGAAGCAGCACTGGAGGGCGCCGGTGCTCTGGACAGTCAGGTGTCTGCGGGTTCAGCCACAACGGCAGCAGTGGTGGGAGCGCCGCTCACAGACATCACCATCTCCACAGAAGCCATGAGCGTGGTGTCCGTCACCAGTCAGTGCAGTTACAGCAGCACCATAGTGCATGTACCGCAGCCTGAGTCAGGTGAGTTCACACCACATAAAGCGACTCAAATGTGTATGGTCAATTAAACCATGCCCAGTTCTCCGTACAACAGATTTCCGTTTTCGCAGTGAGTCTCAGACGGATTTCCATCAATGTAATTAAAAATAAGGGTAAATATAGTGATTATAAACACAGATCAGAATTTGAATTTTGACTCAGGCATTAATAACACTCATTGGAATTTATCATTTGCACATGCTTTTGAGTCTTGCTTATTTAAAGCGAAAGAAAGACTCACTTGTTTGCTCTCTTAGACCATTTCTGTGTGCCCACAGATTGCTATAAGGGGAGTGACAGCTTTTAATTAACGAGTACCTAAAGAGTAATATGTAAAAAGAACAATAAAAAACAATTTTTTTGAACAAAAAAATACTTAAAAAAATTAATTAAAATATTAAAATATATTTGTAAAATCTCACATGGAAGGGCTGTAAGAAACCAGTAAAAAAAAAATTAAATACTTTAAAAAAATCATGTAAAAGGACATTGAGACCAATTATTTCATTCATTATTATTAAAATATATGTACACTATATATAAAAAAAAAATGTAAAAAAAAAAAAAAATGTAGAAAGGCTGTAAGACACCAGTTATTTGATATATTATTGTATATATTTAATTTTATATTTAATAAATCAATAAAAAAAATGTAAACATTAAAATGCAAAAAAGGGCCTTAAGACGGCAATTATTTTATTAATTTTTAATAAATATTTACATTAAGTGAAACATTAAAATATATTTACAATACATATTTAAAATATTAGTTAAAAAAAATCATCTGGAAGGGCTGTAAGACGCCAGTTATTTCAAATATTTAACATGCTCAAAAACAGCACAGCCTTAAAAAAGGCAACGTTTCAGGGGGTCTGTAGTGCGCACCGGTTGACCTACAGTTACCAAATTCATACACTCATCCGGCTGAACAACTTTTTTGCTGACAGTCTGTGCTTCGCCCAACAGGAAGTCGACTATTCAAGGTTTTGTGAAAAACACATTCTTTGGAATTTGCAATACGCCTCTGAGCACTTTTCACCGATAACATCCACTAAATTCAGTCAACATGATCTCAAGACATTAGGGATGCAAAATTGGCAAAATTGCTAACGGGTTGGAAATTGCATTGATGGCTTGGGCCCGTCATCTCTGCTTGCAGCTATATTTATTATATTGTTTTAATTAGAAATTTTAAAAAAGCTTATAAATGTTTTTTCTTAAATTATTTTTTATCAGTATTTTTTATTGTTGATCAGAACAATAAAAAAATATTTTAATTAGGAGGAAAATCTCTCCTAATTGAACTGCTCTTGAACGGGGGGTGTGACACATGTCTGTGGAATTGTGTTTGACCAAAGAAAACTTTTCAGTCAAAAGATTTTCTTTGCTTTCATCCCTGCATACCGTTAAACACCTGCATCTGCCGCTTGTCTTCCTCCAGAGGTCACTGCTTTAGAAGATGCTCCAATGGGTAGTGAGCCAACAGACTCCGCCCCCACCCCTGCACGCCCCGCCCCCAGCAACTCCTCGGCGGCTCAGGAGGAGTTACTCGTGGTGGGTCTTACTAAAGAGGTACTTTCGGCACATACGCAGAAGGAGGAGCAGCAATTCGTGGATCGTTTCCGACATCGTATCCTGCAGAGTCCTTACAGCTCCTACCTCCAGCAGGACAACAGCAGCATGGCTCATTCTCATCACAGAGGTGTGTTTGTGCACTACCTATTGTTATTTATCAGTCTATTGCTTGTGATTTTCTTTATTTGTTAGTTGCTTTGAATAAAAGTTCTGGAGCAACTTGTGATCAGAACTTTTACATTGTATGGGTCAAAATGAATAATTTTTCTTTTATGCCAAAATAATAATTAATAAATATTTAAGTAAAAAGAAAAAAAAAACTTAAAAACCACATAAAAAGGTGCATAAGAGATAAATTGTTGTTTTATAAATTATTATAAAAATACTTAAAATATTTGTAAAAAAAAAAAAAAAAAACGTGTGGAAGGGACCAGTTTTTTTTTTTTTAGATATTATTTTTAGATATATCTGTGTAAAATAATAATTAATAAAATATCTAATTAAAAAAATAAATATTAAAATACGTAATCATGTAAAGGGCCATAAAAGATCAATTGTTATTTTAGTAATTATTATTAAAATAGTTCAGTAAAATATTAATATATATTTACAATATTCATTTAAAATATTTGTAAAAAAAAAAAAAGTCATGTAGAAGGGCTGTAAGAGACCAGATATTTTTGATACTATTTTATATAAATATTATTTTAGATTTGTTTAAAATAGTAATTAATAAAATATTTAATATAAAAAATATTATTAGTGTAAAAGGGCCTTAAGAGATCAATTGTTATTTTATTAATTATTATTAAAATAGTTAAGTAAAATATAAAATATATTAATAATAAGTATTTACAATATTTGAAAAAATAAAATCATGTGGTAGGGCTGTAAGAGACCCGTTCCTTTATATATTATTTTATATAAATATTATTTTAGATTAATGTAAAATAAAATGTAAAATAAAATACTGCAAATATGTAAGTAAAATATTAAAATATATTTACAACATGTATTTAAAAAATTTGTAAAACAAATAATAAAAATCATGTGGAAGGGCTGTAAGACACCAGTTATTTTAGATATTATTTGATATAAATATTATTTTAGATTTGTGTAAAATAATAATTAATACAATATTTAATAAAAATATATTAAAATACTTAATCGTGTAAAATGGCCTTAAGAGATCGATTGTTATTTCATTAATAATTATTAAAATACTTAAAATATTTAAGTAAAATATTCAAATATATTTACAATATGTATTTAAAATATTTGTGAAAAAAATCATGTGAAAAGACCAATTCTACTGCATTAAGGATCATTATAATTATTATTTGAATTAAAATGTTTTTAATAATAATAAGTATTAATTAATATATTTTTTTTCTGCAATTGTGTATGGCTGACACTAAAGCAAATAAATAAAAATGCCTTAGTTAAATGAACTAAACACAAAATAGCAAATTAATTGGGATGTTTCACAAAAAATAAAATGTGTTAGCAGTGAGCATTACCATGTTACATTGTTGTGTTGAGACTCATTAACACTCCTTTCCCATCTTCTCTCAGCTGACGTTGTGCGTCCTCCAAACAAACACAAGCGCCCCAAACCAGAAGACTCCTCCGACAGCTACGGCTCCCAGCCGGGCAACTACTGGTCACTTCCTGGACCCACAGGTGCGCCTCATTCCTCCTGGCCTTCCTCAGAGTCCTCTCAGCCCCTGCCATCCAACATCGGCTTTGTGCCACCCATGGCAGTGCCCGTGCAAACAGCCCCTTACTACACTATGGTCGGTGCGGATCAGCAGCCCATAGTGGTCCAGCCTGACCAAGGCGTCCAGAACCTCCAACCCATGCCTCCCATGGCTCCTATGGCTCCCATGATGGTCGTCCTGCTTCCTAGCTACCCCGTTTACAACAATGGCATGTACCTGCAGGGGATGCCCATGCCAGCGCCCGGAGTCGTTCCCCAGCCTCAATATAATATGGGTGGCTACATCCAACCTGGTGCCCATATGCCAAATGGGTCTCCGCCGCAGGGTCATCCTCCAGGTCCCAACGTCACTGGAGCTCCGATGCCACCTGGTGCCTCTGCGGAGGTTGATTCGATATCTGCACCTTGGTTTGGGGAAGATCTTGATGCTGCACAACCCACAGCACTCTTCTCCAGCTCTCGCTCCAGCTCACCCATACAGCTGAACCTTCTCCAGGAGGAGCTGACCAAACCCAGCGAAGCCCAGAACAGCACCGGTCCGGAGAGTCTGCACGAGCACCACGCCAAACCGGTGAGACCCTCTGAGATCAGACTTAAAGCAGACTGAAGCAGTTTTAAAAAACTTTTTATTAAAATAGTTTTGTAAAAAATACTTACACTTTCTAATATTACTTTATAATATTTATAGATTATTTGGGGTCAGTTATGTTTTTTTATCATGAAATATTTAAACAAAATAATAAAATATTTAAAAAAAATGTAAAAAAGCTGTAAAAGACCAGTTATGTTATATATTATTTTATATAAATATAATTTTAAAACAATGTAATTTATAGTTAATAAATTACTTAAAATATTTAAGTAAAAATGTGAATAATAAAATGTAAAAGGGCTTTAAGAGACCAATTGTTATTTCATTAATTATTATTAAAATACTTAATATTTAAGTAAAGTATTAAAAATATATTTCAATTAAATCATGTGGATAGACATAAAAGACCATGTATTTTTTTTTTTTTTTTTGAGCAGTATTTTAATTAAGATTAGTGTAAATTTACAATGAATAAATTATTTAGGTCAAAATTAAATACTAAAATGCTTAAAAATAAAGTGAAAGGACCTTAAGAGGTCAAGTGTTATTTCATTAATTATTATTAAAATATTTAAGTACAATATTGATATATTTACACCATATGTTAATTATATTAGCAAAATCATGTGAAAGGACTAGTTATTTTATATCTTGTTTTATATAAATATTATTTATTTATTAAATTAATAATATATAATAAAAATAGTAAAAAATAATATATATATATAAATTTAAATCTTAAAATGTACAATAAAATTAAAAAATCACATAAAAGGGTCTTAATCGACCAGTTGTTATTTCATTAATTATTATTAAAATGCTTAAAATATTTAAGTAAAATAATAAAATATATTTACAACATATATTTTAAATATATGTTTAAAAAAAAGCATGTGAAAGGGCTATAAGACATCAGTTATTATATACATTATTTAATATAAATATTCTAGATTTATATAAATTAATGATTAATAAATTAAGTAAAAAAATTATATTAAAATACTTAAAGGCATGTAAAAGGGCTTTAAAAGACCAATTGTTACTTCATTTATTATTATTACAATAATTATGCAAAATAATAAAATATATGCACAATACCATATTTCAAATGTTTGTAAAAAAAGATCATGTGGAAGGGCTTTAAGAGACTTGTTATTTTATATATAATTTTATGCAAATATTATTTTGTTTAATAAATTAATAATAAATAAAGTACTTAAATTTAAATAAAAAAATATAAAATACTTGGGGGGAAAAAACATAAAAGGGCATTAAGAGACTAATTGTTATTTCATTAATTATTATTAAAATACGTAAAATATCTAAGTTAAACGTTAAAATATATTTACAATACAGTTATATTGCGAGAATAGTTTTTTGTTTTTTTTGGAAAATATATATTTCGTAAAAAAAGAAATCATTGGAAAGGGGCTTAAGCAATTGCGCATACTTTTGTTTCCTTTATAGTTTCCTTTTTTTTTTAGTTTTGCTTCATATTTAATGATTAGTAATAACTTTATTTTAATTATGAAGCTAAAGTGTGAATGACTCCAGCTGTCTGTTTCTCTGCTCACAGGAGGATGCTCCCAGTGATTTGGGTAACCAAGACGCCCATTCTACCTCCAGCGAAATGCTTGACCAGTTGCTACAGGAGGACGCCCGCTCTGGAACCGGCTCCAATGCCTCGGGCAGTGGTTCTGGAGAGTCAGGAGGGTCTCTGGGCTCTGGGTCGGGACTTGGTTCTAACAGGACATCCACCAGCCACACCGGTGCGCATCAAAATCACTCTTCCATCACACTCAATGTTGTGTGGAGAGAATTACACATGTCTTTTTGCATTGAATTTACATTTCCAACATTTTTTATTTTTTTTTCCCAGTTTTGGCTAAGTAAAATGGATCAAACCATCTAGGGCTTGAATTAGTGATATGGTAATTAGATCATAATAATCTCCTCCTAATCACTACTAAATATTGTTTTTTAGCAGTATTTCATAATATTTTATTGAATCAATATACATTTGGTAAATATGTATATAATATATAAAATGTTTATTAATTATTACTTTTATAATTTAAGTGAAATATTGTGTAAAATCTGTAAAAAAAAAAAAAAAAAGGTATATTTAATTTATTTAAAGGGATAGTTCACCCAAGAATGAAAATTCTAGTCATGTATGTAAAGGGGCCTTGAGTAATATATTAAAATATGTTTACAATATAAATTTGAATTAATCCAAAAAAATCATGTGAAAGGGACATTGTTACTATATTAAATATTTGTATAATTGTTACTATAATTAAAATATATCTTTTTAATAATAATAAGTATTAACATTCTTGTAAAAAAAATATCTCATTTTAATATAAGATTTAATTTTAAATATATATTTAGTCTTTCTAAAATATTTCAAATATACAATTTCAACCACAAAATGATATTTTGTTAGTATTTTAAGTTTTTTTTATTTTGTAAAAAAAATATTTTAACTTTTTTTTTTTGCAAAAAAATCTTATTTCAAAGTTAAACGTACTTAATTTTGACGTTTTTTTCTGAAAACAAGACAGTAATGTTTACTCTAGAAAATACTTAGTGATTTAAGAATTTGTTGATATTTTGGCTGGAAACAAGACAAAAAATTCTAAGAAAGAAAAGCACTTTTTTATTTTATTTTATTTTTTTGTTTGTTTATTAATGCTTGAACATATAGCACAAAAAGAACATAGCCAAGGGATCACATACAAATCCATAAAATAATGACCAATAATTATAAATTAAACATTAAAGACAAACACAAACGTATGCACATTAACAGTAAATAAACATTTATTCAAAAAAACAAAAAAAAACTTAAAATATTACAGTTTTAATAATATCATTTTCTTTAAATACCTTTTATGTTAGTATTTTAAGTATTTTTATTTTGTAAAAAATATATTTTTTTAAAAAAAAATTTTTTTGCAAAAAATCTTTTAAAAAATTGGCAGATTATTTAGCTTGTTTCAAACAAAAACGCACTTAATTTTGACGTTTTTTTTCTGAAAACAAGACTAGAATATCCTTCTTGATTTAAGAATTTGTAGATATTTTGGCTGGAAACAAGACAAAAAAATTCTAAGAAAGAAAAGTACTTTTTTATTTTATTTATTTTTTTGTTTATTAATGCTTGAACAGATAGCACAAAAAGAACATAGCCAAGGGATCACATACAAATCCATAAAATAATGACCAATAATTATAAATTAAACATTAAAGACAAACACAAACGTATGCACATTAACAGTAAATAAACATTTATTCAAAAAAACAAAAAAAACTTAAAATATTACAGTTTTAATAATATCATTTTCTTTAAATACCTTTTATGTTAGTATTTTAAGTATTTTTATTTTGTAAAAAATATATATATTTTTTTTAAATTTTTTTGCAAAAAATCTTTTAAAAAATTGGCAGATTATTTAGCTTGTTTCAAACAAAAACGCACTTAATTTTGACGTTTTTTTTCTGAAAACAAGACTAGAATATCCTTCTTGATTTAAGAATTTGTAGATATTTTGGCTGGAAACAAGACAAAAAAATCTAAGAAAGAAAAGCACTTTTTTATTTTATTTATATTTTTTTTGTTTATTAATGCTTGAACAGATAGCACAAAAAGAACATAGCCAAGGGATCACATACAAATCCATAAAATAATGACCAATAATTATAAATTAAACATTAAAGACAAACACAAACGTATGCACATTAACAGTAAATAAACATTTATTCAAAAAAACAAAAAAAAAACTTAAAATATTAAAGTTTTAATAATATCATTTTCTTTAAATACCTTTTATGTTAGTATTTTAAGTATTTTTATTTTGTAAAAAAATATATTTTTTATTTATTTAAATTTTTTTTTTTTTTTTTATCTTTTAAAAAATTGGCAGATTATTTAGCTTGTTTCAAACAAAAACGCACTTAATTTTGACGTTTTTTTCTGAAAACAAGACTAGAATATCCTTGATTTAAGAATTTGTAGATATTTTGGCTGGAAACAAGACAAAAAATTCTAAGAAAGAAAAGCACTTTTTTATTTTATTTATTTTTTTTGTTTATTAATGCTTGAACAGATAGCACAAAAAGAACATAGCCAAGGGATCACATACAAATCCATAAAATAATGACCAATAATTATAAATTAAACATTAAAGACAAACACAAACGTATGCACATTAACAGTAAATAAACATTTATTCAAAAAAACAAAAAAAAACTTAAAATATTAAAGTTTTAATAATATCATTTTCTTTAAATACCTTTTATGTCAGTATTTTAAGTATTTTTATTTTGTAAAAAATATATTTTTTATTTATTTTAATTTTTTTTTTTTTTTGGAAAAAATCTTTAAAAAAATTGGCAGATTATTTAGCTTGTTTCAAACAAAAACGCACTTAATTTTGACGTTTTATTCTGAAAACAAGACTAGAATATCCTTGATTTAAGAATTTGTAGATATTTTGGCTGGAAACAAGACAAAAAATCTAAGTAAGAAAATCATTTTTTTAATGATATTACAAAGAGATTCCAACAAACGCATATAAGGAAAGCATCTAAGTACATGGGTTTTCTTTAAATACTATATACTATATTTCAGGAATCTTGTTTTTTTTTTATTCTTCATAAGATGAAGATATTTTAGAAGTAATTTTATATCAATTTTAAAAAAACAAAAGCTTTTATAGCAGTGTTGTGAAACACAAACGTTCTTGACATTTTCATTAAACTGACTCCTAACAGGCAGCAGCAACAGCAGCAAGTACTTCGCCAGCAACGATTCGTCAGACACGTCGCGGAAAGCGCGCAAGACGGCGGAGGCGCAGGAAAGGGAGCGTACGACCTTCAAAAAGCACGTGGACAACCCGTTATGGAGCATGATCAAGCAGACGCCCGAGCCCGTCATGATGACGTATCAGATCAGCCCCAGGTACCACACCCGGAACATTCCTCCCCCTCTCTTTCCCTAAATCCCGGGTTCCCGCTCATTCCTCTGAGAAAGCTGAGAGAAACGTGACATTTTGAGCATCTCTTTCCACAGGAGAAAGAGATAGCGCTGCCAGGCTCTCTCGCTGAGGTAATTGTGATCAGGCTAAATGTCTCATTGCACCGTTAACCCTGAGGTAGGTGACTCCAGGTGACGGTCCACAATGAGAGCCATGTTAAAGAGAGCGTGACCAGGTTATGGACGGAGGAGAGGGCCTAGATGTTTTTAACAGTATTAAGGTGTTGAAATCAAAGCAGTGTGCTGTTTGAGGCAGTGTAAGTGAGTTTTATGTTGTGTGTGTGTGGATATCCATGCAGGGATCAGGCGCAGGTTCTTCAGGAAGACCGGGAGAAGCTGCTTCTGATGCAGCCCATGCAGCCCTGGTTCACCCAGGACCAGAAGAAGGAGCTGGCCGAGGTTCATCCCTGGATCCATCAGCAAACGGTCCCACAGGAGATCAACACACAGGTACAGAGCGTATTATTTACATCAGTATCAAACAAGTGTAATGCTATAGACTAATGAATTGACCATATTCTTCCATATTCTTTGACTGGGAGCTTCACTGATATTTTCATGTCAGACTTGCATAATGCACATTTTTGTTATTTTTATTAATATTATTGTTACTTTTCATTTTTATATATATATATATATATATATATATATAAAACATATTTATTAGTTGTTGATATATTAGTTTTCATTATTTTTTAGTTCATATTTTCATATATATAGAAAATAAATCAGGTAGTTGTCACTATTTTAATATTTATATTTTATTATTTCTTTTTATATATATATATATATATATATATATATATATATATATATATATATTTTTTTTTTTTTTTTTTTTTTTTAGTTAACTCACCTAGTTGACAGATTAGCTTTATTTATGTATATACATATAATATATACATATTTATTATTTTAATTTCAGTTCATATTTATTTTATTTTAAGTAACAATATTTTTTTCTTTTTTAGAGTTTTGGAAATAAATAAATTATAATATCCCTGCTCTTTAGGAGGTAAGGCAAAATATTTTATTAGTGTTTTTATTTCATTTTTATTTTATTTCATTTTATTTTATTCATGAAAAGTTGTCAAACTATTTATTTTATTATTATTTCTTTTTTATATTTTATTTTATTTCAAGTTTTTTTTTATATTTCTATTTTATTATTTCTTTATTACATTTTATATATTTTTCATTATTTAAATTTTTTATTTCAGTTAATATTTATTTTATTTATTTTTTTAGTTTTAGTAAGGCGCTAACAATTAAAATAAATCATTTTTATTTAATTGTATTTATTTATTATTCATTTATTTAGTCATAGTTTAATAATTATTATGTAATTGTGTATACATTACATTTTAAGTAATTTTTAGTAATTAGTTTAGTAAATTATATATTTAGTAAAATTAATTAATTAATTTAAAATAATTAATTATTAATTAATTTGTATGTATATTATATGTATATTATGTTTACATAGCAAATAAAAATATTTAATTTGCTCTTCTGGAGCTTAGGCTAAATATATATATATATTTTTTTACATTTAATATGCAGTTTATAACCCTGCTAAAAAATAATGTCCAAAATATGGGTTAAACGAATTAATGTAAACGTGTTGCTCAAATATAAAAAAAATAGTAAAATATAGAAAAAAATAATTAATAATTACAAATATTTACTATAATTAATTTGATATAAGTTCCTTTAAAATTCAAAGGAATATGTTAAGTTGATATGCTTTGATTTGAATTATTACCAGTTGTACATTTGAGGTTGGTAAGGTTAATGTTCACCAATTTAAAATTACCAATTAAAATATAATTTATTCTTGTCATCAAAGCTGAATTTTCAGATCATTACTCCAGTCTTCAGTGTCACACAATCCTTCAGAAATCATTCTAATATGCTGATTTGCATCGTTGGATCCCTTTCTAATCTATTTATTTCTGTTTTTAGGGTTGTGTGAGTTGTAACACCATGGAAGCGGGCGAAGACCTGAATCTCCAGACCGACTCTCCGAACCCTCAGACTCCTGACAGCTCCTGTCCGCAAGACTGTCCATCACAGGACGCCAGACCCAACACAGACACCTGAACGCAGGCCCTGCTAGACCTCCGGCCTTCTGGGTCTCAGCGATTCCTCTGCTTTCAGCTGGGAATCTCAGGAAGAGAGAGACTGCCGCATCCGTGTGCCGGCCTCTCATAATTCCTCCTGAAGTCACGAAACGAGCCGAGCTCTTTGTACCCGATCAAACCGCGTCAGAGTGAGTTCGGACACTCGCAGAAGACGGACAATGAGCGTTACAGTCCATGGACCCAGAAAACTGTGAATATCAGACTATAGTTTGGTAGTGACTTCACAAGTGTAGTTTGAGTTTTTTTAGACTGTTGCCCAAATGTTGTTGTTGTTGTTGTTGTTTTTGTTAACTAATAATGTGTCCTCTACTGAATCTTGCAGGCTCAGGAGGGTTTCCTGACCACCTGCTCACATTTAAATGCGTTTAAATGTCCCACAATCCTGCAACATCCTGTGCAGTTACTTAAAAACATTAGCACTCACCCACCAAAACCGATCAGTGTCTATGACTGGAAATGAATGTTT
>NC_133380.1:6589999-6594357 GCF_049309525.1 Garra rufa | reverse complement strand
GAACTATTTTGTGACACCACATGATAACTATGAATAAAAGACCACAATGACTTAAACTGTTGAGTCTTTTAATGGTCTATATAACCACACAACTTTTTGTTGAAACATATCTACTTTATTTACATCAAAGCTTGAAGCTTGTACAAATAAATGTAATGATCCACTATTTGTCCTACAAACATAAATATATATATTTTTGCAAATTTAGTGCATCAGGCTCACAAAGTTTGTGTTGAAAATTACACTTAAAGCGCATGTGTGTAAGTGCATGAGTGTGTTTTACTGGATGTTTTAGACGCAGTATTTCCAGAAACACTCTGTGTTGCCTCCTCGCTTGCGGTACTGCTTCCAGCCGCCCAGGAAACGACTAAGCAATGGCTTTTCCAGCAAGACCTGCAGGACAAACATAAGCCAGTATGTTTAAATAAACTTTCGTAGCTATCTATTGATATGTTAAATCATGTGACGTGTTTTATTAAATAACTCACTTCTTTTGCAGATTGACTCGGGACAAATCCAGCTGTTCTGAGACCTGAGGGGGAGATGAAGAAGAACAAGAGTAAGGTAAAAGTTATTATTTATATGTATTTATCATTATAACTGTTTATAATTTAAGGTAATCCACTACCAGTCAAAAGTTTTTGCACAGTAAGATTTTCAATGTTTATTATTTTTTTTAAATAAGTCTCTTTTGCTCACCAAGCCTGTATTTATTTCATCTTAAAACTCAAATTTTAAGTGCAATTCTGAAATAGTTTTACTATTTAAAATAACTGTTTTCTATTTGAATACGTTTTAAAATGTCATTTATTTCTGTGATCAAATCTACATTTTACTCCAGTTTTCATGTCACATGATCCTTCGGAAATCATTCTAATTAGCTGATTTGATGTTCAAGATTTTGTTTTATTATGTAATGATGTATATTATATACTTTACCATTTAAAACTTGGGAGTCAGTATCATTTTTTACATTGTGCTATTATTTTTTTAAATAGAAATTAATATTTTTATTTACCAAGGATGCTTTAAGTTGATCAAAAGTGATAATAAAGACATTTCTAATGTTACAAAAGATTTCTGTTTTAGATGAATGCTGTTCTTCTGAACTTTATATTCATCAAAGAAACCTGACAAAAATCTACTCGGCTGTTTTCAACATAATAATAATAATAAATGCTTTTTGAGCCGCAAATCTAAACATTGGAATGATTTCTGAAGGATAATGTGACTGGAGTAATTTTGCTAAAAAATCAGCTATGAAATCACAGGAATAAATTACATTTTAAAATATATTTTGAACAATAAGTGAATAATAAATGCTTTTTGAGCAGCAAATCAGAATATTGGAATGATTTCTGAAGGATCATGTGACTGGAGTAATGATGCTAAAAATAATGATAATTAAATATGTTCAAATATAAAATAGTTATTTATAGTAGTAAAACTAATTCAAAATTGTACAGTTTTTGCTGTACTTTGGATCAAATAAATCCAGGCTTGGTGAGCAGAAGAGACTACTTTGAAAAACTTAAAAAAATCTTACTGTTCACAAACTTTTGACTGGTAGTGTAAATGCTGGAACAATGTAAAAAAATGTTGTTTTGCCATCAATAAATGCATGTTTAATGTTCATATTGAAATAAACGGCTCACCATCGCTGCTTATGTTTTCAGTGATGAGGGACGGGTAACCGAATCCAGCGGCGCCCCGTGACAGATACGCTTGCTCTGAGTAACTCAGGTCTTCTGGACTGACCACCTGCTCCCCTTCTACAAGAACTACAGGTGAACATGACATTAAACATCAATCAGCCGGGAAAAACATTTATGATATGCTCAGCTCAATTATGAAGTTTTAATGTGATGCTTTGATTTATATGGATGGTGTATTCGCTGGTATATCTTAATGCTATCAGGTTGATTTAGTCTTATTAAACCATGTATTAAATGTTTTAAAAATATAGTTTTGTTAGCTTTAAATGAAGGAAATACTACATTTTCAACATTTTGGATATTATTATACAGTACATATAAACATTAATAGTAAAAACAGTACAAACCGTAATAGTGTGAAATATCATTACTATGTGAAATAAGTACTTTCTATTGTAATGTATATTAAAATGCAATGTATTCCTGTGATGCAAAGCTAAATTTTCAGCATTATTACTCTCATGATCCTTCAGAAATTATTCTAATATGCTGATTTGCTGTTCAAGAAATATTTATTATTATCACTGCGGAAAACAGATGTGCAACTTAATGTTTTTTTGTGAAAATACTTTTATTTTTCAGAAAAGTTCAAAAGAACAGCATTTATTTAAAATATAATTTTTGGAATATTATAAATGTCTTTACTGTCACTTTTAATCAGTTCATTGCATCTTTGCTTCGCAATAAATCTTACTGACCAAATTTTTAAACTGTATTATATTGCATATATTAAGTCACATGAACACTGCAAAAAAAGACTTATCTTACTTAGTATTTTTTCTTGTTTCAAGTCAAAATATCTAAAAATTCTTACATTAAGATGCATTTACTAAATAAGCAAAATTACATAAAATAGTTTGTCTTGTTTCAAGGGGAAAGCAAACTAAATAGTTTCTATTTTTCTTAAAACAAGTAAAATTAGGTAAAATATTCTTTAATTTATTTCACTTACCCCACTAGCACATAATTTTACTTGTTTTAAGCACAAATGCACTTTTTTTGTTTAGTTTTTTTTTTAATCCTGGAAACAAGACTAACTAATTTACGTCATTTTGCTTATAGTAAATGCATCTTAATTTAAGAATTTTTAGATATTTTGAATGAAAATACTAAGTTAGATAAGCCTTTTTTGCAGTGGAGTCCGTATTTGATGAATAATCATGTTTTTTTATGTCTTGTCATTTAACGTGGTATTAGATGATTTTAATCTAAGTGAGTTACCATTCACAGTTTCTTTAAGTAACCTTAGATTTGAAGTTGTAGACTTGAATGAGTGTGTAAATGATAGCACTTACCAGGCCTGGCGTAGCTCATCTCTGCCGAATGGACCAGCGGATGCCCCAGCAGAGGTTCGAGGATGGTGAGAAGCAGCGCAAAGAACACAAAGAGTTTACACATCATGACGACACGTACAGACACACACAAACTCTCTATCTTCCACGACTTTAGCCAGGAGGGTCTTGTCACAGCGTGTCCGTCCCGTTCCTGTCCTGGACTTATATACCCTCCATGGCTGGCCGTGTCATCTCCCCGTCTCCATCGCTGACCTCCTCCCTATACCTTCGCATATTCTATGCTTGTAAATTCACAGAGGATGAATTAATGGATCAATAAAACTGAAAGACAGACGCAGGGTCTGTGCGTCAGGGGTGAGACACGTTATTTTACCAGTTCGGGATGTAATCCAGCCGAGTTCGTAAATCTGCCCGAACGCAGGTGGGAAAACGGCACTTTGCGTTAGAGCTTGCGGGATGGAGTCGGGCAGGCAAATTGCCCACTTAATTCATTTATTTAAGAGGCTGCTGAGATTTATTTCCTGTGATGCCCGCTGCGGTTACTCAAGTGTGTCCTCCTTACGACCCCCGCGGCTGCTATTTTAAGAGACTGGAAATGGCAAACAGAAAGTGTGACCAATTTTCTAAATGGTGCAAAGAAAAAAGGTGAGAGTTTTTCTGGCAGCAGAGCTGCAAGTCAATCACATTTATTAGTCTGAGTGAGACACACTGATTCAACTACACATCCATCCATCCTCATCCATCAGTCTATCTGTCTCCGTCCATCCTTCTGTCCATCTGTCTGCCCATCTATCCTCGTCCATCTGTCTATCAATTGGTCGGTCTGTCTCTCCGTCCATCTGTCTGTCTGTCCATCCTCGTCCATCTGTCACCCTGTCTCTCTCCGTCCATCCGTCTGTTCATCTGTCTGTCCATCTATCCTCGTCCATCTGTCTATCAATTGGTCGGTCTGTCTCTTCGTCCATCTGTCTGTCTGTCCATCCTCATCCATCTGTCACCCTGTCTCTCTCCGTCCATCCTTCTGTCCATCTGTCTGTCCATCTATCCTCGTCCATGTGTCTATCAATTGGTCGGTCTGTCTCTCCGTCCATCTGTCTGTCTGTCCATCCTCGTCCATCTGTCACCCTGTCTCTCTCCGTCCATCTGTCTGTCTGTCCATCCTCGTCCATCTGTCACCTGTCTCTCTCCGTCCATCCTTCTGTCCATCTATCCTCGTTCATCTGTCTATCAATTGGTCGGTCTGTCTCTCCATCCATCTGTCTGTCTGTCCATCCTCGTCCATCTGTCACCCTTTCTCTCTCCGTCCATCCTTCTGTTCATCTGTCTGTCCATCTATCCTCGTCCATCT
>NC_133380.1:6567499-6587499 GCF_049309525.1 Garra rufa | reverse complement strand
ATGTCTGTCTGTCTATCTATCTATCTGTCTGTCCATCCGTTGTCCATCTATCCATGTCTGTCCATCCATCCTTCCATCTATCAGTCCGTCCTTCTTTCCATCAGTCCATCTGTTTATCCTGCAATCCATGCGTCTGTCTGTCTATCTTTCTATCTATTAATCTATCTGTCTGTCTGTCTATATGTCCGTCCTTTCTTTCATCTATCTGTCCATCCATCCCTCTGAACGAAATTGCCTGACGAAAAGTGTCACTGGATTGGTGTGCTTTCCAAAGGTAGGAAATTTTTCAAAACTAATATGCAGCCTTTAGGGGTAAATAAGGTACAAAGGTGTACCTCTTGAAATCAGTGACAGCTGTTGTACCTATTTTTTCTGAGAGTTCAAATATACTTTCGGACTATAATATATTTTTATAAAACTTGTCAATGCAGCGATCTATTTATGAAATATCCATAAAACCTATGTAGAAATGCCCCAAAAATACTGTAACAGAGTTCCATTTTTGCAGACCAAAGTCTTGAAGCAATTCCTCAAGACGAGCAGCAGATGGCGCAAAAGACGCGTGAGATTCTCCACATGATTCTCTTTGTTTTGACTGAGAACAAAGTAGCGGCCAAACTTCCAACCCAAGTACTGTCATTGTGCGTGAGGAAAAATCCCCCAAACAAGAAGAACAGAGGACTCAGAGCTCATGCTGGAGAGAAGATGACCCTGTGATAGACGGCAGTCAAACTACAAACGAGTGTTTGTGTTTTATTGTGTGTCACGTCTGATTCAAGTGTGTCTGTGTGTGCGTGCGTGTGCACGCGACTTTCACGGATCTGCGCGTGTCTGCAGTGACAGAAGAGGGTAAGTTTGTTTTTGTCATGTTTTCGTTGTTTTTCTTATCAGTTCTTTATTACAGTGTTTATGTTGCTCTTACGTTGAGTATAAAGTCTATTTACGTGCACCTAAACAAAATAACTACTAAAGTAGAGCACTGGCATCTAATTGTTTATATAAAAAGTTAAGTTTACAGTATGTGCTTCATTAATATTCTTAGTGAAAGTAGAAACGGCAACACTAAATCTAGAAGTATGACCTACTTTTCCATGTGTTAGGCTACTGTAATGGAAAATACACAGGAAAATGTTAAACAAGGACTGTTTTAAGCTGTTAACCTACTTATTAATGTGTTTGGATAAAATGTGGAAATCAGCTTCCCTGAATTAGACATGCATTTAAACATTTCACTGATATTACTGTTTACTACTGCAATGTATTTTGCACTGTATCAAACATTACAGTGGTATTACATGTTGTTTTTTTAGATTATATTGTTATAATTTTAGTGTTGGCAGCAATTTGCATACTATTTGATGATAATTATGTTGATTGGATTATATTTCTTGTTATTGATACACACATAATAATTTCCTAAATTTATCAAAATGAGATTAATGGCTCATAAACAGGAAACAAATTCCGGAGGAAATAAGAACTTTGCCAGCGTCTTCATCCGCGACACAATGTGTGTTATTGTTCCTGGATTTATGGAGATTAGATTACGGCTGGCACGTTACAGAAGTCATACGGATTGCTTTAAGTGTTTGACACCGATAAGAAATAGTGTTAGTGATACTAGTAACCTGTTTTAAGTATAATGTGAATGTCACTTCTCATGTTTGTTGTGTTTCTCTGGTGTTTAATGCTGCAGGTTTCTTCAGAACATCATGAGACTGTGAGATCCGTGAGGAATCAGTCATGGCAGAAACCGACATTGACAAATCTCACCTGCCCGGAGTTTATGACGGTATGTGTCTGGGTTTTTTCTGTTTTGCATCTTTAGTTCTTTTAATACCTTCTCAGGTGTGCAAGGTAAACATGTCATTGTGTTTGAACAGGAACCCCACTGTCCATATAAAAAGGTTTTTAAAATGTTGCAGTGTTTGTATTTAGTGACTAAAACTATTTTTTTAATCATTTATTAAAGTAAAGCTAATCTAAGCTGAAATATAAATATTAGATCAATTAAAAAAAAACTTAAACTTAAAAAACTTAAGCAAAACAACAACATGAATATAAACTGAAATAAAATAAATCTGTTGTATGTATATGCTGTATGAAAATAAGCGAAAGTATAATTACCAAAATTGTTTAAACTAAAATGCAAGTGAAAAACTTAAAGCTTAATAGAAATGTTTTTAAAAACCTATAAACTTAAACCAAAAACTTTTTTAAAAATACCAGTACAAAAATAACTATAACTTAATCTAAAATTAAAATTTAATTTTGAAGTATAGAAATAAAAATGTAAAAATTAAAATCTAAATATTAATAAATACTACAAGAGTATGAGGATTATTGTTGTTAACAAAAAAGCACATTTCATTAATTTAGAGATAAAATATATTTTTTTAAATAATGAAAGTGTTATTATTAAAATTACTAAAACTAAAATTAAAAAAACGTAAAGCTTAATAGAAATATTTTTAAAAACCTATAATCGTAAACTAAACAAAATGAAAATTAATTTTGACAATATAGAAATAAAAATTAAAATCAAAATATTAATAAATACTACAAGAGTATGAGGATTATTATTGTTAACAAAAAACATTGAAATAAAAAGTTGAAATAAATGAAAAGAAATTAATGAAAGTGTAATTATTAAAATTACTGAAACTATAATCAAATTGAAAGCTTAATAGAAATATTTTTAAAAACCTATAACCTTAAACCAAAAACGTATTAAAAAAACATACAAAAATAAAAATATAGAAATAAAAGAAATAAAAAATATAGAAATAAAAATGTTAGTCAAAATATTAATAAATACAAGAGTATGAGCATTATTATTGTTAACAAAAACTAAATAAAAAACATTTTATTAATTGAAATAAACAGTTGAAATAAAATAAAATAATTTATAAAAATAATGAAAGTGTAATTAATAAAATGACTCAAACTAAAACTAAAGTAAAAAACTTAAAGCTTAATAGAAATATTTTTAAAAAACCTATAACCTTAAACCAAAAACTAATTTTAAAAAATCCCATACTAAAATCACTAGAGGTTAATCTAAAATTGAAATTAAATTTTAAAATATAGAAATAAAAATCTAAATATTCATAAATATTTCAAGAGTATAAGGGTTGTTAATGTTAAAAATAAACATTTTCATTAATTGAAATAAACATTAGTTTAAATAAAACAAAATTATTTAAAAAAAATTCAGTTTAAATTGAAATACTAAAATAACAATAAATTAATAAAAAAAGCTAAATAATAAATAAAAATAAAAAATGACATGGAAAAAAAACAAAAGCAACAGCATTATAGTAGCTTTTCTGAAATGAAAATAAAAACATTAATGTTAAAAATATTTACAAAAACTATAATAGTATATCAAAAAGATAAAATAACACTGAATGTTATATAAATAATATTAAAATATGGGTAAATGCATCATATGAATTTACTTTTATAAAAACAATTTGCACAAAATTAATTTCCTGCATGCAAGAAACGACTGCACTTGCAAAAATGTATTTATGTGCAGCAAACCTACTTGTAATTATCCATAATCTATCGGTTTTCTGAAAGAAAAAGCAAAAACCCTTTGGGTAAAAACTTGTTGAATGCTTGATCAGCACCTGGTTAATATCCCAGTGCAGGTTTTCCGGCTGAGTTGTGTTGTCTGAGATGTTATTTGGCAGGCTGCCGCTGTGTGATGTAGGAGATGAGATCAGCATTCAGGAATGTGATGTGAGCCCAGGACACAGCGTTGTGTGGGGCAGATAAGAGCTGGACACCGTCCGCACACTCCTGCTCTTATCTGCCCTGGATGAGCTCAACAGCTTCCTTGCGTTCTTGTTTCTTAAACAGGATTTGGGTCAAGATTCAATCTTCTCCTGTTTTGGCCTAAAGCTGGAGGCAGGAAAGAGGTGTGAAGAGTTCAAGTGCAGGAGAATTTAGATAGACAGCGCACAAAGACATTCTCCTTATAGGCATCTATGGAGAACCTTTTCAGATCCTTTATATTGGAAAAAGCTCTTTAGAATGTTAGATTAGAATGTTCTTCACACTTGAGGGAACCAAAAATGGTGGTTTAGATCACTTTACATCACAATTCTGTAAATAAGAACTTCTGCACAGCTGTGCCTAGAAAGCAGACAGACTGTCTGTGTGTGAAACTGGACACCATATAAACACCTACCCAGTGATCTGTCTACCCATAATGCATTTCAAAGCATCATATGTGCTCACTTGGTTTTGGATCAGAGCTTCTGACCTGTTTCTTTGAGTTCATGCATGACCCCCCTCCTTTAACTTCACTGCCGGATATTTATAGCTTCTGCTTCTCGTGCCAAATATAGACAAAGAACTGCAGGAGAAAGCGAGAGATTGGGAGAGGAGGACAGCGTACGAAAAAAGTTGAGGGGTAAAAGCACGATAGTTTCATGCAGGGGTCCCGATTACTGTCTTTTCTCTCTTTCCTTTGTTTCTCGGAGTCTGAATAGCACCATCTGTTTGGCCCGGGGGCCTCCGCTCAGCTGAGGGGGGTCAGACGACTGCGAAAGATCACTGTCTTATTCCTACAAAAATGCAAACTTAAATGCCCTACATTGTCCTCGGTCTCTTTAAAGGGAAAGTTCATCCAAAAATGTACATTTGTTGACAATTAACTCACCCTCAGGGCATCCCAGATGAGTTTGTTTGTTCATCAGAACAGGTTTGGAGAAACGTAGCATTACGTTACTTGCTCACCAATTAATCCTCTGCAGTGAATGGGTGCCGTCAGAATGAGAGTCCAAACAGCTGATAAAAACATCACAATTAATCCATAAGTAATCCACACCGCTCCAGTCCATCAGTTTCACTCGGGAAGTGAAAAGCTGCATGTTTGTAAGAAACAAGTCCATCGTTAAAGGGATAGTTCACCCTAAAATGAAAATTTGATGTTTAT
Source organism: Garra rufa (assembly GCF_049309525.1). Classification (NCBI taxonomy): domain Eukaryota; kingdom Metazoa; phylum Chordata; class Actinopteri; order Cypriniformes; family Cyprinidae; genus Garra; species Garra rufa. Next base: position 6,582,551 of record NC_133380.1, on the reverse strand, counting down.
CTGCTTACCCCCAGGGAATGTTAAAGGGGTCATCGGATGCGGATTTCCACAAGTTGATATGATTTTTAGGCTCTTAATGAGAAGTCTATAACATACTTTGGTTAAAATTTCTCAATGGTAGTGGAAAAAATACTTTTTACCTGCAAAATCAGCCCTTTTTAGAGCGAGCTATTCTGTTGCATGTTCCTTTAAATGCTAATGAGCTCTGCTCGCCCCGCCCCTTTCTGCCATGGGATGACTAGCCGTAATGTTTACTTTAGCCGCGTTTAGTCGCGAAATTTGCTAACCAGCACATTATTAAGAAAGGCCATTTTCAAAGATGCATAAAAAACCCTTATACTCACTTCTGCTGTGGGTGACGCTGCATCAGGAACGATTCGCACAAACATAGACGCATATGTAGATCGGGATCTGCGCTTTCCTTTTATAAACGAAAGTAATGTTAATCCTCTGCCTCTTCAGTGACTCAGATGTTGGGAGTAAATGACTACTGCTATGTTCATTATTACATCCGACAACAGAACACCTTAATCGCTCGATCAGAGACATTCTGAGTCGACACAATGGCGATCGGAGTCGGACTGTTTGAGCTCGGTTAGGACGAATTTAATGTAAGGCGCTCATGTCAATCAACTATCATGGGAGCAGCCTCTGTTGGTGTGTTATCACACGACAAACAGCTGAGAATGACCTGGTTTTAAAAAGGGGATATTACTTTAAAGATTACACTAAAGATTAAAAAAAAAATACCACTGGCTGGATTTTTATCATTGTAGGGTGGTTGTGCACACAATCTGCCAAAACACATTAATGTTTAAACAACATGTAAAAGTGAGTATTGCATCCGATGACCCCTTTAACTTTAAACTTTAAATCACTTCTGGCCCAAATATGAGTCCATAATCTATAATAATGTTTACTTAAGTGAAAAAGTCCATCTCCTATTATACTCTCACATCAAAACCCATCCATACACACATATTTGTTTTTTAAAAGTTTTGGCGTGTAACAGGTGCTTGATCTGTACATATGTCCCTCCTGATTCAGACAAGATGACTTTTTAACTGGGGGAAGCAATGTTATGGATAGAGGACTATTGTCTCTGGAAGCAGTGCTTTGTTTCATGTGACACTTTAGACTGGAGTAAAATTAGATTTTAAAATATTTTAAGATAGAAAACAGTTTAAATTGTACTAATATTTCACAATATTACTGTTTTACTGTTGGTCAAAATTTACATACACCTTGCAGAATCTGCAAAATGTTAATTATTTTACCAAAATAGGAGGGATCATACAAAATGCATGTCATTTTTTTACTTAGTACTAAATAAGTTGATAGTTGTTAATGAGCCCCTTCATGAGTTTTACAGCATTTTGTGTGTATTTGAACCCTTTCCAACAATGACTGTGATTTTGAGATCCATCTTTTCACACTGAGGACAACTGAGGAACTGAGATATGCAACTATTACAGAAGGTTCAAACACTTACCGATGAATCAGAAGAAAACACAATGCATTAAACTTTTTTAATTTGAAGATGAGGGTAAATTTAACTTTTTTTTTGTCTTCTGGGAAATATGTAAGTATCCTCTGTAACTTCTGAAGGGCAGTTCTAAATAAAAAATAAAAAATAAAAAAATGTACACATCTACATTCTGTTCAAAAGTTTTCACCCCCGGCTCTTAATGCATTGTTTTTCCTTCTGGAGCATCAGTGAGTGTTTGAACCTTCTGTAATAGTTACATATGAGTGCCTCAGTTGTCCTCAGTGTGAAAAGATGATTACAGTAATTGTTGGAAAGGGTTCAAATACACAAAAATGCTGAAAAACCAAATAACTTGTGGGACCTGAAGGATTTTTCAGAAGAACAGCGGGCAGTTTAACTGTTCAGGACAAACAAGGGACTCATAAACAACTATCACTATCACATCTAGGTTGCTTTAAATCCTTGTTGTTTTTTTAGAATTCAAAAGAAGTTTTATTTTCATAACTATTGTTATTTTATTCCTCAAAATCAAAGCTGTGGGAAATTTAGTAACCAAAGTAGTCGAGTTGATCATTTATGTTCCCATGCCTACATTCATTGCAAATGCATCAAAGGTATTTCCTTTGGTTTCAGGAATTTCACGTCACTGTTTCTGGTTGAAGACCGGTTCTAATTTTAAGGTGCATAACACTCTTATTATGCACAAAAAAGCCTTTTAGTTTAACTGTGAGTATGCCAACCTTTATGAAACAGACTTCTGTCCTGAGCGGGCCCATGTCAGCTTTTCCATCCCGGTTCAGGGTGGAGATGCCGGCAGGGTTTTTTTTTTCTCCTAACCTTTTTTTTTTTTTTTTTTTTTAATCCATCTACTCGAGCACCAGTGCTGTTTACTAACAGAAGAGCACGACAGTCCGACCTTCACCATATAGGATGAGCTCGCACGCGTGTGTCTATGTGCTTCATGACAATAAACGGACTTTGACACAAGGACGCAGGCGCGTGTTGAAAAACGGTAAAATCCATTGCTGAATAACTTTTAAAGAATAGTATTTTGAGATAGCTATATAAACTTAGATATGTCTGATTGTTTTTAGATTGTCATATGCTTCCATAATACGTCTTTTAAAATTTCCTAAGGCACTGACAGATCTGTAATTAGACGAGCTGTCTTTTATAATGGAGTGTCAGCTTTTATGACTGTGATGTTTAACATGCTTGTGCGATAGTTCATGAGCTTTTATTAGCTCACTGATTTTTCCACACTTACTTATAGAGAGCATAAGATACAGTAGAGAGGGTAAAGGAGGGTGGTTGTTTTATATACCCAGCTAGCAAAGATATGTTCTAAGAATGTTTTGTTAACGGAATGCTTACTTCTAAAATTCTGAAAGTTCTTTAAATGTTCAAATCTGTTCCATTTTATTTTGCAAGCATGAGAATGGTACTTTTGAATGTTCTCTGAACATTCTGAATCAAGTACACAGCCAACCTAAGTATGTTCTAAGAACATTTTGGTAACATTCTCATTAAGAGGGTTTGCACTAACATCACACTTTGGTCAGTTACTTGGATGCACTGCCATATTGGTGATGCTTGGATGTAAACAACAGCATGGATTGCTTGGTTAATATACTACTGAATACCGTTCTGCTAATTTATGCTGTCTAAACCACCAAAAAATGTGTGGAAGCTGCTAAATCATATTGAGTAAGCAGGAAAAGGCACAATATTTGGACAAGTTAAAGGAACACTCCACTTTTTTTGGAAATAGGCTCATTCTCCAACTCCCCCCGAGTTATTAAGTTGATTTTTACCGTTTTGAAATCCATTCAGCCGTTCTCCTGTTCTGGCGATATCACTTTTAGCATAGCTTAGCATAGATCATTGAATCCTATTAGACCAATAGTATCGCGTTCAAAAATGATCAACGAGTTTCCATATTTGTTGTATTTAAAACTTGACTCTTCTGTAGTTATATCGTGTACTAAGACCGGTGGAAATGCAAAGCTTCAATTTTCTAGGCTGATAAGATTAGGAACTACACTTCCATTGTGGCGTAATAGTCAAGGAAGTTTGCTGCCGTAATATGGCCAAAGCAGGCGGAGTATTATCAGAAATGAGTTCCCAGCTAGTTTAGCATTTGCACATGTGCTGCGTGGTATTACTGCGCCTGCTTCAGCCATATTACGGCAGCAAACTTCCTTGACTATTACGCCGGAATGGAAGTGTAGTTCCTAATCTTATCAGCCTAGAAAATTGAAGCTTTGCATTTCCACCGGTCTTAGTACACGATATAACTACAGAAGAGTCAAGTTTTAAATAGGACATATATGGAAACTCGTTGGTCATTTTTGAATGTGATGCTATTGGTCTAATAGGATTCAATGATCTATGCTAAGCTATGCTAAAAGTGATATCGCCAGAACAGGAGAACGGCTGAATGGATTTCAAAACGGTAAAACTCAACTTATTAACTCGGGGGGAGTTGGAGAATGAGCCTATTTCCAAAAAAAGTGGAGTGTTCCTTTAAGAGGTGGTAATGATATGTACAAGCAGTATTAATTAAGATAGTAGCCTAATATTTCACCTACCTGACTGGAAATAATAAGAACAAAACAAATGTCATCAAGATTCTTGCTTTTGAAATCCTGTTTCAGTTCGACCAACCACAAACGCCTTTTGTTCCTCGGACAGTTTTTTGCACTCTTCTGCTTGATTTGTTATAACTTTTGGCGGTCTGTAGTACTCCAAGTGTTTTTTCCAGTCTGAAAGATTAGTACAGCCCAAAACATGACAATAATTGACCATTTTCAGCAGAAATAATCAGTAATATGCAGTTTGTTTGGTTCAGAGGCAGTGGTTACGTTCAGTGCCGCCAATATGGCTGATCGATGAACCTTTTATATCCAGGTCTGATTCAGTAATTTGTAAAAGTATCTTTACTTTCAGGAATGTCTTGTAAATTTGAAAAAATGTACATGAATAAACTAAATAAAATAAAATGAACATGGGAATGTTACTTTTAAATGTCCTCTGAATGTTCAGAATCAAGTAAATAATTTTTAAAAATGTTTCATAAAAAAGCTCAGTCAACGGTGTATAAATAATTTTTTTAAGCTAACGTTATTAAAGACCAGTGAACTTTTAATAAGCGTAACCATGGATCACCTGAAATCTGAATAAATAAGCTTTCCATTGATGTATAGGACTATATTTGGCCGAGATACAACTATTTGAAAATCTGGAATCCGAGGGAGCAAAAAAAATCTAAATATTGAAAAAAACGCCTTTAAAATTTGAGAATATGTGCAATAGTGCTTCCTACCTAAATTCTGTTGATGGCGGGAAAGCGCTGTCTTATAAATGACGGAAAAATCTATCAATGGCGGGAAAGGAGTTAAGAGAACATTCCATTTCTTCAATTTGCAAACATTATGAGAATGTTACTCTTAAATGTCCTCTAAACTTTCAGAATCAAGTAATAACGTTTTTTTTTAAAAAAAAAAAAAAAGGTTTTATAACAAGGTCAGTGAATGGTGTGTAAATGTTTTTAAAAGCTAACATTTTTCCAACATTATTTAAGACCAGTGAACTTTTCATGAATGTGACCCTGAACCACAAAACCAGTCATAAGGGTCCATTTTTTGAAATTTATACATCGACTGAAATCTGAATAAATAAGCTTTCCATTGATGAATAGGACAACATTTTGCTGAGATACAACTATTTGAACATCTGGAATCTGAGGGTGCAAAACAATATAAATATTGAGAAAATTGCCTTTAAAGTTGTTCAAATGAAATTCTTAGATATGCATATTATTAAACGCAAATTAAGTTTTAATATATTTTATCTTCACGGAACATGATCTTTACCTAATATCCTAATGATTTTTGGCATAAAAGAAAAATCGGTCATTTTGACCCATACAATGTATTTTTGCCTATTGCTACAAATATACCCATGCTACTAGGACTGGATTTGTGATCCAGGATCACAAGTGTTTTATTAATATTATTAGAAAAACATTTGTTCATAGCTTTGAGCAAACATTATCTGCGTATGTTTAATATGTATAGTTTATTTGACCTTCAGCAGTCTTTTGTGTGACGATGTGTTTGCTTTAAGGTCTTTCTTCTGGCTGATATTGTTTAATAGCCGTTCAATAGACTCCTGTCAGACATGGCATTTGATTTGAGATGCCATTTTAGCAGATCACACTCACACACCTCAGTAAGCTTATTGGGCGTAATGTGCTTTTTCCTCTGAGCCATTGTGTTCAAGTTGTTGACCCAGTTGGCTTGGAAGTAGTTTTCCTGTTTGGGCCCCAGTGTGGCATTATTAGCAGAGCGAAGACAGAGATGGGCCTAAACATAAAACAGTCCTACAGAATGGATTGCAAACGTTGATAGTGTTGTCTATTTGCACAAGCTGTCCAGCGAGAATTGTGACCCTGGACCACAAAACCAGTCATAAGTAGCACGGGTATATTTGTAACAATAGCCAACAGTACATTGCATGGGTCAAAATGATCGATTTTTCTTTTATGCCAAAGTATATTTTAAGATATTTTGTAAATTTTCTAACATAAATAAATCAAAACTTAGTTTTGGATTAGTAATCAGTGGTGTATAAAGTACCTTAAAGCCATACTTAAGTAAAAGTACAGATATCTTACCAGAAAACGACTTTGGTAGAAGTTGAAGTCACCGTTTAGAATATTACTTGAGTAAAAGTCTTAAAGTATGTGATATTTATTGTACTTGGGTACAAAACGTTTTTTTTTTTTATCTTAAATCTACTTAAGTATTGAAAGTAAAAGTACAAGTAAATGCAAAAAAAGAGTTTATATCATCCATTTCTGAGAAAACCGTCCGAATTATCAGTTTATATTGCAATTCTGACTTTATTTCTCACAATTGTGAGTTTATATCACCCAATTCAAAGAAAAAAAGTCAGATTTGCGAGATACAAACTCGCATTTGTGAGGAAAATTATTTCTCACAATTGCGAGTTTATATCATCAATTTCAGTGAAAAAAAAGTCCAAATTCTGGTTTATATCTTGCAATTGCAAGTTTATATCACCCAATTCAGAGAAAAAATGTCAGATTTGTGAGATACAAACTTACAATTTCTTACAATTGTGAGTTTACATCATCAATTTCTGAGTTTATATCTCGCAATTCTGACTTTATTTCTCGCAATTGCAAGTTTATATCACCCAATTCAAAGAAAAAAAGTCAGATTTGCGAGATACAAACTCGCATTTGTGAGGAAAATTATTTCTCACAATTGCGAGTTTATATCATCAATTTCAGTGAAAAAAAAGTCCAAATTCTGGTTTATATCGTGCAATTGCAAGTTTATATCACCCAATTCAGAGAAAAAAAGTCAGATTTGTGAGATACAAACTTACAATTTCTTACAATTGTGAGTTTACATCATCAATTTCTGAGAAAAAAAAAGCCAGAATTCTGAGTTTATATCTCGCAATTCTGACTTTATTTCTCGCAATTGCAAGTTTATATCACCCAATTCGGAGAAAAAAAGTCAGAATTGATTTTTTTTATCACGCAATTCTGGAAAAAAAGCCAGAATTACCTGAAAAGAAGTCAGAATTGCAAAATACAAACTCGCATTTGCAAGAAAAAAAAGTCAGAATTGTGAATTTTATCTCGCATTTCTGACTTTTTATCTCAGAAAAAAGTCAGAATTGCAAGGTAAAATTCACAATTCTGACTTATGAGTTTATAAACTTTGCGTTTGCTCACAAAAACTATTGTGACGGTAATAAAGAGGTGAAAGAGAAAAAAAAAATTCAATGCAAAGGAAAAGGCAAATACTTCTAGATAGAACGCAATACTTTTGTGAGAGATTTTTTCATACAGTTTTGCAAAATTAAGAAAAAAAAACAGTTTACATCTCGCAATTCTGACTGAGATCCTGACTTCTGACTATTTTGTAGTAAGTAACAAATATGCTTCGGGGGAAACGTATCGGAGAAAAAATATACATTTAATTAGGAAATGTAGTGGGTCTTTTTAATCTTAAATGTACTTAAGTATTACAAGTAAAAGTACAAGTAAATGCAAAAAATGTTTACATCATGAGTTTACATCATCCATTTCTGAGAAAAACATCCGAAATATCAGTTTATATTGCAATTCTGACTTTATTTCTCACAATTGTGAGTTTATATCACCCAATTCAGAGAAAAAAAGTCAGATTTGTGAGAGACAAACTTACAATTTCTTACAATTGTGAGTTTACATCATCAATTTCTGAGAGAAAAAAGTCAGAATTCTGAGTTTATATCTCGCAATTCTGACTTTATTTCTCGCAATTGCAAGTTTATATCACCCAATTCGGAGAAAAAAAAGTCAGAATTCTGAGTTTATATCTCGCAATTCTGACTTTATTTCTCGCAATTGCAAGTTTATATCACCCAATTCGGAGAAAAAAAAGTCAGAATTCTGAGTTTATATCTCGCAATTCTGACTTTATTTCTCGCAATTGCAAGTTTATATCACCCAATTCGGAGAAAAAAAGTCAGAATTGATTTTTTTTATCAGGCAATTCTGGAAAAAAAGTCAGAATTACCTGAAAAGAAGTCAGAATTGCAAAATACAAACTCGCATTTGCAAGAAAAAAAAGTCAGAATTGTGAATTTTATCTTGCATTTCTGACTTTTTATCTCAGAAAAAAGTCAAAGTATTATTATGTTACATTACACTACTGTAATATGCATTGAACTTCATTTGGACAACTTTAAAGGCAATTTCTCAATATCTCAAACAAACACCGTCCTATCCTAACAAACCATACATCAATGGAAAGCTTATTTATTCAGATTTCTCAATTTCAAAAAAAACACCACCTTTTAAATGTGGTAAAATTGCTATAATGTATCCTTTAATGCCTTATTATTTTAGTAATGTTTTTTTTTTAACACTCTTGTCTGTATTTGTGTGGTTTCCTCACAGTATGCCAATGTTTCTCAGTGTTAGAGGACGGCGCATTGGCTCACAGTCTTCAAGAGCAGGAAAGTGAGTATAAACAACATCTTCCTGTAATCTCGCTCATCCTTCCTTTTGACTGGGTGAAAATAGACCTGACTCATCTTTATTATGACAGTTGAGCAGTTCTACAGCACCAACATGCAGAAGAACCAAGCGGTGCAGAGCGATGTTCGTTTAGCCCGCAGGCTGCAGGAGGAAGAGGAAGAGCGAGTGAATCTTCAACGGGACCTGCAACAACTGTAAGCATCATCAGGGCTTGACACGTGCCCCGTATTACTCAGTCAGCAACATCGCAAAACCACAGACGTTTAGGATATTCTAATTACTTTGTGGAAACAGATGCGCATTGAGTCATTCGTGTTGCATAACTTAATTCGTTTGTATATTTTGAAGTGTGAGTCCAAAAACCACAGGGAAAAAAATGTTTGGAGCGTTAGAGTAAAATAAGCTTGGCGTGATTCACTGGAGTTTGTTTTTTCCACTGTTTGGCACAGCGTATATTGCGTATGAACTTTGGAAGCTTGGGGATTTTTAAGATTTTTAATTGTTTTTTAAGTATTTATTGTAAAGAATTTAATTTTTATGCTCACCCAGACTGCATTCATTTGATTAAAAAATACAGTAAAATCGTAAAATAATATTACAATTTAAAATATCTGTTTTCTATTTGAATGTAATTTAAATTTTAATTTATTCCTGTGATGCAAAGCTGAATTTCCAGCATCATTGCGCCAGTCTTCAGTGTCACATGATGCTTCAGAAATCATACTAGTATGATTTGCTGCTTAAGAAACATTTATTATTTCATAATAATAAATGTTATTATTATTTCATCAAAACATGAGAAAGATAAACATGGAAAAACTGATGAAACGAGGTGCTTACATTTTCCAAAGTAAACGTGAGTGTGAGTGATGTAAACGTGAGTGATGTTCTAAATCTGAAGACTTCGGAAGTTTGGGGATTTGTAAGATTTTTAATGTTTTTTTTATTTTTTTATTGTAAAGAATTTCATTTTTATGCTCACCCAGGCTGCATTCATGTGATAAAAAATACAGTAAAATTGTGAAATATTATTACAATTTAAAATATCTGTTTTCTATTTTAATGCATTTTAAATTGTAATTTATTCCTGTGATACAAAGCTAAATTTTCAGCATCATTACTCCAGTCTTCAGTGTCACATGATGCTTCAGAAATCATTTTAGTATGATGATTTGATAATAATAAGAAATGTTTCTTGAGCAGCAATGTTGAAAACAGTTTTGCGGTTTTATATTTTTGTTGAAACCATGATGCAGTTTTTTGGATTCTTTGATAACTAGAAAGTTCAAAAGAACGACATTTGTTTGAAATAGAGATCTTTAAGAAATTAGCACAAAAGACCAAAGCAAATAGCATATATTGTAAATATCATATATTAAATTAAACTAGAGTTTGTTTTTTCCACTTGTTTTGCACATCGTATATTGCGTATGGACTTTGGAAGTTTGGGGATTTTTAAGATTTTGAATAGTTTATTTATTTATTTTAAAAGATTTCATTTTATGCTCACCCAGGCTGCATTAATTAAAAAAAAATACAGTAAAATTTTTAAATATTATTACAATTTAAAATATCTGTTTTCTATTTGAATGTAATTTAAATTGTAATTTATTCCTGTGATGCAAAGCTGAATTTTCAGCATCATTACTCCAGTCTTCAGTGTCACATATTATGTTTGCTGCTCAAGAAACATTTCTCATTATTATTAGTGTTGAAAGCAGTTGTGCTATTTCATATTTTTGTTGAAACCATGATGCAGTTTTTTGTATTCCTTGGTAACTAGAACGTTCAAAAGAACAGTGTTTATTTGAAATGGAAAGCTTTTAGCAATTAGCACAAAAGCAAATAGCATATATTATATAATATATAATAAATGAAACTTTCTATCTTTTTTATAGAGAGAAAGAAGACTCCAGATACGCGCAGATGATCCAGGAGGAGCTCCGGAGGTGTGCGGAGGAGGCCAGGAGGCGAGAGAAAGAGGATGAGGTATGTTTCATCGAAACATGACAAAGATAAACATGGAAAAACTGCTGAAACAAGATGCTTACATTTTCCAAAGTAAACGTGAGTGATGTTCTAAGTCATTGCTCACTGTTACATAAATAGTGGCAGTAGCTTTGATTAATGTCTGATATTGCATGCTGATGTTACTTTATATTTCGATTCATGATTATACAACAGTAAGATTATGTAATGTAATGTTTTTCTGCTCACCAAGACTTCATTTATTTGATCCAAAATACCGCAAAATCAGTAATATTGTGAAATATTTTTACTATTTAAAAAAACTGCTTTCTATTTGAATATATTTTAAAATTTAATTTATTCCTGTGATTTCGATGCTGAATTTTTAGCATCAGATTATTATCAATATTTAAAAAAAAAATAAGTACATTTGTACATTTAGTACATTTGTCCTTAAACCATTAGTAAATAAACTACAGAATGTTATGTTGTCTAATATACACATGAATTGTATTTATTCTTACAGTCCAAAGCGTGAAGGAAATCTCAGCGTAATGAGAATCATTCATAAATCTGCTGCTGTGAGCAAAAAGTAGTACTGAGGTCTTCTTGCGGGTTTCCGCCCAAATAAAACTCAACATTCATAAATGTTAGCATTGTAATATTACTGTTGTTCTGTAAAATAAAATAAAAAAGACAAAAAATAATGATAAAAATCATTACAACAGCTCTATTAATACGTTTATTATAACATTCTCATTTGCTCAGCACGGCTGCATTTATTTGTTCATTAAAAAACACATGCCTGATTTAAGAAGGGGGTCTTAAGTTAAATTGTGGTTTGTTGGTAGGCTATAATGTCTACTAGAATGTTGAAAATGTTCAGTGTTAAGTAAATATTTTTAAATAGTTGTTTTGTAATTGATTTTTTTTTTTAAAGCAAGACAAAACTGTAAAAAGCACATTTTGGCTATTTAATTTATGCAATTGTGAAAAGGTTTGCCAAAATACATCGGGGGAAAAAACGTGTTCAGTAATCGGCCTTCGCCCCAGAGTTAAATTTTTTTCAGCTTCGGCCAAGAATTTTAATTTCGGTGCATCCCTAATTGTATTACATTTTAAAATGCTTATAAACAGAGTGACCTTTATAGATTACATGATGGCGTATTCACAAAATGGCATAATTTGATTTACCTACATCTTTTTTTCCCTCTTAAATGTTCCTTTTTAAAATTCTACTGCTTCATAAATTTAGAAAGTCTTTCAGCTTTTCCTCAACTCACAAACACCTTGTAGTTCATTCATGAACACCAGTTTAGGAAACCCTGGCATAATGTAAAGTTTAATTCACTTTATGATGTTTGTAACAGAATATATGTGACCCTGAACCACAAAACCAGTTGTCATAAGGGTAAATTTTTGAAATTAAGATTTATACATGTTAGGATAGAACAATATTTGGTCGAGATTCAACTATTTAAGACTCTGGAATCTGAGGGTGCAAAAATCTAAATACTGAGAAAATCACCTTTAAAGTTGTCCAAATTAAGTTCTTAGCAATGCATTACTAATCAAAAATTAAGTTTTGGTATATTTATCAAAATTGACAAAATACCTTCATGGAACATGATCTTTAACTTTACATCCTAATGATTTTTGGCATAAAAGAAAAATGGATCATTTTGAACCATACAATGTATTTTTTGCTACCCGTGCTACTTCAAGGTCACATATTTTAGTGCAAAAGTATTCAAAAAGTAGTCAGAACACCTTATGTAATGTGTAATCCAATTTGTAGTAGTAATCTGCCCAGCACTGTCTGTTGTTAATTATCCGTTCTCTCACGTTAAGCTGATTAAAACACCTGTTTGGAGTGGCGGTTGTGTAGAGATGCTTTTGCAGACAAGAATAAAGGAGAGAAAGAGCATAAAGGATAGGAGAGAGTGAGAAGACTGGGGCCTGAGTCGGATCTTGCGCTCTGATATTCATTGGCTTCAAGTATTCTATTATGTCCATTATTTAGCTGTTGGGCGACATTTCTGTCGCTTAAAGGAGCAGCTTTGTCATCTTTGTTGTCAGGAGTGGTTTTTGAAAGTGTTCCCATGGCGTGTCCGGGGTGACGAGTGGTTTGTTGTTGGGGAGGTGGACGTCATCTGGGAGGCCGCGTCCCGCCGGATGCTTCAGTGGTGAAACAGTGAGGTTCTGTATTTGTGGAAAGACTATTTACAAGAGGCTTTCTGAGGCAGTCTGTCTGGATCCCTTTATTTCTTTCTTTGAAGGACGTGTTGAGAAAGTGTGGTCTATAGTACTCTGATTCATTTAAAGAGACACACACAAGCAGAAATATGTTTCGGCTTTGATATTTTGTATTTAATGCAATGACAAATTAATGATTTTGTCCAGTAGTTTCAGATTTGAGACACAAAGCCCCTTTTGTTGCCTTAAATCTCTCTTTTTGCACTATTACGACTTTATTATTTGTTCATTAAAGCGATCTGATTTGTGAAATTTTTTTTAAGCCAAAAGATCATTAGAATATCAAGTAAGGATCATGTCCCATGTACATATTTCATCAATTTCCTACCATAAATATATCAAAACTTAATTTTTGATTAGTAATATGCATTGCTAAGAACTTCATTTGGACAACTTTACATGTGATTTAGATCAAATAGTTTTATCTTGGCCAAACATCGTCCTATCCTAACAAACCATACATCAATGGAAAGCTTATTTCTATTAGATGATGTATACATTTAAAAGAAATGTACCCTTAAGACTGGTTTTGTGGTCCAGGGTCACATATTGTTATTGTCTATGAATTAAAAAACAGGGATATTACATTGGATATTTTTGTTTGTTGTGGGTTCCTTTAACTGTTATTATATTTATTAATATTTATAATGCTTGCAGGTCAGACTGACCCTAACTGTTTTTAATACAGCTGTTTTATTAAATTCAACAAAAATCATATTATGAAAATAGTAAATAATAAACCATTGCAAACGGTGACAAAAATATTAACACAATATTATAGCAAACGCACTGGAAAAATAAATATAAGAAATGATAAAACTGAAATTAAGTATTTTTAACATTTTTCAAAACGTCTAATTGTATTTTCTAAAACTGTGAATATACTGTATACAGTAATTACATTTTTTAAAGCTTTTTTATGTTTTTTGCATTTGGAAATGCTTATTTTCTATCCATTCTATCTAAGATTTAATATTATAATGAATTTTATTTATATTTATATTTATAATTAAATATTATATTTAAATTCGTGTAAGTTCATTTTGAGGTGGTTAGTTGATTTCTGAAATTACTTTTTATTTATTTATCTATTTATTTCCCCTTTTTTTTACCTTTTTCTGGTTGATTAGCAGTTTATTTGCAGGGAGTTTTGAACAATATTTCCGGGTACAGGACACTAAATTTAAAATTTTTATATTTTTATTTTAATTAAAATTTTAATTATGGCTTATTATTTTTAATGCAAGTTCATTTTGAGGACAAAGATGGTTAGCTGATTTTTTAAATTAATTAATTAATCTATTTATTTCTCTTTTTTTTTACTATTTTCTGGTTGATTAGCAGTTTATTTGCAGAGAGTTTGAATTATTTTTCTGGGGACAGGACACAAAGTTTAAATTTTTTTGTATTTTTATTTTAGTTAAGATTTTACTTTGGGCTTATTTTTCATGTAAGCTCATTTTGAGCAAGGATGGCTAGTTGATTTTTTATATATTTATATTTTTATTTTTATTAAGATTTTAATTTGGGCTTATTTATTTTTAATATAAGCTCATTTTGAGGACAACGGTGGCTAGTTGATTTTAAAAAATGTAATTGTTATTTATTTTTTATTAATTTGTCTATTTATTTCCTTTTTTTAACCATTTTTTGGTTTATTTGCAGGGAGTTTTGCAAGATATTTCCAGAGACGTGACACTAAAAAAATTTATATTTTTATTTTAATTAAGATTTTAATTTGGGCTTATTTTTATGTAAGATCATTTTGAGAACAAAAGTGATTAGATTATGTTTGAAATTAATTTTTAATTTTTTAATTATTATTTTTACCATTTTCTGGTTGATTATTTGCAGGGCATTTTGAATAATATTTCCATTGACAGGACACTGAGAACTGTAAATGGGATGTAGTTTTATTTTACATCAGGTACTTTAGAGGTTTTTGTTTTTCTTCGGTTTGCAGCCTGTGTGTTTCAACAGAAGAGGACGTCCATCAGTACCTGCTTTATTTGTTAGCTGAGGGTGTTTTTGTTCAATGCGGGCTGTTGTGCTTGAACACCTGCTGTTGACTGTCCTCTCTGTCTAGCGGCGACAGTGTTAGACTGCAGATAGAGTGGTGTAGTGGAGTAGAAGAGATTTGTACTGGTAATTGACTGTGAACAAAGTCTATCTGTGTAAGTCCAGTGGTGCTGTAACAGCTCTTTTTATTCTGTGTGTAACAGCTTTCTAGTAATGGCTAAATGTAGTCATCTCTATCTTGACAGTTTGTTGAG
>NC_133380.1:6477499-6564999 GCF_049309525.1 Garra rufa | reverse complement strand
GTTTACAAGAAATACAGTACATGCTTTACAGTGGGTAAAAAAAACAACTTTTCTAGACGTCTTAGCTCACAAACCTATTAAATGTCTTCAGAAGACTGTGAATAAATAGTATGCGCTACTTCTATCTTTTTTCGTCCTCATGTCATTTCAGCTTTTTGGTTCTGCTTTTTTGATTTAGACCCACATGCAGATGATTAAATGATGACAATAATATATTTCTGGATGAACTGGCCTTTTAATAGTGTGACATTTAAAGCATTAAAGGCTCCTTTTCTACATTACTGTCCTCTAGTGGACAAATGAAGTATATACTTCATAGCGTGTGCTTTTTGTCTATTGTTGTTTTTTTTGTTAAGGAAACCACTTTAAATTAACCTCAGTGTAAAAAAAAAAAAGAATAAAATTAAAATGGTCTGCTTTTTTAAAAGTTGAAGTTATTTTTAATGTGTGAACTCACTTCCAGTTTTTGTTTCTCACATTTAACAACCCATTTCCTGTTGCTAATGCTTAGAACGTTGGTGTAGAAAAAAAGACGCATTTTATATTTCCTATTCTGTTTCATTTATAAAAAGGTCACAAAACCAGGACAAAAAAGCATTTGCGTCACTTCACGTGTCAGATCTGTATAATAAAGCATGGTAATCATCCTTTCTATCATACTACTACAGTTAATGTTTTTCAGGTTGACAAATTCTGAAAGTTATTTAAATAATCCAGTATGAAATTATTTTGATATTACAGTTGTAAGTCTATTTGTGGTTACTGTGGCGTTTTAATGGAAACTGGCTAAGATCATGCGCTAAAGATCAGAGTCAGACTGCTGCTGCTCAGTATGACAGGCGTATAATAAATACATAAGCGTTCTCGTGCGATGTGCGGTTTTCTTCCGTGATGTCAGAGTGTAAATGAGGTCTGAAAGACTCAGCAGATCTCAGGCGAGGTGTCCTGAGAAGCGTCTCTGTGGGAGTCACACATATAGTGTGTGTGTAGGTGTGTGTCTGTTTGAGCTGTACTTTCCACTGCTCTGGCCTGCAGTTACTCTGGTGGGTGTCAGCCTGGTTTCTCGTGCTATAAGATGATGAGCTTTTGTTCAAGAGACTTCGTGATGGAAGTTTCACGACCCACTTTGACACCTCTGCTACATGATCTTAAACTCAGACCAAGATGTGTGCGTGTCTAAACTGAGGTTACACTTTGAATAGCATTTTTCACCATCCTGATGCATAAGATATATTCAGTTCAGCCACTGTTAAGCAATTTCAGGCCCTTCAGTTGTGCATCACAGCACAAGCACAATATGAATTGCAATATATTTTATTGTTTACAAATAATGTTGGTATTATTTATAAATTATATAAATAAAATATATATTATTTTACGGTATTCTATTATGTATGTTTTAATGTATTTTTATTATTTAGATTTTTTTATTATTATTATTATTCTTTATTAATTAATTTAAATTATGATGTGTACGCTACGCGGTTTTTGACATGCTTTATAAATTTAATCGCTATTTAATCGCTATTTAAAATTTAATCACAGGAAATCGCTAAACAGCTACAGGAAGAAGAAGAAATGGAGATGAGAAGAATGAGGGCTGCTGCTGGTTACAATGACAATGACGTTGTTTCTCCACTCTGTGAAGGTAAAGAAAAAAAAAATTTTTACAAATGCATGCAAATGTAAATGATTGCATCACATGTCATCTAACTGTAGCATGTTTTGGTCTCCCTCTGTCAGGTATGGGAATCTGGGAGCAGGTGCTTCAGGACGCCGAGCTGGCCCGTAGACTTCAGGAGGAAGAGAATATGCTGCCTCACAGAGAGGTGTGTTACATTGAACACGTTTTATTGGCTTACACAGACACTTCATGTCTACTTATCGAATCTAGCCAGGTTTGCGTTAGGTTCAGGAACAGTATTACTTTATTTTTGGAGATTGTGAGTATCTGTGAGCCTGTGTCTGCTGGAAAGAAAATAAAATGAAAGTGCATTGGTGGCTTCAGGTTTGGGTCTGCTTCAGTCTTTGAAATTGACAGTATCTTAAATTAAAATCTAAAATTGAATAGAAATGTAGTCCTACCAGTGTTGGTATTGCTAACTAAAAAAATAAAAAATGTTTGTTAATTAAAGTAAACCTGAAATTTAATATAATAATAATAAATATTAGAAAATGAATTAAATATTATATTAAATACTATTTATTAAATAAAAAAGTAAATACATTTAAACAGATGTACAGTATTAAAAAATTTACTAAAAAAATTATAAAAATAAATGCTACTTTAAAATATTAATAAATACTATAATAGTAATATTGTTAACTAAAACTAATAAAACTGTTTTTGTTCAAATAAACCTGAAATTTAAAATAATAACAATAAATAAGTAAATAGTAGATAAAAAACATCAACTTAAATGACATTAAAAAAACCTAAACAAAAATAAGAAATGTTGTCTTGGGAACTAACTGAAATAAAATTAATTTAGTTAAAGTTGAAGTACTGAAATGACTAAAACTGAAATTACAACTAAATAAAGTTAAACAGATGTATTTAAAAAATAGTGAAAATTAAACTAAACAATTAAAAAAATGCTACTTCAAAATATTAATAGATACTACAATAGTAATATTAACTAAAATTAATAAACATGTTTTTGTTAAATAAAATAAACCTGAAATTTAAAACAATAGTAATCATAATAATAATGAATAAATAAATATTAGATGAAAAACGTCAACTTAAAAGACATTAAAAAACCTAAACAAAAATGAGAAATGTTGTCTTGGCAACTAACTCAAATAAAATAAGTTGTAGTTGAAGTACTGAAATGAAATTAAAATTAAATTAAAAGAAACTGAAAATAAAAGTTGAACAGATGTATGAAAAAAACTAAAACTACTGAAAATTTAACTAAAACATTTAAAATAAATGCTATTTCAAAATATTAATAAACACTATAATAGTAATAATGTTAACTAAAACTATTAAAAATGTTTGTTAATTAAAAAAATAAACATGAAATTTAAAATAATAAATAAATAAATATTGGATGAAAAACATCAACTTGAAAGACATTAAAAAACTTTAAAAAATGAGAAATGTCTTGGCAACTAACTCAAATTAAATAAGTTGAAGTACTTAACTAAAACTGAAATTAAAAGTAAATAAAGTTAAACAGATGTATTTAAAAAAAACTGAAAAATAAACTAAAAGATATAAAAATAAATGCTACTTCAAAATATTAATGCAAATAATACTTATTTATTCAAGTAATACTTATTTGCTACTACTTATTTATATAGGCAATACTTTAAAACACATAGTATTTTTTAATAATTATTAATTATATATTTTTTTTATATACAATTTATTTTTAATTTTATAATTTACTCAAATTTAAAAGTAAATTCAATTTAAACAGTCATATTTAAAAACAGTACTAAAGCTTACTCAAAAATTAAACGAACAAAAATAAAAGCTAACTGAAAATATGAATATAATATAAAATAAAAATATAAAGGCTAAAATAGTATTTAATAATTTAAATAATACTTAATATACTTACATTTATTATTTATATAAATAATACTTAAACACTAAGAAATATAAACTAAGAACATTTACAAAAGCACATACAATTACTTTTAAAAAAATAAAACCAAAAAAAAAAAAATCACATAGTATTTATTTTGCTTTTTTTCAGCAAATTCCTCAGAGCTCTAGATCAGAGGTGGACTTCATTGCGGCCCAAGTAGCCCAAGATGAGGTAGAAGAATCATTAATCATCTAAAGTTATACTGTACAGATAATAGACAGATTACAACTTAATTACATGAACAAAAGTTTAAACTACTATTTCTAGATTCTCGAACATCTAAGTAAAAATCGGTTGTGATGATGCTACAAAACTTTATAACCTCTCTGTAACATCAATGCTCATCAGGAGATCGCCCAATACATGCAGCGCCATCCGAGAAGAGTCAGAAACAGGCCACAAGACCTAGAGATCCAGCCCAGACCTGCTGAACCAAGAGATGAAGGAAACACCACAACCAGGAAGGTCTGAATCTCACAATACTCAATGCTGACTTTAAATCTGGCAAAATTCCGAATTTTCAGATAAAAGGTTACAATTACCTTTTTAATTTTTTATTCCATGGTGGTAATGGGCTTCCATAGATATATATTTCACTTTTTATTTAGTTGAGGTGGATAGACATTTCATTTCACATTTGTGACCCTGGACCACAAAACCAGTCTTAAGTCGCTGGGGTATATTTGTAGCAATAGCCAAAAATACATTGCATGGGTCAAAATTTTGGATTTTTCTTTTATGCCAAAAATCATTAGGAAATTAAGTAAAGATCATGTTCCATGAAGATTTTTTGTAAAATTCCTACTATAAATATATCAAAATGTAATTTTTGATTAGTAATATGCATTGTTAAGAACCTAATTTGGACAACTTTAAAGGTGATTTTCTCAGTATTTAGACTTTTTTTGCACCCTCAGATTCCAGATTTTCAAATAGATGTATCTCGGCCAAATATTGTCCTATCCTAACAAACCATATATCAGTAGAAAGCTTATCTATTGAGCTTTCATATGATGTATATATCTCAGTTTTGTAAAATTTAACCTTATGACTGGTTTTGTGGTCCAGGGTCACATTTCTGTTTTGGTGTAAATGAAGACTTTGCAACTTTGTTTTACCTTTCCGACCTTGTCGTCTTCAATTTCAGACTCTTCAGATGTTGCGAGAGAGGCTGAACTCAGACGGACTGCATTCACCTGTGGAAGAGGAAGAGTCCACCATTGAAAGCCATCTAGCAAGCCCATCAGGCACTGCGCTGTGAGTCACAGGTTCTTTATCACACACATTCAGAGCTTTTCAACACTTGCTGTATCTTAGCACTGCATCTCTTTTCAGCCGAAACCAACACATACACAACATCGCAGAGGAACTGGACCCAACGTTCAAGGCTAGGAAACGCGAAAGCCAAATTTCCACCAGCCCCCCATCAGGTTTGAACACACTGCTATATAACAGGAAAGTTCAGTAACTGTATTTGTGCCACATCAGCAGCCATTTCCTGTTTTCTCAACAGGTCTATGTTTGGCCCCTCGAAACCCGCACAGTATCTTTTATGACTATTTACCAGAACCCACCTTCATACCACCAACTAAACGGCAGAGCGACAAAGCAGGACGTCACAAAGCCAAAGACAAGAAAGAGAACTGCAAACAACAGTGAACATGTGACTAACTTAGCCTTGTCTTTTGAGCGTTGTATAATCCACATTATGGACAGATCAATCTAACAATTCATGACTTCATCACGTTGTTGTAAAAGGATCACATAACATGACAGCACCAAGGGAGATGTACGTAATTAAAGATAAACACTCACTTTTAATCTATCAAAAACACACACTGAGTCAAAGTTCATTCATTATGTGATGATTAAAAACCTGTTTTGCAAATACATGCAGTGACAGGTGTGTGCGACATGCTCATTGTTTTAATCTCTGTTACTAATTGTACACATGCATAAAGACTAGCACAGAGTGCTGAAGGGATGACACAGTTGTTGTAGGCCAAAATTTAGACACGAGTGAGCATTTTAACACTTTACTCATCTTAAAACCAATGGGTTTTTTGGGTAATTGGATCAAATAAGGTATGCAAGTTATTCTACAACATCAAATTCATCAGTAATATCCTACACACCACCACTACATTGTGATTGTAGCTTCTACTGGTCTTGAAAAAGACGGTTGCTAAGTGGCTTTTTAAATTAAGTCTGAAAGCGGAAGCTCAGTGGTCGTTACGTTAAAATGGTGGATAATGAACCCAAAAATGAAAATGAACTGGCAATTTTACTTACCCTCAGGCCATCGAAGATGTGACTTAGGCGACTTTATTTCTACAGTTGAACCAGTTTGTCAAGTCGGATTGAACCGTCTCAAACAATTTGCGATTTGAACAGCGCAGAATCTACTGGTTAACTCAATAAAAACTAACTTTTAGACGGGTTACAGTCACTCCGACTAAAAATGAGTCAAAATACCGACGAATACAATGCTGTAATGTTGGTTTTTGCCACATTATCCAATTATTCAGAGCTCCAGTTTGTCCAACAGTAACTGAACTTGAGGAAACAGATCCAACTCGGACCGAAGGCCTATGAGATGGTGATCTGCGCACGCGTGAAAGTGCACCCTAACCCTAAGCTTCAATAATTAATTGTGTATGTGGTACGTCATTGCGTGATTACGTAAACGAACTGGTGAATTGAACAAGTTCATTGAAACTAATGCTGCGTCCCAATTTGCCTACTTATACTATGCACTAAAAGTATGTACTCTTTTTGTGAAGAAAAAGTACATACTTTTGAGTATGTAGTAGAATAGTAGGCAAGCTTTGGGACATACTACTTTGTCATAACTGCTTTTTTAACGGACGCTCTGTTGCTTAGTTACCTGAATCCTGTCACTGTTTAAACTGCCCTGTCAATCATCACAGTTAATATTTATATACATTTGTTTAATTTAATTTTCTTCCGTATTAGAGAGAAATGAAGGCACTTTCTTTCACGAGTCTTTCATGCCGAGAACTCTGCTCTTGTGTTTGCATAATTATGCATTTAAACGTTAATGACCAAACCTATCATTATAAAAGTTCATAATGTTGCTGCACATGAAATATAACACGGATAACATTAAAAAAATATATTTTTTAACAGGTTACACATTGATTATTTATCACTAAAACCCCTTTCTCTACCATATCCGCCATATTTGTAGTTTTTAACACTTTTTATGCGTGTTTGTAGTTCTAATCGAATCCTCGCAATGTGTTGTGGGCAATATTAGCCGTTAGAGTGCGCATTGATCAGCACTTCGAATTCCGAAGTTAAGTAGTAGACCATCCGGGAATCTTTGGAATACTTTTTTAAACATACTACGATTTGGGACATACTAATTCTATTTTCGAATACTATTTAGGACGGATAGTATGCGAATTGGGACGCAGCATAACTGTCCGAAAGAACCGGTTGGCGGAAAAGAATCTGATTACCGTTTACCTGGTGAGGCTCTGGATTACGGATAATAACGTTGTAAACGATATATTTTCAACATATTGTCAGGTGCCGCTGGCATTCATTTTTGTTCTTTGATTCTTTGTTTTGTTTTCAAAAAACAGTAGTGGCTGTCTTGTATTTTATGAATCACAAGGAACACGGTTTCAGCAAAAAAATGTTTTAATGTAAACAGTTAAGTCCAGGCGAGACTTTTGGTTCATCAGCCGCTATAGGGAAGAATAACAACGTGCAGTAAACTGCAAAACTGTGCTCAAAATTAAGATAAAACATTAAAATAATATTGCAAGACATATCAATTTGCACTATCAAGCAGCAAAATGAGCCGTTTTGTACAGCTAAAAATAGCTGGATGCGGATATGACCAGAAGGCAGGCACATTCAATTTACACACTCTTATGCAAAGTAAAAGATGGATATGTTTTGCTTTTTACTTCTGCCGATCGTATGTAGGCTTCAAAATGCAAGCAATGTTCATTTGTGAATATTATATTGATGAACAAAATGTGGAATAGTCAACTTTTATTGCTTTTGTTCAGAACTTGCTTTTCAAAATCATATTGGGTTTTTGTCGAGGGAACCAGGGTGATGCTATGGAAGCCCATTTCCACAACTAAATAAAAAAGGTAATTGCGACTTTTTATCTCACAACTTGCAATTCTGACTTTTTTCTCAGAATTGTGAGATATAAACTCGCAATTGTGTGTTATAAAGTCAGAATTGTAAAATATAAATGCGCAGTTCTGGGAAATGTTAGAATTGAGCAATAGAAACTCGCGACTGGGAAAAATAAAGTCAGAATTCTGACTTTTTCTTGCAATTGCAAGTTTATATCTCACAATTCTGACTTTTTTTCAGAATTGTGAGATATAGCAACTGGGAGATATAAAGTCCAATTTTGAGGGAAAAAATTGGACAAGCAATTCTTAGAATTGCTAGTTGGTATCTCACAATTCTAGTTTTATAACGTGCAATTGCGTGTCATAAAGTCAGAATAGCAAGATATAAACTTGCAATTGGTCATTTTTGGACTCACATTTCTGGCTTTATAACTTGCAATTGCGAGTTTGTCACAATTCTGAAAAAAAATCAGAATTTGCAAGACAGAGCAGATTACTTCTGGTATGAAACAAAGTCTCAGCTTTCAATTTTTTTTTATTATTATTAATTTAAACAATATCATTTTGTAGCTCTTTAATGTGCCATGACAGATCAGTCGGTTCAAACGGCACATGAACTGACCGTCTTTTTACATTTACTTAAAGCACGAAAATAAACATGAATGAACATCAGAATGTACTTTATTTCAGCCACGGAAAGATGTCAATACAAACAATTGGAGGAGTCAGTCTTATGATTGGTCAGATCACCTGTCAATCAAGCTCTTGACCAAAGGTCAACTGTGTGAAAAGAAATTCAGAATTGTGAGATAAAAAGTTGCATTTACCTTTTTTATTTTCAGTGTTGGAAACAGGCTTCCATATGATACTAACTTTCAGGTTGGCCTACAATAACACATCGTCACTGCAGCACTCTATTATATATAGTGATGATTCAAAATATGGTTTCCAAGAGGAAAACAATCCAACGCTTGCTAAGAGAAACATAGTGGTGACCTTTTTAACATGATCTGGCAAGATCTGGGAACATCCCACATCTGAATTTGTATATAACACAGCATAATCTGTGATTATAAACATGACTGTCAAGGTGAAATTGTGTTGCAAGAATGAATAACACTTTTTTTTGTTTAGTCATTTAATGTATGTGCAGTGGAATAACATCTATGTTAACTAAAATAAGTTTTTTTTTAAAAATGGGAAAAAATAATTCAAGGAGAAGACAATATAGATCTTTTATTTTATGTTTGTATATGGGGATATAAAGCCTTATTTCTGCTGTATTTGTGTTGTGCCACAC
Organism: Garra rufa; assembly: GCF_049309525.1. Lineage (NCBI taxonomy): Eukaryota > Metazoa > Chordata > Actinopteri > Cypriniformes > Cyprinidae > Garra > Garra rufa. The sequence continues at coordinate 6,555,970 of NC_133380.1, read as the reverse complement.
AAATCGCCTTATTTCTGCATTTCCCACTGGTTTTAGTGCAAATTTGATTTGGAAATGCGTGTTCCTCATTTTTTAGTTCTACAAAAAGAACGGCAAATGATCTGTGTTTTACTGATATTCTTGGGAAACATTTGTCTAAAGGTCAGAGGTCAGAAAAGACCCTGAGAAGTCTTTTACCAGCATGCTGAAAATTCAGGGGTTTTGCTGTTGGAAATTCAGTGGATTTGAATTAATGCTATGCAGGGGAATTCTGATGGTGTTGAAATAAAATATCAAGCACTGTCATATCCTCACAGCCCACAGTATTTCAGTGCAGAGGTCTCTGCACCCCCCACACATACTCTAACCTTTCGTGCATGTGCATTACATCAGCCACATCAACGCCTCTTTGTTCTCGAAGCCTAGAGGGCAACTGAACTTGAATGTTTAAAGGTCTCGTGTTTGAGGATTTTTTTTCTTTTTTGTAATGTGTGTTAACATCTTATAAGGCCTGTGTTTCCATAATAAAAGTCAACTGGGCGCATTCTGAGCAGTGAACGTCTCTGTTTTGAATGGCTAAAGAGCTACTGAACTCATAGAACTCTTAGTTTAAATGTCTCCCATTTGAGGATTGTTTTCATAGTAAAAGTCATTTTGAGCATGAATGCCCCTTTTCATAAATGGCAAGAGGGCAACTGAACTTGTAAAAAAAGTTCAAAGGCCTTGAGTTTTTTTCTGTCTTTTTTGGTAATCTTATGTTTTTTTCATAATAAAAGTCATTTTCACATTTTGAGACAAAACGCTTCTCAAAGGCTAAAGAGCTACTGAACTCATACTGAGTTTAAAGGTCTCCTATTTGAGGATTTTTTCACCTTTTTTGTAACATGTTAACATCTTTTATGTGTTTTCAAAATAAAAGTCATCTAAGCACATTTTGAGCATAATTGCCTCTTTTCTTAAAGGTTGTATCAGCGATTTCTAGCCTAAAACATAAAGTGTCAATTTCAGCTTACCTTTCTTCACGATCCGCTCGCTGCCTGCCCCATAAATTGTCTGTGAAAAAACCGCGTCTCTCTGGTCAGCCTAGGGTCCGAGATATGCCAAAAAAACAATCGGCACTACCAACCTTTCCACACAAAAACAAACAGTGTTCCAACCAATCAGCGTCAGGGGTTTGGTGTTGTGGACTTTCGCTCCGCCTCCCTCACATCCCTGCACCAGTAGGAAAGTCCACAACACCAAACCCCTGAGGCTGATTGGTTGGAACACTGTTTGGTTATCTGTGGTGTGTTGATAGCGCCGATTGTTTTTTTGGCATATCTCGGACCCTAGGCTGACCAGAGAGACGCGGTTTTTTCACAGACAATTTATGGGGCAGGCAGCGAGCGGATCGTGAAGAAAGGTAAGCTGAAATCGACACTTTATGTTTTAGGCTAGAAATCGCTGATACAACCTTTAAATGGCAAGAGGGCAACTGAACCTCTAGTTTTTGTCTTTATCATACCATATATTTTCATAATAAAAGTCATTTGAGCACCTTTTGAGACAGAGCACCTCTTTTCTCCTCAAAGGCTAAAGGCTAGTAATCTCATGCTTAAAGTTTAAAGGGCTCATATTTGAGGATTTTTGTTTTCTTTTTGTAACATCTTAATTTTTTTCAACATGAAAGTCATCCGAGCACATTTTGAAATTGAACGAGAGGGCATCTTATTCCCCCTCTGTTTTGTAAAAAGTGTTAAGATTTTTTTGGGCAAGTTTATTCTTAGTGGTAAACAATTTAAGCACAAAATGTATTGTTTCAGAACACGGCTATGATGTGAAAACACGATACAATATTAAATTAAAAGCTGCTTTAATGGCAACAAAATTTCACAAACATCATGAATAAAGTTTTAGGACAGGAATCCAATAGAATACAGTAAAATAAATTACACAGTACATAGACATTGTACATATCTGCATATAACTACAAATGAATGCTTATTTATGTTTAGCTTGCTACACAACACAAGTTCATGCTACCAAAGGCCCAATATCCTGTGAGACCAGCGAGGCCGTTGAACTCTGACTGCTGCCGCCATGTTCCTGCTGAGGAAAACAGAAGCTGGGCTTATCGAGAAGAGATGTTTCAGTCTGTCCTCCTGCTGAGCAAAAGACAAAATGCATGAAGACACAAAATCTCTCAAGGAAGCCTATGTTCTGAGTAACTAAAGGAAAAACGCAAATATATTTACCTTCAAGAGTTTCCTTTTCAACATTGGGTTTACGAGTGGCTTTTCCTCTCCTCCATTCTAGGAAGAGGACTGTTGCAACAGGTACCGCTATGCAGATGGTTGCAAAGGTGATGAAAATAGCAATGGTCTCTGTAGCAAAGAGCAACAATGAGTCAGTAGCTTGAAATAACCTTTAAAGATGCAAATGTATATATATATATATATATATATATATATATATATATATATATATACTGTCAAGCCTAAAATTACTCATACTCCTGGCAAATTCTGACTTAAAGTCTTTTATTCAAGCAGCAAGTTTTTTTGTTTTGTTTTTTTGACCGGAAATGATACAGGCTTCTCCCAAAAGATAATAAGACAATGTACAAGAAGCATCATTGTGGAAAAAAAATATTTCTCAGCTTTTATTTACATTTGAACAAATTGTAGAATGTCCAAAATTATTCATACCCTTTGCAAACTGTCACAGTCCAAAGGAACTTTGGGAAAATTCAAAGTTCTATACCATTCCAAATAGTCTAAGCTGTTCTAAAGCATCCTAACTACCCCGATTCATTGGGAACAGCTGTTTTAATCAACTCAACAGGTGAAAAACAGAAGCTCTCTGCTGTTGGTTTGTGGACAGCCATGGCTAAGACAGAGGAGCTCACTGAGGACCTGCGGCTGCGCATTGTGGCTGCTCACAAGTCAGGAAAGGGCTATAAGACCATATCTAAATGTTTTGAAGTTCCAGTGGCAACAGTGCAAAGTATTATTACAAAATACAAGACACTGTGAAAAATCACCACTAAGGCCATCCTGATGAATCTGGGCTCTGCTGGTGGCAACATCTCAAGGCAGACAGTACAACAGACACTGCACACCACTGGGTTCCTCTGACGCAGACCAAGGAGGACACCACTTCTCCATATAAGGCACACAAAAGCCCGCTTGGCCTTTGCAAATGCTCATCTGGACATAGAAGAAGACTTCTGGTCTTTTGTTTTATGGTTATTGAAACAAAAAATTAATTGATTGGCCTCAATGATGTAGCCTTCATTTGGCGTAAAAAAGGAGAAGACTTCAACCCTAAGAACACCATCCCCACTGTCAAACATGCTGATGGGAACCTAATGTTTTGGGGGTGTTTTTCAGATGGTGGACCAGGGAACTCAATCACAGTAAACGGCACCATGAAAAAGGAGCAATACATCAAAATTCTCAACAACAACATCAGGCAGTCTGCAGAGAAACTTGGCCTTGGGCACCAGTGGACATTTCAGCACGACAACGACCCAAAACACACAGCAAAAGTGGTGAAAAAAATGGTTAGCAGACAAAAACATTAACGTTTTGCAGTGGCCCAGCCAGAGTCCTGACTTAAATCCAATTGAGAATCAGTTGGAGCTCATCGCTAAAGATGAATGGGCAAAAATACCAGTGGAGACATGCAAAAAGCTGGTCAGCAATTATAGGAAGCGTTTGATTGCTGTAATAGCCAATTAAGGCTTTTCTGTTGAATACGGAGAAGGATATGAATAATTTTGGACATGACACTTTTTGTTCAAATGTAAATAAAAGATGAGTAATATTTTTTTTCCACAATGATGCCTCTTGTACATTGTCTTATTATCTTCTGGGAGAAGCTTGTGTCATTTCCGGTCAAAAAAACTCGCTGGTTAAATAAAAGTAACTTTAAGTCAGAATTTCCCAGGGGTATGAATAATTTCGGGCTTGACTGTATATACAAGTTTATTTCTTCTCTGCTATTTATTTCTGTCATACATACTGCTTTCTAGGTCAGTAGGTTTGGTATCAGGTTTGGTATCTGGTTTGGTATCTGGTTTACGGCCACAGGTTACATCTTTGTATGCATCTCCAGGTGTAATTATTTGGTCTGGCTCTGTACACCTGTGAATTGAGAGATACAGCATTTGTGATATGTAGCTTCATCAGCACATCACGAATAGGTGAATGAAAAGATGGTGAATGCATCATACTTAGTCCACTTCACACAGGATTCATGAGTCTTGTTATTGAACGTCCCTGGAGGACACGGCTCACAGCCTTATGAATTCATACAAAACGTTGCAGTCAGATGCATATTAGTTATTAATATCAAAAGACAGATCAGTTATCTCTCATTAGATTTACCATTTGCAGTGGGCTGCTGTCCTCTGTAACACCCTTTAATGCAGGAATGTCCCGGTCTACACTCACAAACGGTGTTGCTGCTGGCGGTGCAATTCACCTTCACTTGCATGTTATCTGGAGCAGAGGAGCGACACTTTATTAAAACACAAGCAGCTACATTCACCATAATATTCAAATTAGTATTCAAATCAATTAATTGTGATTAATCACATTCAAAATAAAAGTTTGTGTTTACATAATATGTATGTACTGTGTATACTAAACCAGTCTTAAGTTGCAATAGCTATATAGAAAATGATTGATTTTTCTTTTATGCCAAAAATCATTCGGATATTTAGTAAAGATCATGTTCCATGAAGATATTTTGTACATTTTCAACAAAAATATATATCAGAACTTAATTTGTGATTAGTAATATGCATTGCTAAGAACTTAATTTGGACAACGTTAAAGATTTTCTCAATATTTAGATTTTTTTGCACCCTCAGATTCCAGATTTTCAAATAGTTGTATCTTGGCCAAATATTGTCCTATCCTAACAAACCATACATCAGTGTTAATTTTTTTTTCAGCTTTAAGATTATATATAAATCTCAATTTAAGAAAAAATGACTCTTATGACTGATTTTGTGGTCCAGGGTCACATATGTATGTATGAATGCACAAATATATGTAATATATATATGCACAGAACACATGGACATTTTGGATGTGAGGATGGGCTGAACATCATGAAGAAAAATATGCATCAAATGCTGTACCTGTACATTGACTGCATCTCAGACAACTTGGTGATAATGCATCGGTGACAAAGTTGTCTTTTTCGCAGGGAGTACACAAAGCAAATGGATCTAGACCACAACGAGTGACAAGACGGTTTCCTGCAACAAACACACATACACTTTAAACATCTGGAACTGAATAAAGCTTTAGTATTAAAAAATAACAAAACAATATAAATGGATGAGGATTATTTCATATTATGCACTCATTTTGAGTTTCTAAACATATAGAGTTTTTAAGACACCTCATCAATCGGCCATATTGGGGGCAATGAATGTAAACAATGTCACTGCACCGAACGAAACTCGCATATTTAGCTGATTATTGCTGCTGAAAATGGTCAATTATTGTCATGTTTTGGCCTGTACTAATCGGTCAGACCAGGGAAAACATTTGGAGTATTACAGACTGCCCAAAGTTATAACAAATCAAGGAGAAGAGTGCAAAAAACTGTCTGAGGAACAAAAGGTGTTTGTAAAAAAGTAAACCGGGATTTCTAGGGCAAGAATCTTGACAACATTCATGTTTGTTCTCATTGTTTCCGGTCAGGTAGGTGAAATATTAGGCTAATATCTTAATACTGCTTACCACCTATACGTAGTAAAGGTTTGTCAAAATATTGCGCCCTTTCCTGTTTACTAAGTCCTTCTCTTAGCAATTTCCACACATTTTTTCCATGGTTTAGACACCATAAATTAGCATAACAACATATTCACTAGTACAAGTGGATACCCCTCCATGTTTACAAACACAAAATCAAAAGGCGCAGCCCTTTAGAGCTCCTTTCTGCACTTAATCTTAATGATGTCGCAGAATTTACCGGTATTTTGAAACTGATGTATGAATGACGCTTTACCGGTAAAAGGTGGAACGACGTTGTATGTATCGCTCATGTCATCTTCCCACAAATTAAACTGGAAGTCAACTTTACTGCAAATTAGCAATCATTGTGACACTGTCATGTGATGAAACTATAGCGCCATGTGCTTTTTAGAACCATTTTCATAGGTTTAACATTTGATTATCAGCTCGGAAAACACGTTTGACCAAAAACAACAGAGACCGGGAATGTAGCATTGCTTAAGTCGCGCAAGACTTTTACGTTCAGGAATAAGGTGGATAGCTCAGTAGTTCGGTTTGAAGTCTAATATGATATCTCTTGGTCAAAAGCAGCTGCATGAATGTAAACATTTGACACGAAAATGAAAACATCAACAAAAACACTGACTGCGTATCCACCTTTTTCTTAACATAGTAACTTTTTTGTAAATTTTATGGGTCTGGCTTCCAGTCTTATCTGCATCCAGCTATTTGTATCTGTACAAAACAGTTCATTTTGCTGCTTGATATTGCAAATTGGTGTGTCTTACCAAATTATTTTAATGTATAATCTTAATTATGAACACACTGCTTTGTAGTGCAAACAGTTTTACCATTTACTGCACGTTGTTATTCTTCTCATTATTTCCAGAGTGGGTAATGAACCATAAGTCTCACCCATAGGCTTACTTCTGCATTGAAGATAAAGGTGGATACCCCTCCATGTTAACAAACACAACACCGGGAGGTGCAGCCCTTTGGAGGTCCTTTCTGGACTTAATCTTGGTGTCACGGAATTTACCGGTATTTTGAAACTGATGTATGAATGACGTTTTACCGGTAATAAGACGAAACGTTGTTGCCTGTGTGAACAGCGCATTTTATATTTGTAATTTTACAGCGATTTACTGGTATTCCTGTGTGAAATCGGCTACAGAAACATCTTCACAAGTGGACTTTTGAACCTCGTTCTATGTCCTACATCTACATCTGTTTTCCTTCCGGTGAAGATTATGCATCCCTGACGCACGATAATTATATTGAAAGTAAACTTCATATTGATAATCATATCGAAAGTAATTTTAGGATGAATGAGGCTTTCAGATGTGGTTATTATCACATGATCACACTTTATCACGAGGGGGAAACCGAAACACACTTTATATCAGTGTTTATGTATTTAAATACAGACTAAATACTATGAACTACATTTACATTCAATTGCAATGTGATGCAGTTTTTTTTAACTGTCCATAATATTCTCATAGCAATTTTATTTTCAGTTTTGGTGATTTCAAACAACTTTCTCCATCACAAATCAATAGCGGTGTGTTCAGTTCTTACATCTGAGCCTCTGATGACAATATAAAATACATTCAAAATGATGCATGCCAGAATTGAAATAGATATAAAAATCGACATTTGTTTTCCATTTACATTGATATTAGAGGTGCTAATTGTTGTAAATAGTATTATAGTAATTACATTTGTTAAAGTTTAACAAAAATCATCACCATTTCCATTGAGACCAAACCCTGTTTTTTTTTTTTAATTATTATTATTACTTTTTTATTATTATAAAATTATAGAAAAATACTAGATTTTATTGTACTTGGTACCATGATATAAAGAATATCATGGTACCAAGTGTTTTTCTCTTTATTTCTTTTTTTAATCCTTCTATTTTTACCCAAACTTTTCAGTTTTTCAATTCACAACATATTCACAACATATTAATATTTAGCAACAAATGGTTTGGGGCTGACAAAAAAAATCTGAAAAAAAAATATATATATGATTTTCAATTCTATAGCTTCTATATACAATAAAAAAGCAGCAAAAAGGAAAATATTAGACTATAAAATTTCACTACTTGTAGCCAAAGGTAAAGTCAAGATCTGTAGTTTTAAAGGAAAGGAACGGAAAGGAGGTGAAGTGAGGCCAAGTATGGTGACCCATACTAGGAATTTGTGCTCTGCATTTAACTCATCCAACTGCACACACACAGTAGTGAACACACACCCGGAGCAAATCTATATTGCTTGCAATAGAGAAAGAGAGAGAGAATTCTTATTCTTATTGAGTTTAGGAAACATTATTACATATTTAAGCTTTTAACAGTCAATTTATCCCAAAGCTAATCATTCTTTTGCAAAAACTGACCTGGTTTACACTTCTTGCAGCACACCTTATTGTCCCCAATGAGGTCATAGTCCTCACATCCAGATTCCACACTGTGTCCCGCAGCCAAAAGCAGGACAGCCGCAGTCAGGGTCAGTCCATGGAGCAGGTTCATCCTCCACGACATGTCCGTCTGTTAACACACTTCACACACTTGCTTCTCTGAATGATGCTGAGAATATAAATCTTTGCTAGGGAGCTGCGTCTATACAACGTCTGAAGCTGAACATGTGAAACCACATTTGTAAGTTCCTAAACGTCACATACACCCACATGTACACACACGCGCACACACACACACACACGCACACAAAGACGTATAAAGTGAGGTTGATAGTGACTCATCAGCTTTCTTTTTTTTAATAAATTTTGATGAGCATTAAAAAAAGAGAAGGGATATTTCTTTGTCTGCATTTAGTAATGAAATAACTTTTAAATTCCATTTTTAAAGGGGAACCACAACCATTCTATGCCATTTAAATATATTTTATATCAGGAATAATGCAATGATCACACAGTTTCAATTTCTGTTTCAATCCACTGTATTTTTCAATATTTAAATAACATTTTCTATTGTCACATAAACTTGTTTTTTTTTTATTTCTGTTTAATCTTAGCAACCCATCCAGACAGGTCTAATGATTTCAAAGTCAACATGAAATTAAAACCAACTGCTAGTAGAAGCATCAAGTAAAACACTGAATTACAGTAAACATAAAATAGTGAAGTAGAAAGACTGAAGTAGTATTTTCTTATTTACAACTTTGAAAACTTTTTTTTACTGCACTGTAAAAAACTATTTGTTGAGTCAACCTAACATAATTTGTTACCTAACTCAAAAAAGTTTAGTCAACTTAAAATGTTAAGTTGTACTATGTGACAACTTAGATATTTGAGTTCATTCAACATAAAATTATTTAGGCAGCCAGGTAACTTTAACAAACCAAACTTTTTGTTAAGTCGACTCAAATATCTTAAGTCACTTAGTACAACTTAACATTTCATGTTGATTAAACTTATTTGACTGAACTTAAAATTTTAAAGCAGCAGGGTAACAAATTATTTTTACTCAACATATTTTTTTCTTTACAGTGTGAGTATTTTAGTTTTTTTTTACTATTCCTAATCTTATTTTGAATGATTCATCAGTGCATATTATTCCAAAGTCAAAAATTAGCAAAATGAATAACCTCTGAAACAACTTTTTCTTTTCAAGCAGTTGAGTACAAAAGTAAAATGACCTGCAAATTCATGTTGACCTTATTTAAATAGAAAGAGCCAGCTTTTAAAATTCTTTGTAGTATTCGATTTTGTTCAAATGAAGGTACACTACCAGTCAAAAGTTTTTAAACAGAAAGATTTTTAATGTTTTTAAAGCCTGTATTTATTTGATCCAAAGTACAGCAAAAACTATAAATATTTTTAAAAATATTTTTATGGATTCATAATAACTGTTTTCTATTTGAATATATTTTAAATTTAATTTTTTAAATTTAAACTGAATTTTTAGTATCCTTACTCCAGTCACATGATCCTTCAGAAATCATTCTAATATTCTGATTTGCTGCTCAAAAAACATTTATTATTATTATTATGTTGAAAACAGCGGAGTATAATTTTTATAATTTTTTTATGAATAGAAAGTTCAGAAGAACAGCATTTATCTGAAATAGAAATCGTTTGTAACATTATAAATGTCTTTATCATCACTTTTAATAATTTTAAAGCATCCTTGCTAAATAAAAGTATTAATTTCTAAAATTTCTTGGTATAGTGTATGTTACAAAAGCTTTTTATTTTAGACAAATGCTGATCTTTGGATCTTTCTATTCATCAAAGAATCCTGAAAAAAGTACTGTTTTAAATATTGATGATATTAATAATAATAATAATAATAATAATAATAATAATAATAAATGTTTCTTGAACAGCAAATCAGCATATTAGAATGATTTCTGAAAATGTAGATTTGATCACAGGAATAAATTACATTTTAAAATATAATCAAATAGAAAGCAATTATTTTAAATAGTAAAAATATTTAACAATATTACCGCTTTGCTGTATTTTGGTGAGCAGAAGAGACTTCTTTATAAAAAAAAAAAAAATAAAAAAAAAAAACATTAAAAACCATACTGTTCAAAAAATTTGACTGATAGGGTATGTATAGGCAGTACAAACAATTGACATCTTTCAACAAGACATTTAAACCAGGCATATATTACTAGTCTTATTTCAACTGTAACTTCATTGCTGATGAATATTTATTTTCTGTAGGCAGGAAAATCCCCTTGTTACCTGCAGCCCTGTTTATTACAGTAACATTTACAAATTTAAATACGTGGGAATTATTGTAACACTGGTGATGTCATTGTCTGGGGTTTCCTGCATAACATCAGTGCTCCTCCTCACTTCTATGGCTTCTGAATGGAGCCCTCCATGTCTCCCTCTGCAGGTTGAAGTTGGGAGTTCTGAATCCGGGTGTAAACACACTTGGCATGCTTCTCAACAGTCCTGATTTGATCTCATCGTTTCGCTTTTTCATAAGTGCCAGAGCTGGAGTTAGGGGCAGATTATCTGCGTTCTGTAAGACAATAGAAGAGGATAATTTATGAGAATTCAAAAAGAAATATATGGCCACTTGATAAAGGTAAAGGGAAAGATCATACTAGATCATACATCATTTTTTGATGTATATATCAAAACTTAATTTTTGATTAGTAATATGCATTGTAAAGAACTTCATTTCGACAACTTTAAAAGCGTTTTAAAATTTTCTCAATATTTGGATCTTTTTGCACCCTCAGATTCCTCAGATCTCATCCAAATATTGTCCTATCCTAACAAACCAAACATCAATGAAAAGCTTATTTACTATCTATTTACAAATTTATTTATTATTTATTTATTATGCATATAAATCTAATTTTCAAAAATGTCCAGGGTAATATATGCATATATATATATATAGGTCAAAGACTAAAGAATGTCCATGTCATAAGTGTTTTTATGTCCATAAAGAACATTAAATGTAAGTAAAGTGTCTACTTTGAAATTTTCAAATAAATTTTTGTTGAAATAATGTTATATTGTCATTCAGTGTAACACAATATTTACGTAGAAATATCAAACAACATGCTTATTTTGATATTAAAATTATAAACTATATAAAAGAATAAGGGAGCTTATTAAATTATTAAAAATTCTTACTGACAAATGGGCGAAACCTAGGATAATGGCAAATTTTACAAATGTAGAATTACAACTAATTAGTAATTGGGGTGAAAGTAATTTGTCTTTTAATATGTCATACATTAATTTTAGTTGTAAATATGCCTGACAAGATGGTTACACTGAATGACATTTTAGTGGGTGTCTTCTGTAAATTAGGCAAAAATGTATGATATTAATTTTTTTGCTCAGAAAAACAAAAACAAAAATGCAATGAAATTAAACAGAAAACTTTTTAATATTTTTTTGGAAAAACAACAATTTAAAGCAGTATTACACTTGTTGTTTTTATGCTTAAATCCTTTTTATGTCTTTGACACACACACACAAATTAAATTAAATTATATTTAAATTATTTTAATTTTAAATTAAATGATATGACATGGATTTGTCGTTAACAACATAATCAATGTTAATACCTTAAAAATGTACATGACCAATCCTGCAATAGTAAGAGTTACTGAGAAACAACCACAGTAATGTAATGTTTAATGTAATATTAATAAGTTATACACTACCAGTCAAAAGTTTGGGGTTGGTAAGATTTTTCTATGTTTTTGAAAGAAGTCTTTTTGACTCAACATTAGTAGTACAGTAAAATACAGTAAAAACATTAATATTGTAAAATACTATTACAATTTCAAAGAACTGTTTACTAATTGAATATATATTAAAATATAATTTATTTCTATGATGCAAAGCTGAATTTTCACCATTATTTCTCCAGTCTTCAGTGTCACATGATCCTTCAGAAATCATTCTAATATGCTGATTTTATTTATTTATTGTTGAAACTGTGATGAAATATTAAAAGTGTAACTTAATGAAATATTTTAATGTAGCTATTGATTTTCAATCAATTTAGTGCACCCTTCTTTTTAAGAATAAATCTTACTGACACTAAACTTTAGTGTGTACTTTTGAGACAGTGTGATGTACATTTTAAAACAAGAATACATTCTAGGATTCTGTTGTACAATATTTACTGTAAACATGTTTACTGAGGAATAAGTTATAACTAAAAACACCCCACGGATGTGGTTCATGGAAATAATTTCAAAATAACAATGTACCATTAATAATGGACCTGAAATAGCAGCCTTTATGGCTTTTTTAAGGCTTTTAACTTTTGTTTCAAAAGCTGGTACAGAAAATGCATATAACTGAGAAATCTTGATCTCTCTTACGGTGGTTCGAGCGTTTGATGGCGTATCTGAACGTTGCATATTGAGGTCCATTGTGGATTTGCTGACGGCTGCCGGCTGGTTGTCTCCCCTCTGCTGTCCTGAGGAACTCACACGTGCGTTGACCCGTTTAAGAATGTCGCTCAAAGTGCTGAAAGTCTTGCTTCTTGACAGTTCAGCAGGCTTCTGTGAGAGAAAACAAAACAGAAATGAGAACACAAATAGGGAAAATGAGGAGCTAAGCATGGCATGGAGCACCAGACCAACTGCAACAATGAGTAAAGGAAGCCATTTTAAGATGATTATAGTCAAAATGACAGATAAGTAATGTAGAACTGCTAGTAATATGATTGTATGGCTTATCACTTTTGTCCAACAGGTGGCGCTGTTATCAAATCGATGTGGTGTGTTTAGTGTGAGGTGACAAAGGCACACACAAAGTTTGGTGTCTTTATATCAAAGCTTTGCAGAGATAAAGCCTCAGAGTCATTTTGGCATCAAGTCAAAAATTTGTAGAGGCGCTGTACGAAAACGGTTTCATCTGTCAACATGAAATCCGTAACTTTTTGTCAGCACAGTCTGAAGATGATCTGACTCGATTTTGGTGTAAATCGGATGAACGGTCTAGGAAGAGTTTGAAAAGGTAAGTTTTCATCATAAATCAATATGGTGGACAAGAATTTAGGCCAACTATGGTATAATTGGTATGGAATATTTTGAGACTACAACAGACTAATGCAATCTACAGTTAATAGCATTTTTGTAAATTTCATAATTAATGGTTAATGAATGGTTTATTACTCTTGAACAACAGGTGGCGCAACAGGTTACTAAATTGATGTGGTGTAATCAGTCTGAGGTGACAATGCCACATACAAAATTTGGTACAAATATCTCAAAGCTTTGCAGAGATACAGCTTCAGATGCAGATGCACTTTGGCATCTTTCCAGCAAATTTGTTGATGTGTTAAATTAAAAACGTTTCATATTATCGACACAAAATCCATAACTTTTTGTCAGCATGGTCTGAAGATGATCCGAGTCGAATTTAGTGAAAATCGGATCAATGGTCTAGGAGGAGTTTGAAAAAGTAGGTTTTCTACAATAATCAAAATGGTGGACCGGCAGTTCGGCCAATTTTGGCATAATTGATATCAATGTTCTCGGCATTACCCAAGGAATATTTTGAGATCACTTTCATTACAATAAGCCATTTTCATCAGAAGTTACTAGCATTTTTCAAAATGTTGAAATTGCTCCATGCTCCTCCAAAACCAACGAGACCAGTTTTGAGAAACTTGGCCAAACCATTGAGAAGTTATAAGCATAAATAGCCATTTGTTTATATCTCCTGACCACTAGGTGGTACTGTGCCGAAACACTGCATGTAGCCTCAGGTCATGCTTGTTATAACACACACCAAGTTTGGTCTCAATACGCCAAACCATTGCGGAGATATAGCTTCACATCCATTTTTGCATGCTTTTTGTAGATTTTGTTCACGCGTTATTTGAGAACGCTTTGAGTAATCAACTTGAATTCCATAACTTTTTTGCTAGCATGGTCTAAAGAGGATCTGAGCCAATTTTGGTGAAAATCAGACAAACCATCTAGGATCAGTTTTCAAACAATTAAAAATAGAAAAAAAAAACTAAACCATACGATTTTTGGAGGATTGAAGGATTTCAATTCTGTTATTAGCACAAAGAAAGAAAAACGTTGGACAAGTGGTGGCGCTGCAGAGTTTGAGTTAGAGATTCCAAACTTGCTATGGTTAATGTTGAGACTGTCCTCTATCAGTGTGCCAAATTTCACAACTTTTCCGCAACCGGTTTTATGGGCTGCCATAGATTCAAGAGCGAAAGAAAGGTCCAGATACATCTTATATGCAGTATACCTCCAGCATATACCTTAAAACTAGGTTTTGGGGCTCCTTCAAGATTCATTTTCTCTCCTAAAACTCTGTCTCTCCTCAGGTAAGGCTCTCGTTGGGCAGAGGGTCCGAGATCGTCCTCTGACGTCATTTCCATTCGGTGGGTGCGAGATTTGTACACAGGAAACCTCTCCTCACTTTCAGCGTTCATTAGTGGATACGTGATTCTGTCAGGAATCTGTAGAGGCCTTTGGATGAACGAGATTAGCACATCTTTTGTTAACATCTATCCAAATATTTGCTTAGCTGTTTGTCTTTCGCTCTGAATGACTTTGTGGACCGGTTTTAATATTTACCTGTTCACTACCTCTTTGGAATGCATTTCTCCTGGAGAGTAATGTCGCCTACAACAGAAACAGGCAGTGTATGTTAAACAAACACGACTAACAATACATCTATACGTAGGAGATAACATAAAAAGCTTTTTGAGAAATACTGACCTTGCTCTTTGATATTCAGGGTGCCTTAGATCTGACAGAAACATTGAATTAAACCTGAAACATAAAGAGATAAGACAGAGTAAACAAGATTGTACAGAAAATGCCTTTTAAGGTGAATGTTTTACTAATTCTGAACTTCCGTTTAAAAGTTTGGGATCAGTACGATTTTGAATGATTTTTTAGAAGAAAAACAGAAGTCGTCTCTTATGATCATTGTGAAATATTATTGCAATTTGAAATACCTCTTTTCTCTTTCAATGTACTTTAAGATATAATTTATTCCTGGAATGCAAAGCTGAATTTTCAGCATCATTACTCCAGTGTCACATGATCCTTCAGAAATCATTCTAATATGCTGATTTATTATCAATGTTGGATACAGTTATGATGCTTCATATGGTTTTGGAACCTGTGATTTTTTTTTGATAAATAAAACATTAAAAAGAACATCGTTTATTCAAAATAGAAATCTTTTTTATCAATTTGCATCACACATCCTTGTGTAACCTAAATGACAAAACTCATTTTTGGGTTTAATGCAATTAAATGCAATTTGATCTGTAGGAATGCTGTTTAAAGTTGCCTTATTTCACTTATATCTTTTGTGGCTTTATATACACATGATTCAAAAGTTTAAGGTCTGTTCCACTTTCAAAAGAAAAGTTTTCTGGTAATTTTCTCACCCTCATATCTTCCAAGATGTTCATGTCTTTCTTTCTTCATTCGCAAAGAAATAACGTTTTTTGACAAAAACATTACAGGGTTTTTCTCCATATAGTGGACTTCAATGGTGATCAACGGATTGAAGGTTTAAAAAGCAGTTTAAATGCAGCTTCAAAAAGGCTTGAAAGATCCCAGACGAGGAATAGTCAAGTCAAGTCAAGATTATTTATACAGTGCTTTTTACAATACAAGTTGTGTATCACAACCTTACAGTATTAAAATATTAAAATTGGACAATAGTGTGTCAATAATGCAAAAGTTCATGTTGCATCAAAGTCAAATTGCAGAGGACTCATCTGGTTCCCATGGCTTTGTGCCAGCGGCCGTTTAAGTTAGGAGTTCTTTACTGATGATCTAATTAAGGTCTTATCTAACAAAACAATTGGTTATTTTTATTTTTTTTAAATTACAATTTATATACTTTTAACCTCAAATGCACATCTTGTCTAGCTCTGCGATACGTACTCTGTGCACTTCGGTTCAATACAGTTAGGGTATGTCGAAAAACTCAATCTCCTTTTCTTCTCCAACTTCTCTACGTTGCTGTTTTACCTTTTTTTGTAAAGGGCGTTTGACCTTATTTGCACTTTTGCTTTGTGAACACTGCATGTTCGAGGAGAACATGAGATGGGAGTTTTTGGACATAGACAAGCATTTGTGGGTAAAAAGTGTTAAATATTAATTTATTTAAGAAAATGACCACACTGTAAAAAATGACCGTGAATTTAACAGTAAAAAACTGTAAAAATGCTACGGTAAAAACCTGTGATATGGTTAACGGTAAGTTCCCCTTCTATATACGGTAAAAAACTGTGTTGGACATTGCATGTACTTTTACGGCAGTATACCGTTTTTTGAAAGGAAAAAGAAGTTAAAATTTACAGTGAATAACCGTAAACTGACATTCCCAGAATTCCCTGTGTTTCATTTTTTTTATTCGATGTTTTTTGTGGAAATAACTTTTTCTTCTTAGATTTTTCTTGCCAGGTTTGTACATTAGGGTTATATGTTACATATAATGCTGATAAATTAATGTTTTTTGCCTTAAATCAGTTTTATGTGTGTTACCATGATGGTGTTTAGTGTTTGTGTGAATGACATTGTGCACCTTCTATATATTCTATTATTTAAAATCTCCTTGTAATGGGCTTTGGTTGATCATGTGATGTTGTCATCACCACCTGCTTTTGGTGGTTATCAGTGTATTGCAAAGGTACAAAACAGATTTCAGTACTTCAAAAGGTTGGTACATCACCATTATATCAATTTAAAAAAATCAGAAATTACGGTATTTACCTGTATATTTAAGTGAAAACCTTAAAATGTAAAACATTGCTACCGTATTTTTTACAGTAAAACTCTGGTAACCACAGCTGCCAGGGTTTTCCTGTAAATTTTACGGCTTTTTTTTTTTTTACAGTGCAATCGTTCTGCTAGATAAGACCCTAATCCTTAGCTGGGATCATTTAGAGCCCTTTGAACCAGCATTAAAAATGCCATTTTTAACCTTCAATCCGTTGAGCACCATTGAAGTCCACTATTTGGAAAAAAATCCTGGAACGTTTTCCTGAAAAAACAATTATTTTGCGACCGAAGAAAGAAAGACAAGAATATCTTGGATGACATGGGGGTGACTAAATTAATAAGAAATTTTTATTCGGCAGTAAAATAAACACAGTCTGAGGTCAAAGAACTGTGCATGATCTACTCACTTGCCATCCTCTTGTTGCCCAGGCAGATGTCTGCTGTTAAAGTCATAGGGAGGCTCATATCTTCCTGTGATTCTTTCTAAGAGGTGTCGATGTTGAAATGGCACCTCCGCAGTTTCAGGTGGAGTAAGAGGACTGTCTGGGAATCTCTGGATGACCCCCATCTCTTCCCAGTCCAGGGGGTTGTCGGTAGGTGGAGGCGGAGGACTGGAGACGAGCTCGCCGAGTTCAACTTTGTTGCAGTTTGTTTTTAAGGACGGTAGTCTTTTATATTCTTTGGGATCGCAAGGTGGTTTTCCAGCTTTCCACACGTCTGGGATTGGGAGCGAGGCAGCGTAGAGGATCCGAAATTCCCGATCGAAAGATTCAACAACCCGGCCGCTCAAAACGGTGACGAGCTGGCGATGCAGGTGAGCATCAGTCCAGCTAAGACTGAGCAAGACAAAGAAAAACAAATCAAGAGATTATTAACGATTTAGAACATGTACAGCTCCCACAAAAGACAAAGTAGCAACAACAAAAAAATAAAAACAGTCTGTATCATTCAAATCTCTTTCCACATATTTCAAACATTGTCTTGGAACAGACAACAAAGTGCATTAAAGTGGGATTTATTATTTTCAGAATCGTTACAATATCTTAAGGAACTTGGAAATCAGCTCACAAGGAATATTGACTATTTTTATGATTATTTGTCTATTTTTCAGTTTCATGGTGCTTCTTTGATCTTTTAGAGCTTGACAATGGGAATCCACTGTTTTTTTGTGGAATCATGAATTTTAAAGGAGAAGTTCACGTCCAGAACAAAAAGTTAAAGATAATGTACTTACCCCCTTGTCATCCAAGAATGTATTTTTTTCTTCAGTCATAAAATATTTGTTTTTTGAGGAAAACATTTCAGGGTTTTTCTCCATATAGTGGACTTCTATGGTTCCCTGAGTTTGAACTTTCAAAATGCAGTTAAAGTTTCAGCTTCAATGGGCTCTAAACGTTCCCAGCCAAGAAAGAAGGGTCTTATCTAGTGAAACAATTTTTTTTTTAGAATTTATACACTTTTAAACCACAAATGCTTGTTTTTTTCTTTTGCTTTGCCTTAACTCAGTTTTTTCTGGTGCAAGACAGTTTGGGTATGTCGAAAAATTCCTATTTTATTTTCTCCCTCAACTTCAAAAATCATTTCAAAATCACCCTACATCGCTGCAGAAGTACCGACCCAGTGTTTGCAAAGTGAACATGCAAAAAAGATCAAACACCCTTAACAAAAAAGAGCTATTTTGAAGTTTGAGGAGAAAATGAGACTTGAACCAGAAAAAAGTTTAGGTAAAGCAAGAAAAGAGGAGTGTTTGAGGTTAAAAAGTATTGTTTGCAATTGCATTTGGGAATGTGTGAAGCATTCAAACTGCATTTTGGAAGTTCAAACTCGAGGCACCATAGAAGTCCATTATATTTAGAGAGAAATCTTGAAATATTTTCCTTAACGACTGAAGAAAGAAAGATATCAACATCTTGGATGACAAGGGGCTGAGTACATTATCTGTAAAATTTAGTTCTGGAAGTGAACAACTTCTTTAAACAACATGTTGGAAAGTAAATGATTTTAGGTGAACTCAAGTCACTCAGAAAGGATGCATATTTCAGAATGTTATACAATATATAAACTTTCTATTTATCAAAGAATCCTGAAAAAATGCATCATGTTTTTTTGAAATCAAGATTTCTACATTATTAGAAAGCTGAATAAATACGCTTCCAATGATGTCTGGTTTGTTAGGATAGGACAATATTTGGCCGATATACAACTATTTGAAAACCTGAAATCCGAAAGGGTGCAAAAAAATGCAAATACTGAGAAAATTGTCTTTAAAGTTGTCCAAAATTAAGCTCTTAGCAATGCATATTACTAATCAAAAATTAAGTTTTAATATATTTACCATAGGAAATGTACAAAATATCTTCATGGAACAGGATCTTTATTTAACATCCTAATGATTTTTGAGATAAAAGAAAAATTGAAAATTTTTTACCCATACTATGCATTTTTGGTTACTAATATGTGCTACTTAAGACTGGTTTTGTCATCCAGGGTCACATATTACTCACATATCTGTGAGTAATGATGCTGAAAATCTTTGACCATAAAATATTCAAATAGAAAACTAAGCTATATCTCATATTACCATTTTTATTGCATTCTTAATAAAGGTTACCCGTTTTAAAGGTAAGTCTTTTTAACAGCAGTGTAGCTTAACAACTGTGAAAGAAGCCAACGAATTGTTCCCACAAACTGTTAATTTCTCTAATTGTCTGTGTAATGTAGGGGTGGTGTGGCTTAAAGTCTTTAAAGGTATGAGCTGGCAGCCCAAAAGTTGGTTCAAGTCCCGGAAGGTTCCCACCCTTGTTCCCTTGAGCAAGTCTCCAACTGCAGCTAATGCGTTTCTTGGCTGATTTATGAGCTCTTTTATGAAACCCGTTTACCTGTAGCTTCCAAACATCACCGTCTCCAGATCCACCAACACAAAGTTGTCCTTTAGTTCTCCGACCACCATCTTAGTGTCACGCGTCAGGTATGTTTTACCTCCAAGAAGGCGCACCTTGATGTTCTGAAATATGTGGAAGAGATTCACATGAACTACACTCTTTTCTCTTCAATGCATGCTTCAACTGACTGTTCGGATGATTTCCAATGAATTCAAAACTTTAGCAATTTCAGCTCTTAAACAAAAGGTCAGTTCCTGTTGAGTTTCAGATATGCAGAGTAGACATTCCACTACCGCACGACAATCGTATGCACCAGATGAATGCGGCTGGACCTGTTCACGACAGCCTTGTGAGTTCTTCTCATTCATACTTAACAGAGACAGAAAGAGGAATACAGTCTGTGATGAAGAGCAATATTTGCTAACAGATGCAGAGTTATCCACTAAGGTGTGTCTGAGTCTTTTGTTTAGAGGAACAACCTAAAGTTGAGTCTGTTAAGGTGTGCATGGAGGTTTTGTGGTTGAAAAGTTGCACAACTGGCTTGAAATACTTGCATGAAAACCAGGGCAAAATCATGCAGGACACTGAGTCACTAATCACTGTATTATATCTTACTGACATGCTATTATAGTTTTTAATCAATATTTTCGTCATTTTATTCAGTAGAACATCAGGTTAAACTAAAATAAAAAAATTTAAAATATAAAACTAAAGGTTCTTTAAAAAACTTTTACCATTCTTGGAACATTTCCATTTCACAAAAAGTTCTAAAAATCTTTGAGGAAACTTTCAGTTCTTAAAATAACTTTTTTCTTAGTGTGAAGAACATTTTACAAATCAAAATACTTTTTTCACTATAAAGAACTTTTGTGAAATAGAAATGTTCCATGAATGTTAAAAGTTTTTTTTTAAAGAACCTTTATTTTTACGTTTTACATTTTTATTTTGGTTTAACCTGATGTGCTACCTAAAAAATAAAAAATGAAATGACTAAAACTTAAATGGTTTTTCAATGCAAGTTTAGCTGAATTTGAATTCAATTAAAAAAAAAATTATTATAGATATAGTTATAGTATTAGTTTACTAAATCAACTCACCGGATGTTGAAGCCGGTGCAAAAAGCAGTTCTCTTCCACAGATCTTTTGTTCAGGATGATGTACACGGGAACGCCCCGTGATGCAGCATTTTGGAGGTCAGCAATCACGATGTTGTCCGACAATTTATCTGTAACGATGGCGATCAGCTGTCCAAAACAAACAAAAAAACTATGCTTACAGGAAATATTTTAGCAGACTTCCTACAGATGAATCGTCATATGAAACATTCAGATACCACACTTTTAAAATAGTTTCAATTTTGCATTCAACTAACTATACTGTCCAAAAATTGTTAAATGTATGGTTTAAAGCAGAAAAAGAAAGAAATGGCAGTTGTGGTTGCCAGAAAATTACTGTAAAATATGAAAAATATGATTAATTTTTTTTTGTGTGTAACTGTTTGCAATCAATTTATTGTGCTGTACCTACAATTAAATTAACACATTAAGATGACTAATTTTAAATGTATTAAAATGTAACCAAAATAAATTGTTTGCAAGTACCAACATTTTCAGTGTAGCGCCACTTTAGGTTTCACAAAGTGAACTTAAATTGACATTAATAAAGAAGTAAGTAAATGTTTCATAGCATATTTCATGTACTAATATAATGTTAATATACCAACCTACTGAAATACTAAAATCTGTTTCAAATAAACTGACAAACCATAAAAAGACTGCATGATGAATCCAAACTTATTACAAGTAGCTTTTTCACTAATCTACACTCTTAAAAATAAATGTGCTTCATGATGCCATAGAAGAACCTTTTTTGTTTGAATGGTTCCATAAAGAACCTTTAACATCTGAAGAACCTTTCGCTTTCACAAAATGTTCTTTGTGGTGAAAGAAGGTTCTTCAGATTATAAAAAGGTAAGAAACAGATTGTTCTTTAAAGAACCTTTGACTGAATGGTTCTTTGTGGAACCAAAAATGGTTCTTCTATGGCATCGCTGTGAAGGACCTTTTAAAGCACCTTTTTTTTTTGAGTGTAGAGGAAATACTAATACAGTATGTGCATAGATGGATAGATACCAAATATATATATATATATATATATATAATTAAAATATATATCAATAATTAGGTTTGTTAAATTCATTCATATAATATATTAGAATATTTATAAATTCTAAAAATCAATTATATATCAACATATGCAACTGTAAATGATACAATGTTGCAATTCAGTCATGTTACGAAAATATTATGTTTGAAAAACAATTGGATAATAGAATAGAATTGAATAGTATCGAATGTTTATGAAAAAAGATATACATAGATACAAAAATATAAAATAAAAATATATAGACGGATGAAGATTTTTTAATTAATTCATATAATATATTAGAATTTTTTATAAATTCTAAAAATCATTAAATGATCAAAATCAATCATATAGATAAATGCTACTGTAAATTTTACAGTATTGCAAAGATAGATAGATATTTTTTGATTAATTTGATTAATTCATATATTAAAATATTTATAAATTCTAAAAATCATTACATTCTAAAAATCAATCACATATCAACAAATGCTACTGTAAATGATACACTGTTGCAATTAAGTCATTTTACGAAAATGTTACGTTTGAAAAACAAATGGAGAATAAAAAAAAGAATAGTATAGAATATTTATTCAAAAAGATATAAATAGATACAAAAATATATAATTAACATATATAGACAGATAAAGATCTATTTTTTAATTAATTCATATAATATATAATATATTCACATTTTTTATAAATTCTAAAAAAAATAAATGATAAAACTCAATCATATAGATAAATGCTAAATTTTACAGTGTTACAAAGATAGATTTTTAAGGTTCATCAGCTGGAGACAAAAAAAGTTTTGAAAGTGCTTTCAATGATATCATTCCTTAGTGCTGCTGTTATAGTTTTTTTTTCCCATTATAGTGGTGACTTTTGTGTCTTTCTTTCATATGTAGAGCAACTTCTTAGAATATTGTCATTATACTTATCATCCTTTGTTTTAGTTTCAAAGATCTGGTCTTACCTTAGTGGCTCCTTGTAGGAGTCTCCTGAGGACTTCCCGTATAGAGGGTGCTTCCTCTGTAGGAGGGTTGGTGTAGATGTGAACCTGTCCCATGTCCATCCAGATGGTCTTTTCTGGCCATCCCAATTCCAAGCATGGTGCCGGAGTGTCGGACTCTGCGGGAAAATAATGTCCAGAAAAGTCCTCCCCATCAGAACCGACCTCCACTTCACCATTTCCGTCTTCCACAACCGCATCGCTTTGAAGATAATCCTCGGTCCATTTGGAAATCTGGTTCACCTCACTGGGGGACAGGAAGGCTCTGATTTGTTCATGGTGGAGTTTGGTGTAGAAAGCCTCAGAACCGGAGCTCACCAGGCTTTCCACACAATATCGCTCCTCCTCGCAGTGCAAGTAGCCTGGACTGGCCTCTGTCAATGCAGTGAAGACCGCGTTATCGTTGAGGCTTTGCTCTTGAGAGTCCGACATGATTTGAGACGGAGATTATCCTTCTTCTACAAGGAAAACTACTGTGGAAAATTACATGTTGATACAAAAACAATAACCGGCATCTGCTCTAAGTTATTTGGAGGAGGAGGAGGTTGGTGGATTATTCAAATAGTTGAGGTTCGTCTTCATGTGTTGAAGATATTTAACCCTTTTTAAGCTGCAAGAGTCAAAAGAAATGCAGGATACTTCATGTTGGAATCATTGTTGAGGTCCTTCAAAGATTTGGAGGATTTTGAAATGCCCTAGAATACAGATTTGAGGGAAAACAACAACATTAGAGTTTTTATTTGATCTCAAATGTACTTGCAGGTAATACACTCTTAAAAAATAAAAGTGCTTTTAAGGGTTCTTTACAACGATGCCATAGAAGAACCATATTTGGTTCCACAAAGAAAAGCTTCTTTAAAGAACCATCTCTTTCTTACCTTTTTTTAAAATCTAAAGAACCTTCTTTTGCCACAAAGAACCTTTTTTGAAACAGAAAGGTTCTTCAAATGTTAAAGGTTCTTTTTGGAACCATTTAGACAAAAAAGGTTCTTCTACACTCTTAAAAATAAAAGTGCTTTTAAGGGTTCTTTACAACGATGCCATAGAAGAACCATATTTGGTTCCACAAAGAACCGCTCAGTCAAAAGGTTCTTTAAAGAACCATCTCTTTCTTACCTTTTGAAAATCTAAAGACACTTCTTATGCCACAAAGAACCTTTTTTGAAACAGAAAGGTTCTGCAGATTCTTTATGGAACCATTTAGACAAAAAAGGTTCTTCTGTGGCATCGTGAAGCACCTTTATTTTTAAGAGTCTATGTGACCCTGGACCACAAAACCAGTTATAACGGTTCATTTTTGGAAACTGAGATTTATACATTTGAAAACTAAATAAGCTTTCCATTGAAGTATGGTTTGTTAGGATAGGACAATATTTGGCAGAGATACAATTCTAGAATCTGAGGGTGTAAAAACATTAAAATATAGAGAAAATTGCCATTAAAATTGTCCAAATGAAGTTCTTAGCAATGCATACTTCTAATCAAAAATGAAGTTCTGATATATTTATGGTAGCAAAACTTAATATCCTAATGATTTTTGGCATAAAAGAAAATTTGATCATTTTAACGCATACTATGTTTTTTTGCCTATTGCTACAAATATACCCATACTATTTAAGACTATTTTTGTGGTCCAGGGTCACATATAATATGAATGAAAAAAAGGCTATTTAGGCTTTCAGAGAGTTCACTTGATTTAAAATGATAAAGTTTTACTTTGAAGTACATTTTGAATGACATTCATCATTGTTTTAATAAGTACAGTAGTACACTTACTTTTAAGTGTTGACTCATATACTAAAGCAATGAGTTATTCTATATTACATTTAAAGTTCATGTATTGTACCACATCATCATTACAAATGCTTAATAAACATGACAAACAAGTTAAGTAATCATCAAATTAGATATAACAACGTCCAAAAGCACATATATTTACGGTAGGAAATGTACAAAATATCTTCATAGAACATGATCTTTACTTAAGATCCTAAAGATTTTTGGCATAAAAGAAATTTTGATTATTTTAACGCATGCTATGTATTTTTGGTTATTGCTACAAATATACCTGCGCTACTTAAGATTGGTTTATATTATGAATGAATTAAAAGGTTTAAGTTTGACTTAAAAGTACATTTTAAATCATTGTTTTAACACAATTGAAGTGTTGACTCACATACTAAAGCACATGGAAAGTACTTGATTATGTCAACTGCAGTGAGTTATTCAATGTTACATGTAAAGTTCATATACTGTGCCACATCATCATTACGAATGCTTAGTGAACATGACAAACAAGTTTCAATAGAATAGTGTATTTCAATCAACACAAGTTATCATGAAATGATATATAGATATATATTAAGTCCTAAGTGTCCAAAAGCACTCTAAAGTTCAGCCAACTGCATTCAATATAAATTTAATCTATTATGTTTTTATTTAATTGCAGAAAACAAGCAATTATGTGTCAGAGAACATTACGTTCGGTTATTTTTTGTTTTTTAAGCAATAAGTGCTTATTTTTTAAAAGCATGCTAAAGGGTACTTCTTTTTCACAGGGCCATTATGAAATTAAATGATGTGTAAGTATATGTGACCCTGGACCAGTCTTAAGTAACACAGGTATATTTGTAGCAATAGCCAAATATACAGTGTACGAGTCAAAATGATCAATTTTCCTTTAATGCCATTAGGATAATCCTTATGTTCCATGAAGATAATTTGTAAATTTCCTACCGTAAATATATCAAAACTTAATTTCTGATTAGTAAAATGCATTGCTAAGGACTTCATTTGGACAACTTTAAAGGCATTTTTCGTAATATTTCGATTTTTTTTATTTTTTTGCGCCCTTCAAACAGCTCAAGATACCTCTGCCAAATATTATCATATCATCAATGGAAAGCATATTTATTCAGCTTTCAGATGATCTATAAACCTCAATTTCAAAAAATTGACCCATATGACTGGTTTTGTGGTCCAGGGTCACATATTTGCATAAATATATTTCAAAAGAAAACACAAGTAATCATGAAATTACATATAAATATGTATTACATCCTAAGTCTGCTAAAAGCACTCTTAAGTCCTAAATCATTAGGATAAGTAAAGATCATGTTCTGTGAAGATAATTTGTAAATTTCCTACCGTAAATCTATCAAAACTTCATTTTTGTTTAGTAATATGCATTGCTAAGAACTTAATTTAGACAACTTTAAAGGCAATTTTCGCAATATGTATATATATATATATATATATATATATATATATATATATATATATATATTATTATTTTTTTTTTTTTTATTTATTTTTTTTTTTTTCAAACAACTGTATCTCTGCCAAATATTATCATATCATCAATGTAAATGTATATTTATTGAGCTTTTAGATAATCTATAAACCTCAATTTTGCTAAGAACTTCATTTGGACAACTTTAAAAGCAATTTTTTTGCACTCTTCAAACAGCTGTATCTCGGCCAAATATTATTTCATCAATGGAAAGTATATTTATTCAGTTTTCAAATAATCTATAAAAAATTGACCCTTATGATTGGTTTTGTGGTCCAGGGTCACATATTTCAGTTTACCAAAACTGAAATCATAAATACACTTTAAATATATTTCAAAAGAAAACACAAGCAACCATGTTAAAAGCACTTAAACGCACTCCAAGTCCTAAATCATTAGGATATTAAATATAGATCATATTCTATGAAGATATTTTGTAAATTTCCTACCATAAATATATCAAAACTTAATTTCTGATTAGTAATATGCATTGCTAAGAACTTCATTTGGACAACAATAAATCTCAGTTTCAAAAAATTGACCCTTATGACTGGTTTTGTGGTCCAGGGTCACATATTTCAGTTTACTAAACCTGAAATCGTAAGTCCACTTTAAATATATTTCAAAAGAAAACAAAAGCAACCATGTTAAAAGCACTTAAATGCACTCTAAGTCCTAAATCATTAGGATATTAAATAAAGATCATGTTCTATGATGATATTTTGTAAATTTCCTACCGTAAATATATTAAAACTTCATTTCTGATTAGTAAAATGCATTGCTAAGAACTTCATTTGGACAACTTTACAGGCAATTTTCATAATATTTAGATTTTTTTTTTTTTGCACTCTTAAAACAGCTGTATCTCGGCCAAATATGATCATACCATCAATGAGCTTTCAGATGATCTATAAATCTCAGTTTCAAAAAAATTGACCCTTATTAAATTAGGTTTTGTAGTCCAGGGTCACATATTTCAGTTTACCAAACCTGAAATCGTAAGTACACTTTAAATATATTTCAAAGGCATACACAAGCAATCACGAAATTACATAGAAATATATATTACACCCTAAGTGGGTTAAAAGCACTCTAAACTATTACACATTTTCGTTTAATTGCAAACAGCGTGCGTTTAAGTGTCTACGACTCTCAATTCACACTCTAAAGGTATGCTCAAGTGTACTTCCTTGTGCACATATCTATTTTTGTTGACAAGTTTATGGAATACTTCACTAGAACTAAAAGTTCCAAAAGAGAATGACTTACCCGTCCGTCTCACTCACACACCCTCAGTCCATTGACTCTTACCGTCAAGTTCTGACATATCGCTGCAATCTCCTCCCATTCTAAATGACCTCTCTCTATCTGGTGTTCAATTACTCCCTGTTGCCAGCCAATGTGAGCAACAACTCATCACTGCGATCTGCCCATTTTTAATTTTCGCCCAAATCCACTTCTTGAGTCAGCATATAATCAGCAAACCATCCCGAAAACATGTTTAGGTGTCCCTCAGCCCACGTCCTCTCGCATTGCAAGGCCGCTATTAGATTTCTGTCTTTATTGTGTCTTTAGTAAACACATCTGCGTCGCCGGCCTCGCTATCGTGACTGGTTCTACCAGCTGAGCAAGTTATCTCCGAGAAGCAGAGATTGAGACCTTCCTTCCCTCGCAGCTAAGAGCCAAAAGGGGGCGAGGCTGGAACTCAACACCTGCCTAGTGGTCCCTTTTCACGTCACAGACCGTGGACAGGAGATTGCAATACATATACTAGGTGCTTGGACACGTGCATAGAAGCTGCATGTGCGTGGGAGTGTTTTAATCCACTGAAGAAAGTATGCTGAGCTCACCTTTGCTCACCTCTGGGTTCTGCACGAACAAGTAACTGGAATTCCATGCAACTCATTAATGCACACATTCCTTTTTAATCACCTTGTCTATCTGTAGTTGTCATGCTGTTGTTTATTTTGTGCCGAGACAGTGCTTTTTAAAAGCAGAGAATGTGTGGTACTATGGCATGTTGTCATGCTAAATCAACCACACAGTGATAGATTTATTAAAACAGTTTGAAGTGAATATTTCAGTTTTAAACTTAAGTAACAACTATCTTTACTGATTCAATCTCATTACTATGTAAACCACTTAAAGAGCAGCTTGACTCACTCGATACCAAACATGCTCCTAGTGGACTCTTGTTGATCCTTCTTGCACCGCAGCATTTTTGTAGTACAATTGTTCTATTTTTTGTTCAGAGTTGCGCTGAAAGCTTTCTTAGAGAGGTTTACGCTTACATAAAACACATGACGGTTGTGATTTTATACAAATGTTTTATTTATTTAGAGTTTGCATTCATAAAAACACAATAATACAAAGACACGTGCACATATTCATTATTCGACTTTCCAGTTTTGGGAATTTCAACTTACTCCAGTTTTCTAAACATATGGTTTAAAGGAATACTGTAGTTCACCCAAAAGCTGAAAATATTTTTCTTTTTCTCATCAGATTTGGAGGAATGTAGCATTCACTTGCTGACCTATGCATCCTGAATGGGTGCCGTCAGAATAAGAGTCCAAACAGCTGGTAAAAACACCACAATAATCCACAGATAATCTTCAGCCAATGTATTATGAAGTCAAAAGCTGCATGTTTGCAAGAAACAAATCCATCTTTCAGGTTTTAATTTTTAAGATATCAAAATATCTGTTCATAATCCATTATAATGCTTCCTCAAGTGAAAAATCCATCTCCTGTTGTCCATCCAAATATTTGTTTAGAACTGTTTTTTGATTGTAAACAGTGCTTAATCAGTGCATATTTCTCTCCTTAATGATTTAGACAAGACGTTTTTTTTTAATGGAGAAAGCAATATCATGGATAGCTGGATCTAGCAGTTTAATGTTAAAAATGCTGTAATGATGGTTTTGTTTATTACAGAGATGCAGCTTTTTGTCATGTTGATTATTTGTGGATTACTGTGATGTTTTTATCAGCTGCTTGGACTCTCATCGCGACGGCACCCATTCACTAATGAGGATCCATTAGTGAGTAAATGATGTAATGCAACATTTCTCCAACTCTGTTTTGATGAAGAAACAAACTCATCTACATCTCAGGTGAGTATATTTTCATTTTCCTTATAAATTTATTTTTTTGCATTAAAATCCCACTTATCAGCATCAAACTTAAAGCAGCAATAAAATACATCTAGTTTTGTTTGCAACTCAGCAGAAGCATCAAAGCAAGTGTTGAACGTGGAAGTTTGGTCCTAAGAACTAATATGTTGATAATAAATAACAATGAACCAGATCATAAACTGACTTGCCTAAAAACAGCCATAAGCATATATAATCTCAGACTAAGCAGACTAAACTACTGCAGCACATGTGCGGCGTTAAGCAGAAAATCAGGCCCGTTTGCGCAGATGCACGTAAAGCGCTCCGCTGATGAGTAAAAGAGGCACACACACCCAGGCCAGAATGTAACAGTAGCCGAAATGACCCTTTTCCAGTACATAAGCATCTTGAAGAATCTCCCTCTTTTGAAAGGTGTAGATAAGAACTGCCGAAAACGCTGCAAAACCTGTGTAAATGAGGTGAAATTAAAAAGTGGCCAGCATACTGTATAGAGAGTGAGATTATGAAATGAACTTAGTTTACCTACCTAAATAAATACAAAGTTAAATAGTTTATATACCTGCAAAAAGTTGACACAGGCCAGTGAAGTAGAAAAGCCCTCCTTTGGACATGGTGAAGAGCTGTCCGAGGAACACCATGAAGGAGATGGAAGAGAGCACCACAGACAAGATCATGAGGGCCTGCACTGACTGCAGCCATTCTGAAAGATGAAGAAATACAAATATAAAGAGTTGCTTACTTTTAACAAATGATTATAGTTTGAAAAGACCGCCCCCATTATATTTGCCAAAAAAATGACCTTATGACCTTGGACCACAAAACCAGTCATAAGCAGCGGTATAGTGGTATATTTGTAGCAATAGCCAAAAATACATTGCATGGGTCAAAATCATCAACTTTTCTTATATGCCACAAATCATTAGGATATTAAGTAAAGATCATGTTCCATAAAGACATTTTGTATATTTCCTACTGTAAATATATTAAGGGGATATTTGAGATTTTGGGCTTTTTGGTTTTTATATAAAGTGTTTTTTCAGACTGGTGGAAGAAAGAAAACATCCAAAAGACACCATTAAGTGTTCTTTCATAGCACTTTATCTATTTGTGTCAATAGATTTCAATTACAATGCATATTCTTAAAGGCTGTTTTCTCAAAATGAGTTTTATTCTGCTACACTGAGCCATAAATCTCAATTTCAGTAACACTTACACACACCAAACTTTACATTTTGATTCTTGTCTATATCCTGAAGGTTTTTGCAGAGGGATTTGTTCATATATAATTTGCTTGATTATATACAACAATTGATTCCCTAAAAATCTGTGAAAAATATATCGTTTTCTGCCTGTTCTAAGTATTTTCTGAATTATGAAGTGACAAAATGAGATCCCCAAAATTCCTTCTGTAAAAACATTTGAAAAAAAAAAAAAAAAATCAACAAAAATTTTGAAACTGACATCATCTAGTGTTCAGAATTTTGTACTAGAAATGTATGCAAATTAGGGCATTTTTTTAGTAAATAATGCCTCATTTGCATATTAAAACCTAACATTTTAGAAAACTTGTAATACAAAAAATGTTTGCAATTATCAATGTAATCATTCAATTAAGTAAGGTGATAACTATTTGTTTTTTTACCCTATTCACCTGCAGTGTTTCGCCTTAAAACTTAATTTTTGATTAGTAATATGCATTGCTAAGATGTTCATTTGGACAACTTTAAAGGTGATTTTCTCAATATGTACAATTTTTTTTTGCACTCTCAGATTCCAGATTTTCAAATAGTTATATCTCGGCCAAATATTGTCCTATCCTAACAAACCATACATCAATAGAAAGCTTATTTATTATGATGTATACATTTTAATGCCAAAAAATGTACTCTTATGACTGGTTTTGTGGTCCAGGGTCACAAGTACTTGTTTCGTACTAATTTTGAGTGCTGATTCCAAAAAACATCACCTGTTTTGCTTGAGGATGTCACACTTTCTCAGAAATTATGATGCATTTCATAGCATTTTTGCTTTTGCAGCCATTTGTAAGCGGAAAAGCATTTTTCATTTTCACTTGTATGAATGATTCTGAAGACATTATTTTATGCCTAACGCTGATTTAAGTGAAATTATCCACCTTTTTCTTTCTGATAAGTGCATTTAAGCTGATACATATTAATATTTTTGCACCTTTCATTTCAAATCAGGTAATATGAGGCCTTTTTGGCAAATCAAAAAAATGCAAAAATAGCATCTCTGTGATGTGCAGTTGCTTGAATGGCAGTTAAACAACACGAAGAAAGTGATTTTAAACCAAAGTTTTGTAGACTCTAGACTCTGATAATTAAATCCAGTTATTATAATAATTCATGTATATCAATTTTTAGATGAAAAAATCTGAGATAAAATATGAGTGTCACCCACCGCTCTCGCTGGCAGAAGCACATAACCAGGTATCTGTGGCGTTTTCATAGGTGCACTTATACCAGAGATCTCTGTTTTCTATGTCTTCCCAAGACCACCAGGACTAGAAAAAGATAATATAAATAATGCAATTGAATAAGAAATACAATTTGTATAGCTTTTTTTAGATAACAGCTTCATAGGGCAGTACAAAAACAATGCAAAAGAAAGTATAAAAACAACAATTAAACAATAACAAAAGTGTATAGTTAAAGGAAAGTGTAAAAGATTTTTTAAATACCATTGCAGAAAAAAATGCAACTTAGAAACAAAGGATGTAATGAACTGAAGATGCTTTTTAAAAAGGTTTTAGCTTTACCTGATATATGCATTGAAAATATTTAGTACAAGACTTCAGCCTACAATTTTAAGTTGACATACAACTTGCAGAATCTGCAAAAATGTTAATTATTTTAGCAAAATAAGAGGGTTCATACAAAATGCATGTTATTTTTTATTTGGTAGTACTGACCTGAATAAGATATTTAACATAAAAGATGATTACATATAGTCCACAAAAGAAAAAAAACCTGAATGATCCACAGCTGTGTTTTTTTTTTTTTTGTTTAGTGATAGTTGTTCATGAGTCCCTTGTTTGTCCTGAACATTAAACTGCCTGCTGTTCTTCAGAAAAATCCTTCAGGTCCCACAAATTCTTTGGTTTTTCAGCATTTTTGTGTATTTGAACCCTTTCCAACAATGACTGTATGATTTTGAGATCCATCTTTTCACACTGAGGACAACTGAGGGACTCATATGCAACTATTACAGAAGGTTCAAACACTCACTGATGCTTCAGAAGGAAAAACAATGCATTAAGATCCAGGGGAAGAAAACTTTTTGAATTTGAAGATCAGGGTAAATTTTACTTATTTTGTCTCCTGGGGAACATGCAAGTATCTTCTGTAGTTTCTAAAAGCCAGTGCTAAATGAAAAAAAAAATATGACATTTAAGCAAAATAAGAAAAATGTACACATCTTCATTCCTTTCAAAAGTTTTCATTTTTTTTTTATCTTAATGCATTGTTTTTCCTTCTGAAGCATCAGTGAGCGTCTGAACCTCCTGTAATAGTTGCATATGAGTCCCTCAGTTGTCCTCAGTGTGAAAAGATGCATCTCAAAAGCATACAGTCATTGTTGGAAAGAGTTCAAATACATAAAAATGTTGAAAAACAAAGAATCTGTGGGACCTGAAGCATTTTTCTGAAGAACAGCAGACAGTTGAACTGTTCAGGACAAACAAGGGACTCATGAACAACTATCACTAAACTAAAACACAGCTGTGGATCATTCATGTAACAACACAGTATTCAGAATCAAGCATATGTAAACTTTTGAACAAGGTTATTATTGTTTCTTTTGGGCTATATGTAAACATATCTTATTCAGGTCAGTACTAAATAAAAACCAACATGCATTTTGTATGATCCCTCTTATTTAAGCATAATAATTAACATTTTGCAGATTCTGAGTTGACTTCAGCGTATTTATTGCAATAGCTATGGATAAGATACCTTTTACAGCAGAGTAGTGTTTGTGCAAGTGAATGACGACTAACCTTCTCCATGGTGGCAATGAAAAGCATGGCCAGGGTGACCAAATGCAGAACGGTCACAAACATCAACAGGAAGGCCATTTTGGTGGATCCTGCAGACAGAATGAAAGGTTCTCTGAGGAATCATTTGGGATTTAATCAGTGTGTCTGAAAAGCCTCTGATGCAGCCGACTGTGTAAACAGCGGTTTGCGTCTGATGTCCAGATTTGAATGAAACTAAACGAATAGAATGTAAGATCATCTGATGTGAATATGCATCCCATTCATACGGTTTAAACATTTTTAAAAAGTCTCTTATGCTCAACAATTTAATCAAAAATACAGTAAAAATACTAAATATTAATACAATTTGAAATAACTGTTTTGCTATTTGACTATATTTTAAATGTAATTTATTTCTGTGATGCAAAGCTGAATTTTCAGCACCATTACTCCTTTAGTGTCACATGATCCTTCAGAAATCATCATCTCAAGAAACATCTTTAAATAAAAACCAAACTTTTGAACAGAATAATGTATAGAGGGTCTCCAAAAAAGTTCATTTAGTTCATCGAAATGACGTAATTTGCTGGCAACGTCTTTTCCAGGGAAAAATGTCAGACTTACGTGTGAACTTTGATTCAAGCGCTGTAATAATACTTCACTTGCTTCATACCTATAAATGAGTTTTCACCTCACTGCTAGATGTTTTTCCATCATCACGTTTTCCAAGACGCAAAACGCGGCTATACCACAAACCTTCCACGACTTTTCCATCCACAAGTTACCAAAAACAAAACTTCCATTCATCAATAAGGACTGTGTGACGGATCCGGATAGGAACGGAAGATTGGGAATGACACAAGCAGATCCCGAGATTCCAAACCCTCTCCGTCACAACAGTGTGCAATGAAAATAACTCACGGTGCATGCGAGGATCTCTTTCCAAACCAGAGACCAAGAGGCCCTTTGTGGTGGCCGTAAGATTACGTATTTAGTCAACATTGCCCAGCTCTGCTTTTCATTAACTCTGCCCCCACCTCTCTATGTTTACATGCAGGAGCTTCTTGTTACATGTTCCTGGGACAGTTATTTTTCTTAAGACTTTACTAAGATGCACTGTAAACACAGAGCTGTATGATCTTACAACAATGTCTCAGTCTGTTCTGCTGCACTGCCTATCATATGAAATCAATTAAGAAATGTTGGCAGTTTTATGGGAATGATTACATAATCTTCTAGTCTATTTGGCTGCATCTTTTTTCTTTTTTAATCTAAGCATTGTACATACACTGCCACTCAAAAGTTTGAGATCAGTGAGATTTTTAATGGTTTTTAAAGACGTTTCTTATGCTCATCAAGGCTGCATTTATTTAACCAAAAAATACAGAAAAACTGTAATATTGTGAAATATTATTTTAATTTAAAATAACAGTTTTCTATGCGTATATATTTTAAAATGTAATTTATTCCTGTGACACAAAGCTACATTTTCAGCATCACTACATCATTACATTACATTAATATTTTTTGGAATCTGTGATACTTTTTTTTAGCATTCTTTGATCAATAAAAGGTTAAAAAGAACAGCATGCATTCAAAATAGAAACTTTTTCTAACAATATTCCCTACTGTTCAAAAGTTTGAGGTCTCTTTTCTTTTTTTTTTGAATGAAATAAATACTTTTATTCACCAAGGATGTGTTAAATTAATAAAAGGTGATGGACTCCTGAAAAAAGAAAAACAACTGTTTCCAATATTGAAAATTCTAATAATAAATCAACATATTGGAATGATTTCTGAAGGATCATGTGACACTTAAGACTGGAGTAACAGCTTTGAAAATTCAGCTTTGCATCACAGGAATAAATTATATTTTAAAGCATATTAAAATAAAAACAATTATTTTATTTTGTAATAACATTTTGCAAGATTACAGTATTTTACTGTATTTGTGATCAAATAAATGCAGCCTTGATGAACAAAAAACATTACAAGTCTTACTGATCCCAAACTTTTGAGCAGCACATGTATAAATAAAAGAAACAAGAAAATCTCAGAGAACATGGTAACAGGTTTATCACTTTTTGCATATTTCATAGGGTTCTTTTGAAATGAAAAGTTTCGGTTCTGTAGAGGAGCATTTAGTTGCATGCATTAATAAACTAAAAGTGAAGACCCTCTAGGTTCTTCATGCACAATTACAGCTTTCTGAAGAACTTTTAAACACTATAAAGGTTATTCAATGGCACACAAGGCTGTAAAACTAGTCTAAAACTATTACCTCTTGGAGTAGAAATATGTTTTGATGTTCAAAAAGTGAAAATGCAGCTTACCTTGTGTATTCGTCTTCTGAAAATCTTCTGAAACCTTTGGTCTGAAGTCCTGTGTTTTTCTCTGTGTCTCTAACTGGTCTCCTCCCCTCTCTTCTCCTCTTCTACCCTCCACACACACTCATTCTCTCCACAGACTCCCACGTCTGGGAAAAAACGGTCCAGAAAGGAATGCAAGCTCGGTTAGAGGAGGAGTTTCCTTCACAGCTCCAGAAAAACTCTGGGTTAGTTTCTACAAACTAAAAATGGGTTTGCGTCCACCCAAACCCAGAGAGAGTCAGTTACATAATTACACAACAGTCAATGCATTCATCTTCTGATATAGTAGATTCGGCAAATAAAAACAAATTGTGTAAATGTGTGTACAGTGTTGGGAAGGTTACTTTGGAAATGTAATGGGTTACACATTTCAAGTTACCCTATTTAAAATGTATGTAAGTAGTGTAACTACTTCATTTACTTTATTAAAGTAATGGGTTATGTTTTCATTTTAAGGTGTCTTTGTTACAGTGTAATTATACATTTAAGTATTGAGTAATGTTAATTAACTACAAGTACTTACTATATGGTTAGGGTTCGGTATAGGGTTACTTGCATGTACAGTAATTGTGCATAATTCATCATTATTATAATAGTAAGTACATGTAATGTGTAACATTTGAAACATTTGAAGCAGGCAGGGTTAACCTTACAGTAGTGACTACTGTCAGACTTTCAAAATCAATCATCACTTGAATTATGATTATAGTCATTTAACTTTAGGGCGCAGCCACCACAAAATCAGACTTTAGCACCTCTTTTTATTTTGAGATCGAACAGATTTAAAACCAGAAGTTGTAGTTTAATAGCTATGTTGCTGTTTTTTTTTTTTTTTTTCAAATAAAATTAAACAGTGGCATCTAACAATGCCTTGGAAACAACAGTTAATTTAAAAAAGCTTAACACAAACCTAAATAGAAAATAAAAAAGTGTCTAATTCTGTACTGTAGTGTCCAATAAGTGTCCTAAACTCTACATTTTACAGTTTGATGATTATATGCATGCCTTCTGTTCATGGATAGTCACATGCTCTATAGTTCAAGCATTTAGAAAACTCCTACATGGAGCAATCTGGACGATTATTTCCTGTTGGAGGAAACATAGACCACCCAGAGAAACATCAGTTCACACCCGTAAATCCCCCAGAGGAGCGTTTCAATCTTTTCGCTCCAAAAACGAATCTTTCTGTTTACCAAAATGAACTATTTTTATCTAGTACGGTTCATTCAAATAGTTTTAGTTCCTATAATATAGGAAAATTCTATGATTCTCAGGAAAAAAAAGGTAAATACGCCGTCACTGGAGTGATACCTTTCCAATAGTTACATTTTTATAGCTTTTGGGTACTAATATATAGATTTTAGGAACTAAAATGTACCCTTATGGTACTAATATGGACCATATAGTTACAAAGTTTTTTTTTTTTTAAAGGTCCCCTGTGACAGCTTATGTACCTTTTTTTTCCTGAGTATGAGGAAAAAGAAAAATCCTTCAGGTCCCGCAAATTATTTGGTTTTACAGCATTTTTGTGTATTTGAACCCTTTCCAACATTCCTGATTTTTTTTTTTAGATCCATCTTTTCACACACAGGACAACTGAGGGACTCATATGCAACTCACGGAAGGTTCAAACACTTACTCATGCTCCAGAAGGAAACGAGAGCCAGGGGGGTAGCTTCTGAAGGGCAGTACTAAATGAAAAAAAAAAAAGATATTTAGGCAAAATAAGAAAAATGTACACATCTCCATTCTGTTCAAAAGTTTTCACCCCCCGACTCTACGCATTGTTTTTCCTTCTGGAGCATCAGTGAGTGTTTGAACCTTCTGTAATAGTTGCATTTGAGTCCCTCAGTTGTCCTCAATGTGAAAATATGGATCTCAAAATCAGTCATTGCTGGAAAGGGTTCAAATATACAAAAATGCTGAGAATTTGTGGGACCTAAATGATTTTTCTGAAGAACAGCAGGCAGTTTAACTGTTCAGGACAAACAAGGGACTCATGGACAACTATCACAAAAACAAAACAAAAACAGTGGTGGATCATTCAGGTAATAACGGAGTAGGCCTATTAAGAATCGAGTGTGCAAACTTTTGAAAAGGGTCACTATTATTTTCTCTTGTCGACTATATAAACATCTTTTATGATAAATATCTTATTCAGGTTTGTACTAAATAAAAAATGACATGCATTTTATATCAGTGTTAACACTTAACGACTGATTAAAAGACTAAAATGTAATGGAATGTTTATCATCTCAAAGAAATATACTTTAAATCACCTTATTAAAGTGCAAAAGGCTCCCTTCTCGTGTATTGTGCCATATATAGGCTACTTGTTATGGAACCGCGTTTCTTATGGGGTTTGTGGGGTTCTTTTGCAGGACGTCCCACACAGACACTCACACAATACAGACAGCCTGGGCGCTGATGAACATGAATTTCGCGCAAAATTCTGAAAAATACATAAGGTGATACATTATAACATCCGTTTCTAGGCGAAACTGAACGGTTAGAACTTCTATTAGACAGCGACAGTTACATAAAAGAAAGCGGTTTGTTTTGAAGTTTGGAACTCGGGAACGCGCGTTTCTTAGAACAACAGATAGAACAATAACTAATAGGCTTAAGTAATTACATGGTTCTGTACGTGAAGAGATGTGCACAGCACAGGTAAGATCTGTTTTTAAACAACTTTACGTGGCAAATCGCTCATTTCACTGATTTCCTCAAATGGAACACATTACAATTCGAGTGTGGTAAACACCACAGGTTCTATAAATATACCTCGTACCATTTTGTTCGTCATTCGCGTAATTTGTTTTGCTAAAAGCAAAAGCAACACAAAGTTGGAATGTTTTCATTCTAGAAAACCGCTAAGACGTTTCAAGGGGGGAAAAGGATGTGCGCATGTGCGCTACCGAACTGCAACAACAGCTGTCAAAAGATGTTTAAACAACATGAGCAGATCACGTGTTTGGTGTGAACAACATCTAAAACACACCAAACAGATAGATAGATAGATAGATAGATAGATAGATAGATAGATAGATAGATAGATAGATAGACAGATAGACAGATATATGTATATGTATGCATGTTCATCTCCTTATCTGTTTGGGATGGACAGATGTTGCAGGACATGGATCAGCGGCTGCAGGAGGAAGGGTTGGACTCCTCGGCCTCCAATGGTGAGCGTATGTCTCTGCTGTGGCAGCTTTACAGGAGCAGTGAAAGTACTGTGAGATCCCTCAACCAGCAGATCCAAGATCTCCAGAAGGAACGTTTCGCTGAGATTGAAAAGGTGGGGAAAGTTACTTTTAAAAGTAATGCATTACAATATTGAGTTACTCCCTAAAAAAGGAGCTAGTTACGTTACTTAGTTACTTTTTATGGAAAGTAATGCGTTACGTTACTTTTGCGTTAGATTTTAAATCTGGGCAGGGCTTGCTTGTTTGTTTTTAATATCAAAAAGTTCTGTTTTTGGCAAATGTAAAAGCCTTTTCACCCCAAAAGCCTGACTTTTTCACGTCAGTACAGTAGACCGAAGAAGAAAAGATGTCAACTCTTCAGCAATAAAAAAGGGAAACAAATGTTAGATTGATCTTGAGTAATTTTTGCTTATTAGTCTGGATGAATTGAATCATCGAAGGCCAACAGCAAAGACATCGGTTAATAAAACGGGATTAAATACATAAAGGATATTTGTGTTATTTAACATTTAATTATGTCAGGTTTGCGTTGAATTTCACTGTTTTTATTCATTTTGATAAATACTGTATCTGTTTTTTTTTAGTGAGTGAGATGAATTAATGCATGTTCACATTTATT
This sequence comes from Garra rufa, assembly GCF_049309525.1. Classification (NCBI taxonomy): domain Eukaryota; kingdom Metazoa; phylum Chordata; class Actinopteri; order Cypriniformes; family Cyprinidae; genus Garra; species Garra rufa. Next base: position 6,516,360 of record NC_133380.1, on the reverse strand, counting down.
TTAGAACTAAAGTAACATTTTACTCACAATTTCTCTTAACATGAGGACAGGAGAGGTTTTAATCAATAAATGGAGGGAAAAAGTAACTCGCATTACTTGTTTGAAAAAGTAACTATTTTCTTGTTAATTGAAAAGTAATGCATTACTTTACTAGTTACTTGGAAAAAGTAATATTATTACACAACTTGCGTTACTTGTAATGCATTACCCCCAACACTAAAGGTGAGCGTGGCTACTGTAGAACACAAAAGGAGATGTTGAGATGGATGAAACCTCTGTTTCGTTTGTTGTCAGTTCCAGCAATATGTCACTCACATTAAGAGTCTCACAAAGACCCGAGACTCTGTGGCTTTACATCTCGAGCAAGAAAACAAAACACTCCATGCTGCTCTGGATGACATCCACCGACAAAAAGGTGCATTTCTGTCTCTTCTCTCTTCTATCAGAATTGCTCTTCATAATGCATGACACTTGAATTTACGTTTACAGAGGCACAGAGGAGCGAAATCTCTGAGATGTTGCTTCAGGAAGGTCTGGCTGATATTATTCCCATCAGCCTGAGTGAACAGGTGGCTTACCTCCTCGCAGACAGAGCCTCCCTGCTGGAGAAAATACAAAGTCAGGAGAACGTGGATGGGAAGATCACAGAGGATCCTGATGTCCATAAGGACGATTGTAGAGGGAATGTGGTCAAAGTAAGAGAATCAGTCAGAAACCAGACACATGTTTTTGAACAGTAAGATTTTTAATGTTTTTAAATAAGTCTCTTCTGCATTTATTGGATCTGAAGTACAGCAAAAAATGTGAAATTTTTAATATTTAAAAGAACTGTTTTCTAATTGAATATATTTTCAAATGTAATTTACTCCTGTGATTTCAAAGCTGATTTTTTTAAGCATCATTACTCCAGTCACATGATCCTTTAGAAATCATTCTAACATTCTGATTTGTTCAAAAACATTTTTTATGTTGAAAACAGCAGAGTAGAATTTTCTTTGATGAATAGAAGTTCAGAAGAACAGCATTTATCTAACATAGAATTATTTCCTAACATTATAAATGTCTTTATCATCACTTTCGATCAATTTAATGCATCCTTGCTAAAAACAAGAAGTATTGATTTCTATCATTTCTTTCCCATTTTTTTTTTAAATGGTATAGTTTATAATGTTACAAAAGCTTTTTATTTCAGATAAATGCTGATCTTTGGATCTTTCTATTCATCAAAGAATCTTAAAAGATGTACTCAGTTGTTTTAAATAATAATAATAATTAAAAATGTTTCTTGAACAGCAAATCAGCATATTAGAATAATTTCTGAAGAATCATGTGACACTGAAGATTGGAGTAGCGATGCTAAAAATTTAGCTTTGCCTTTGATCACAGGAATAAATTTCATTTGAAAATATATTCAAATAGAAAAGTTATTTCAAATAGTAAAAATATTTAAAAATTGTACTGTTTTTGCTGTACTTTGGATCAAATAAATACAGGCTTGAGCTGAAGAAACTTCTTAAAAAACGTTAAAAATCATACTGTTCAAAAACTTTTGACTGGTAGTGTATCTTAATATGATCATGTCTTATAGTCGCATTTAGCAGATTAGAGATGAAAGATAATATAGATTATATTCTGTAATAATAATACAAGCAATCAAGCAGGCCTTCTTATTTTCTTTAAGTTCAAAACTGATTAGAAACTTAATAAAAATACCTTCTTGTCTTTCCACAAGGTGGCACCACCACACATTCAGAGCCCTTGGAAGAGGCTTCTAGGACTCAAAAAGGCTGCTCAGAGTAAACAGAAATTACTGCCTGTATGTTTATAACAATTAACCTAATGCATGTCATTGAAATGCACAACAAAAAGCAAGAGGAGAAAAGTATCACGTCTCATTTTAACTTACACAAGGACCACTTTTACTAACCTTTGAATTTTTTTTCTCTTGCGAATGTTTCGTTTTCCAAGCATGCAAGTTGAGGACTTCTTAAAGCAGCATGCTTCCTGTCATGCACAATGCTTACAAAGCATGCATTGGTTCATGAAACACAAAAGTTTCTGTGTTTGTAGCAGGCAGTTGATCTGCAGTGCAGTGGGGACGACAAGCTGAAGGAACGGACCTTGCAGGAGCTGGAGCGAGATGTAGAAGAGGCCTCTGCTCGACTCTCCATGGCCCACAAAGAGATCCGCAGACTCACGGATGAGCTGGAGTCAGCTCACCTGACCCAAAAAGCTTATGGTAACTCACTTCATTGGTCTTACATTTGGGATGAGAAGTTGGGAGACACTCATGCCCAAACTGAGATCAGAATCGTGCTTATGTCTTAGAACCAGAGCTTCAAGAGGCTCAAATGGAAGTTGAGCACCTCCGACATGAAGTGGAGAAACTGAAACGTTGTGGTATAGTATAGACAACCTCTCAGCAGAACTTACCTATATGACTTTATTGTAGTAAGATGGAAGATTTTTTTCTTTTTAGAAGTTGCTGAATTGCGAAAAACTAAAGAGATGAACGAGAAACAGGAAGAAGAGTTGTGCCACCTTAGGGAGACTGTGAAGAGGCTACAGGCACAGCATATGCATTTGTTTGAAATGGTGAGATAATCAACAATTGTTTTTGAAATGTGTTCTAAAAAGGTGTTAAAAGAAGTCGAAAAAATAGTCAAAGAAGTTGAAGTCAAAGAAAAAATTGAAGAAGCCTAAGTAGAAGAAAACGTCGAAGAAGCAGAACTGAAAGAAGTTGAAGCAGAATTTAAAAAAGTCAAAAGAGGCAGAAGTCAAATAAAAAGTCGAAAAAGTCAAAGAAGCAGTAGAAGGATAAATTTTAAAAGCCAAATTCCAAAAAGTTGAAAAAGCAGAAGTCAAAAAAGCTGAAGAAGCAGTGGTCGAAGAAAAAGTCAAAGAAACAGAATTAAAAAAGTCGAAGAAGGCTAAGTAGAAGAAAAAAGACAAAAAAGCAGAAGTCAAAGAAGCAGAAGTTGAAGAAAAAGTCAAAGAAACAGAATTTAAAAAGTTGAAGAAGCAGTGTCGAAGTTGGAAGAAAAAGTCAAAGAAGTCGAAGAAGGCTAAGTAGGAGAAAAAGACGAATAAGCAGAAGTTGAAAAAGTCAAAGCAGCAGCGGTCAAAAAACGTCAAAGAAACAAAGATTCTTCAAAGAAAAAGGGGAAAAAAAGTCAAAGAAGTGGAAAAAAGTCAAAGAAGGCTAATTAGAAGAAAAAGACGAAACAGCAGAAGTCAAAGAAAAAGTCAAAGAACCCGAAGTAGAAGAAAAAGTTGAAGTAAAAGTAGAAGAAAAAGACTGAAAATATTGAATAAGTTGAAGAAAAAGTCAAAGTCGAAGTCAAAAAAGCTGAAAAAGCAGAACTTGAAGACGTCAAAGAAGCAGAAGTCGAAAAAAGTCAAAGAACCTGAAGTAAAAGAAAAAGTCGAAGCAGAAGCCAAAGAAAAAGTCGGAGAAACAGAGGTCGAAGAAAAAAGACGGAACAAGAAAATAAAATAAAATAATTCTAGAAAAGAGCTGTTCAAATGTTTGAGGTCATAAGATTAAAAATAACAAATTTTAAAGGAACTTTTATTTAGCAAGGATCGCAAATCTGCATATTAGACCGATTTCTGAGGGAACATGTGACACTGAAGACTGGAGTAATTATGCTGAAAATTCAGCTTTGCATCAAATAAATAAATTACATTTTGCAATATATTAAAATATAAAACAGTTATTTTAAATGGTAATAATATTTCACAATATTAGTTTTGCTGTTTTTTTAATCAAATCAATGGGACTTCTTTCAAAAATATTAACTAATTGCACCAACCCCAAGCTTTTGAACAGTTATGTATATTATGACAAGTTTGCATCCCTAAATACCAATCAGTCAATTTATCTATGTATATAAACACTATTAATATTTTTTTACTCTAACAGAAAGAAGCCCCTGACAGCACTGTCAATCCATCCAAAGGCAAAAAGCCACAGGAAGAGGATATCCATAAACGGTTTGGCCTCAGTTTGACTGCATATCATTTAAAGCTGATAAAAATATTCATACTAAGGGACCTTAAATATATTTAATTTGACATGAACAAACACAGATAAGAAAACTTGTTCTTTCAATCATTTAGCTAAGAAATCATTGAAAATTGACCATTAAACTGACTTTTCAAAAATCAACAATTCTAAACATAAACAAGCTCAAACTGTTCCTACAGGTGTCTGGACGAGATGCAGGGGAGGTTACACATGCTGCAAGATCTGACGCAGGTCACGCTGAAGCTGCGGATGGACTTTGAGACGGAGGCCGACCTGCGCAGAAGGGCAGCGGATGAATGTGAAGAGCAGAAGAGGAAGAGGACGGAGGCGGAGAAGTTAGTCCGGGACTTCCAGAACCTCTGCGAGAAGCAGGCAGACGATTACAGAAACACAGTCGGCAGCCTTCAGGAGGAGGTGAGGACTATGACGATATACAAAAAAGCAAAGTGCAAAGTTATATGATGTAGCAAATGCATTGATGCGTGTCTTTACAGATCAGAGAGTTAATAAGTAAGGTACGAGAGCTCGAGACACAGGATGTGGAAAGACAATGCGACAAACACCTGAAGCAGGTAAGCAAAGCCATTTTACTCCTATTGGAAAGTTGATTTGGTCATTAGTAATGCTAAGGGACTAAATGACTGACTTTAATAGGTGTCATCTCTGGAGGATGAAGTTTGTCAGCTGAAGTTTGTCCTTCAGGAAGAGCAGCAGAAGAACAGGCAGCTGTCCGTGACCATGCAGACAGAAATTGACCAGGCCAAAGCTTTGGTCCAGGTGAAGGACATAAGGTTTCCAAAATGGGAGTTTGTAAAAACTTTAGGGTTTAAAAAAAAAAAAATCAAGGTTAAATTAACACAAATAAACATGGCTGCTTACTTTAAAGGAGACATGTTTTGAAAAGCTGACATTTTCCTTGTTTAAGTGCTATAATCGGTATAGGTGAAGGAAAAATTGATTCACATATGAATCGTGATTGAGTCTTCTAGTGATTTGCATCAATTTACAAAAATTTCAAAAATCACTTTTCTACTCAATGTAAATAAAAGCATTGTGTTTTCAAAACAGCAACAGCAATGGAGGTGGAAAAACAAATACATTCCTACCTCACTTTTAGCAAGTGCAAGTGTTTGAAAAATGTGATATTAATTACTGATCTTTTGTTGTTATGGGAAGTATTTCGGAAAGGAATGGAAAACGAACAATGCGTTCTTTCACTGTAAAAAGTTTTCACCAGATTCAACTTAAAAACCTAAGTTCAGCAGCTGCCTTAAGTTTTTAAGTTAAATCAGCTTAAAACTACAAGTCATTTTAACTTATGACAATAAAAATGAGTTGATATAACTTGTGAGTTTAAATGACTTAAGTTGATTTAACTTAAAATTTTAATGCAGCTGCTAAACTTAAGTTTTTAAGTTGAAACTGGTGAAAACTTTTTACAGTGTTGGAGCCACTAAAGGGACATGTTTAGCTGCGTTAGATGACTGATAGGATGATGGCAAAAGATTTGCAGATTCTGAGCACCACTGACAAACATCTAATCTTGTATAATGTGTGGTAATTAGGCCTACCGCCGCTCTGTGAATCTTGAAAGTGAAAGTAAAATGCATAATAACAATTCTCTAATGTGAGCAATTTGTGTACAGTAAAACTACCCAACGATATAATTGTGAGAAAAAGCATTTAAATAGATTTTATATATAACAAGCCACTTAGATTTTGCTCCTCTGTGACATAAAAAGGGGACCTTATTATAATATTACCGCCCCTTCAAGGAGTAGTTCACTTCCAGAACAAAAATGTTCAGATAATGTACTCACCCCCTTGTTATCCAAGATCTTTCTTTCTTCAGTCGTAAAAAAAAAAATGTTTTTTGAGGAAAACATTTCAGGATTTCTCTCCATATAATGGACTTCTATGGTGCCCAAGAGTTTGAACTTCCAAAATGCAGTTTAAATGCAGCTTCAAAGAGCTCTAAATGATCCCAGCCATGGAAGAAGGGTCTTATCTAGTAAAACGATCATTATTTTCTATAAAAAAAAAAAAAAAAAAATTATATATATATATACACACTTTTTTTAACCTCAAATGCTGCATGACAGTTAGGGAACTACAAAAAACTCCCAACTTCAAAAACGTCCTACATTGCTGTTTTACCTTTTGTTTGTAAAGGGCAATTGACCTTCTTTGCATGTTCACTTTGTAAACAATGGATTGGTACTTCTGTAGCAATGTAGGATGATTTTGAAGTTAGAGGAGAAAATGAGATGGGAGTTTTTTGACATTCCTTTAACCGGAATACACAGAGTTCACACAGAGCTAGACAAGCCTAGGTTTTTGAGGTTATGAGTATAGAAATTGTACATCATTTCGCTATATAAGACCCTTCTTCCTCAGCTGGGATCATTTAGAGCCCTTTGAAGCTGTTTTCAAACTGCATTTTGGAAGTTCAAACTCGGGGGCACCATAGAAGTCCACTATATGGAGAGAAATCCTGAAATGTTTTCCTCAAAAACAATTTCTTTACGACTGAAGAAAGAAGGACATGAACATCTTGGATGACAAGGGGGTGAGTACGTTATCCGTAAATTTTTGTTCTGGAAGTGAACTGCTCCTTTAATCTGCATGTTTCCACCACTGATCTATATAATGACTGGATTGCTCATTGCGTTCTAAAATGCCGTTAGGCAGTGAAGCCACCGGAAGTGTTCGATCCGCCATCTTACTATTCCCTACCGGCAGAGTGCGCCATTGATTTCGCATGTAAACCACTGACCTAAAATCACCCGATTTGAAGCGTTTCATTCACACATCATTAGTTTTTAGGATATGTGTATGTAAATAAATTATACTTAAGATGTTATCTGGAATGTTTATGGTCTTTTCGGGCTGGATATGCGATATATATTGAAATCGTTTAGGTGGGTGTGTCAGCTGCGCACTTGCAGACACAGGTGAGTTAACTGAACCAAAAGGAAAATATATTTATTTATGTACCCAATTATGCAGGAAATTATAAACAAAACCGTGTATATGGTGTTACTAGCCTATCTGAAATTGTTTCGATTGTACAATATTGCTCTTGTACTATAAATTAAAATCTTTGAAATAAAGCTTAATGTCTTTAAGTAGTCAGCGCGGTATGGTGCTTATATTTTTAATGAGCAGCATCTATTTCAGTCTCTTCAAATCACCAAATTCTGTAATGATTTACTAATATTACCGTTTCCATGTGAGTAAAATGCTGCGTATATATGTTGAATTAATTATTAATTTAACGAACAAATCATTACCTGCTTCAAAATTAATACTGTTATTAACGAATATATAATAATATAACATATAATAAACGAATTAATAACAAAAGTATTGTTGAAACTTGCAGTTAGCCTACTGTACGAATAAATACAACAAAATGACATAAACAGTGAATAACTTTACTAAGATGAATTAAGGTGTTCATTCAGATTTATGAGCACATTTTCTTTTGTAAACATATGTTGAACACCCGATGTTTATGCTTATCTGATGTACATGACTGTAATGTAGGCTTTATGAACGTACATTTTTAATAAGCAGAGGGAATTCCCGACAATAAACAAATAACCGTTTACATGCTTAGGACGTTTGCGTTGTAAAATTGCACAGTGAGACTTCAGATATAAAAACGCTGACTTGTTATGTGATGTTTTCTCAATGAAATCGTATAATCTCCTATTCATTCAATGGAATGTATGCGAATAGTAGGGAATACTAATATGGCGGCGCGGTGGCTTCACTTTTATGACGTCATGAGCAATCCAGTTCTCTATTATAGATCAGTGGTTTCCACCTACGTTTTGCAAGCGACAACAGTGTACCGTTCTAACGCCATTGCAAAAGTTTGAGCAAAGCATGCTAACTGTTCTGCTGTTGGCTTTAAAACACATGATTTTAGTGCGATAGCCATGATAATCAAAACCAAACAGATGTTTTTTGACAGCATATAAAATATAAGCTGTAAAGGCAGAGCTCTATTCTGGAAAAAGGGGGCTGGGAGCAAAACCTCATTTGCATTTAAAGAGGCACGCATGAAAACAGTGTGTTTCTGCTTCCACTCAAAATAGGCATTTTCATAAAAATAGAATAATTGGTCTGTAGAGTATTTTGAGCTGTAACTTCACAAACACCTGGGGACACCTGAGACTTATATTATATCTTGAATATTTCATTTTGCATAATTGGTCTCCTTTAAATCTCAGGTGGTACTTCAAGTAAATCTTTTATGGGTTAGGCTGACAAAAAGTTTGAGAATCCCTGCTCTGACCTAATAAATGACCACACATCTTCTCACTTTCACATCAGTCACAGGATGTCCAGCTTCAGCGGGATGCAGACGAGCAGCAGAGGATGTTTGAGGAGCTGCAGGACATCCAGAACATCCTCGTCACCACCAAACAAGAGCTACTGTCCCAGACGAGAAATAACGCACAACTGCAAAACAACATCACTGACGCTGAGCAGGAAAACCTCAAGGTATCTGATTGCAATATCAACAGATTGCAATATTAAGTACTGATATAACTTGTGCACTAATTCAAATTTGTATTTGTTTGCTGTATGAGAAGCTCCAACAAAACACTGAAGACTTGAGGAACAGACTAACCAGCAGTCAACAGGAGACTGATTCTTTGAGGACTGAACTTCAGCTAGCTTTAGTTAGCATGGATTCTGAGAGGAGGTACAGAAATTCAGGGTTATTATAATTAATGGAAACCATTAAAAAAACATTTAAGGCAACATTTATTGTTTTCATTTAGTTTAACTTGATGTATAAAAATTAATCAAACATATACAGACATACATAAAAAAAACTAATACAAAGACAAAATACTCAACATTATTAAATAACTAAACTGAAAACCTAAATACACAGCCATTCCAAAGTTTGGAATCAATAAGATCTAAGATTTTATGTTTTCTAAAGAAGGCTTTTCTGCTCATCAAGGCTGCATTTATTTGATTAAAAATACAGAAAATAAATGTAAAATTGTGAAATAATATTGCAATTTAAAATAATGGTTTTCTGTTTTAATACACTTTAAAATAGAATTTATTTCTGTTTTGCAAAGCTGAATTTTCAGCATCATTACTACAGTATTCAGTGTCAAACGATCCTTCAGAAATCATTCTAATATGATGAATTATTATCAATGTTGTAAACAGTTGTGATGCTTAATGTTTTTTAGGATTCTATGAAGGATTGATGAATACAACATTAAAATGACAAGCATTTATTCAAAATAGAATCAGCAAGGATGTGTTAAATTGATTAAAAAAAAGTGATAGTAAAGACTTAAATTGTTAGAAAAGATTTCTATTTTGAAAAAAATGCTGTTCTTTTTAACTTTTTATTCAGCAAAGAATCCTGAAAAAAAATGATCGGTTTCTAGAAGCACAACTGTTTCAAACATTGATAATAAATCAGTATATTAGAGTGATTTCTGAAGGATCGTGTGACACTGAAGACTGGAGTAATGATGCTGAAAATTCAGCTTTGCATCACAGGAATAAATTCTATTTTAAAGTATATTAAAATAGAAAACTATTTTAAATTGCAAAAATATTTCATATTACTACTTTTTTCATCAAATAAAGAGAAAAAAAAGAGACTTCTTTAAAAAAACATTCAAAGTCTTACTGATTCCAAACTTTTTAACAGACAAAAAAAATAAAATCTCAGTGATACTAAAATAACACTGCTGAGAGTTCCAAACATTAAAGAATTTAAAATTTTCAATTGCACAATTTTAAAATGTTCAGTGATACAAAGTAACAAGTTTGTAAGAGATTCTTCATTATTTCCTCTATTTTTTCCAGTAAATACAATGACAAGCGAATCCACTACAAAAACAAGCTGAGCAGGGCCAGAGGGGTTTACCTGCGAGAGATGGGGTGGCGTGACGAGAAAATAAAAGACCTGGAGAAAGAGATTTTGATTCTGAGGAAACAGGAGGAAAAGGTACAGTAACGTGGCAGACTGGGTAAAAAAGGTTGAAAATGGTGTCACCTTTAAATGAGGATGCTTGTTCCTCATCAGACCTCACACATGATGAACATGGTCACGTCTGAAAATGAAAGTCTGCTTCAGAAGAACAGAAATCTGCTTTTACAGCTGCACGACTTCGAAGAGGCACAGAAAAATGCATTGGACGTAATTTCCACCATGAAGATGAGGTACATTTAGTTGCATATGTACATTATAATACAAAAGTTCGGGGTCAGTATAAGGAAACAAATGCTGTTATTCATTAGAAGTGATAGTAAAGACATTTATAATTTGTTTCTTTCAAATAAATGCTGTTCTTTTGATTTCTGAAGGATCATGTGACACTGAAGACTGGAGTAATGATGCTAAAAATTCAGCTTTGCATCAGAAATAAATGATATTTTAACACATTCAAATAGAAAACAGACATTTTAAATTAGAATAATATTTCAGTATTTTTGATCAAATAAATGCACCTTTTGCAAGCATAAAAAAAATAGTACTGACCCCAAAATTTGCACTAGTTTTCTGTTTTCAACCCATCCATCAATCAAAACTGCATTTCTTGTTGAACTTCCTCAGGATAAATTTGCTTGAAGAAGAAAATACTCAGCTGTTGCAGACAACAGCACAAATGTCGGAGCACATCGAATGCCTGACGATATTAGCAGAGACCAACTGTGATGTAAGTAAGCCTTAAACAAGTACATTCATTTATACACTACCAGTCAAAAGATTTAGAATATTTTTTTTAAAGAAGTCAACAAGCCTGCATTTATTTGATCCATAGTACAATCCATAGTACATAGTATTTTTACTATTTTAAATAACTGTTTTCTATTTGAATATATTTTAAAATCTAATTTATTCCTGTGATTTCAAAGCTGGATTTTTAGCAGCATTACTCCTGTCACATGATCCTTCAGAAATCATTCTGATATTCTGATTTGCTGTTCAAAAAACATTTATTATTATTATTATGTTGAAAACAGATGAGTAGAATTTTTTTCAGGTTTCTTTGATGAATAGAAAGTTCAGAAGAACATCATTTATCTGAAATTGAAATCTTTTGTAACATTATAAATCTTTATCATCACTTTTGATCAATTTAAAGCATCCTTGCTAAATAAAAGTATTAAATTCTATCATTTCTTCCCTAAATGAGTGTGTAATGTTACAAAAGCCTTTTATTTCAGATAAATGCTGATCTTTGGATCTTTCTATTCATTAAAGAATCCTGAAAAAAATTACACAACTATTTTAAATATTAACAGTTATGATAATAAAAATGTTTCTTGAACAGCAAATCAGCATATTAGAATGATTTCTGAAGACTGGAGTAATAATGCTAAAAATTCAGCTTTGAAATCACAGGAATAAATTACACTTTAAAATATATTCAAATAGGAAACTTATTTTAAATAGTAAAAATATTTCAAAATTGTACTGTTTTGCTGTACTTTAAATCAAATAAATGCAGACTAAAAACATGAAAAATCTTACTGTTCAAAAACTTTTGACCATAGTGTATTTATATCTATTTTAGGTTATGTATGTTCATTCTAACGATCGCTGTTCACATTTTACCACAGGAAGTCACTGTCGAAAGTCGTGTCATAGAGGGTGAAGACCAAACCACTCTTCCTACATAAATATCTAAATTTATTTTCAGTGTAAATTATGTTTGTAAACACAAATATTTCTAAATAAAGACCTCATTCCATTTTTTGTCGATGTAATCTTAAAAAACCTTTCCTTTCCCTCCTGTGAAAACATAATTAACATAATGACAGGGCAGTAAGTCAATAACAAGTCTGAAAACGCTCCCTTATGTGCTAGTCCAGACTCTCGCAAAGGTCCAAGCCCCCTCCACCAACACCAAACCAGAAATGTGTTGCTTTTAACTCTGGATATCATTATAATAGATAGAATTTAGCATTATTTATTATATTATTAGTCGTTTTTACACAAAAGACAAAAAAAAAAACAGGTGGAAAAGTTGAAGGCTTACCTGAAACTATATGTGCAGGATTTTACAAACAGGCAGAAGTTCTCTTCTTTGGTTTACTTAGCAAAATGCAAAACATCTTAATTTAAAGGGACAGTTCACCCAAAAATGTGCTGAAAATGTACTCACCCTCAGTCAATCCATCTCCAAGATATACACAAGTTTGTTTCTTCATTAGAAGAGATTTGAAGAAATGTAGCATTACGTTACTTGCTCACCAACAGATCCTCTGGAGTGAATGGGTGCCGTCAAAATAAGAGACCAAACAGCTGATAAAAACATCACAATAATTCACAAGTAATCCATGAGTTTAGAACTGATTCAGGGTTTTTTTTTTTGTAAACAGCGCTTGATCTGTGCAGATTTTTCTCCAGATTCAGACTTTTCTTTATCACTGGAGAAAGCGTTATTATGTATAGAGGTCACATATTTCATCTGAAGTTAAAAGCATTTTAAGGTTTTCACTTCGCAACTGATGGACTGGAGTGGTGTGGATTATTGTGAGGTTTTTATCAGCTGTTTGGACTCTCATTCTGACGGCACCCATTCACTCCAGAGGATCCATTGGTGAGCAAGTGATGTAAAGCTACATTTCTCCAAATCTGATGAAGAAACAAACTCAGTTACAATTTGGATAACCTGAGGGTGAGTACATTTTCAGGAAATTTTCATTTTTTGGTAAAGTATAAAGTAGGGGTGGGCGATATGGCAAAAAATATATCACGATTAAAATAAATAAATAAATAAATAAAAAATTCACGATTTTATCATGATTCTTTGTCAGTTGGTTTTACTATTTTTCAAGTTGTCTGATCAGAACAGTCAAACTAATTTCTCTATCATAAAACCAAAGCCTTACATCGTAACAAAATATAAAAGAAAAAGAATGGCAGATGTTTAGGCTAAATTCATCTTTAAAATCTTTGTTATTAAAAAATAAGAACAAAGATAGACATAATATACAAACACAACCAATTTTCAGGTACAGTAGGTGCATTTGAAAGAGATTTGGAACACCATCAGAGTCATTTTTTGGTAAACTGTCCCTTTAATAACAATCGGCAGCATGTTTAGTTCTGTCTCTTTAAGAGCTGCGCGCATCTAATACCTATAGGCGCGCGTCCGTTTTTCTCTCAGCTGTTTATTTTAACTTTAGACATAACCAACTGCGTTTATATGTAATCTTTTTGTGGTTTTAACAGTATTAGCGAATCAGACGCGAAAGATAGCTCAGTCCAGTAATCAGGCGATGTTTGACAGGCTTTTAGCGCGCGCGCGCGCTTCAGGTACGCGCATGGCAGAACAGCGCGCCGAGGCTTTAAATACTACACGATTTCTTTTTAAAGCAGATCATGGAGACATTTTAATCGCCATAGCGCACACCCCTAGTATAATCCTATAATAAGCACACAGACGGATACAGAATTGTCTCATTTATTTATTTGCTTACTTTTACAAAGTCCGTTCCCTCTCCGTGTCTTGACTTTGCGTGTAGCAGCCAAGGCAAATCGTATAGAGTACCACAATTCAAGACAGTTAAAAAGGTATATTTTATAATAACTAGACATGTAGTCATTTTTATATAAACTGGTTAACACTTAAGTACTGTATAGTTTATTTACAGCATGTTCATGCTAGGAAATAAAATTACATAAAAGTAACGTTACTGAGTACACAAGTAAACACCAATATGGTATAAAATATATAGAAAATGTGATGGTAAACAACTAGTGATAAAATGGTTAAGGCTTAAAATGTGTAAAATTAACATGTTAGTCGTTAATAGTTCAACATGATAATAAGTATAAACATGTATAATAAGCCAAGGAGGTATTCTAGACATCGATACAGCTACACAAATCTCATGGGCAACTCTACAGCTTCTTTTTTCCCCAATATTGTTCTCGCCTGTGGAAAATTCTTTCAAGAACATGTCCAGGTCATATGTTTTGTCCCAGTAATACAAGGAAAAAAAATGCTAAATTATATTTTACACAAACGAAAATGAAAATTTTTGATGACAATTATAAAAAAAGTAATGTGTTTTTAAAAAAAGTCTCTTCTACCTGCATTTATTTGATCCAAAGTACAGAAAAAAACGGTAAAATTCTGAAATATTTTTACTATTTAAAATAGCCATTTTCTATTTGAATATATTTTAAAACGTATTTATTCCTGCGATTTCAAAACTAAATTTTTTGCATCACTGCTCCAGTCACACAAACCTTCAGAAATCACTGTAATATTATGATTTGCAGCTCAAAAAACATTATTACGTTGAAAACAGTAGAATTTTTTTGTTTCTTTGATAAATAGAAAGTTCAAAAGAACAGCACTTATCTGAAATAGAAATCTTTTGTAACATTATAAATGAATTTATCAATTTTGATTATTTTAAATAAAAATATTAATTTCTATAATTTATTTTCCAAAAAATAAATGAATTAAAAAAATTAGACTTCAAGCTTTTGAATGCTATAGTGTATAATGTTACAAAAGCTTTTTATTTTAGATAAATGCTGATCTTTGGATCTTTAACGAATCCTTACACAATGTACTCGACCGTTTTAAATATTGACAATAATAATAAAAACGTTTCTTGATCAGCAAATCAGCATGTTAGAATGATTTCTGAAGGATCATGTGACACTGAAGACTGGAGTAATGAGTAAAATTTTAAAATGGTGATTTGATCACAGGTATAAATTACATTTTAAAATATATTCTAATAGAAAACTGTTATTTTAAAAAGTAAAACTATTTAAAAATTTGACTTTTTGCTGTATTTTGGAACAAATAAATGCAGGCTTGGTGAGCAAAAAACCATTAAAAATCTTACTGTTCAAAAACTTTTGACTGGTAGTGTATATAAATATAAAAATCAGATTACTGTAGAGTAATACAGTAATAAAAGTATTAATACTAATATTAAAATAACAAATTAAGAAATTTATACAATTTATGAGACACTTTTCAATTTAAATACTAAGGGACAAGATGAAAATACTGCCTCTTAGGCAAAAAAAAAAAAAAAAAAAAAAAATTCTAATCTTCATTTTCTTTAATGCAAAATATAATAGTCTGGACATTTCAGTGTCAAATGCATGCTGACATCCGTAACATGAATCGTCGCAGGTTTACACTTTTTAAAGCGTACGTTTTAAATGCTATTCTGAATCATCAGAATTTTTCGCCATTTTCATATTCCATTTTTGGCACCATCTTGGAAAACATCTAAATGCGCTGATTTGTCTATAAAGTCAGATTTATAACAGTCCTCTTGAGAAGTCAACTTTAATGCTAAAGCTATTTTCAGTATGATTTCCCTACAAGCGAGGAAATGTTTTAATATGAATGATTGACATTATCAAAACACAAGATCCAACTTTGAGTTGCCCAAAAGAAGGGGATTTTTTTTTTGTCCCAGACAGCATAGAAAAATATGAGAGGAGGTACTGGACTTGGTCCAAGCTTAAAAACATACAACGTATGTCTTCTGATTTCCTAATGCATAATTCCTACAAGTCCCAAAACGTTTAGCTGCCAAGAGCAATGCCTTTATTGTCATAACAGACCAGAAACGTTTAAAGCCAAAACTGTGTGGCCTGAAAGTGCTGTGAAACCATCTTTGGATTTCCCGATTATTCCCTCTCAACTCAACAACGAGTCGGAGACGAGGAATGTGTGTAATAGAAACTTCCTAAAGCGCTGCTGCTGTGTTTTGAGCCTCTATCCACACAGTCTAATACATGTCGGAATGTTCTCAAGAACTAAAACAAACGAACAAACACACAAACAAAATAAATGGCAAACCACCGAGAACAGGCGATTTCGCTCGCTTATGCCAAGATTGGGAAAGACTGACCGAGCGAGCGAGAGCGGGACCAGGGTCTCAGATGAGGGAAATGCGAACGGGAACGCTGGGCGATTCGGTCCTTTGCGGCGAGTGTTGACTCACCAGATGTTCTACCACCGTGTGCTTAGACATGTGTTTCATAAGGTAGGTCTCCTGGAAAGAGACATTATATAACGTATTAGATGAGTTCATGAATCAAGGAGAAGAACAAAAAATTATTGTAAAACTGCATTCACATATGGATTAAAATCAGAAATGGACTTTTTTTTCTTTTGTTTTTATTTTTAGGGCATGTGAGAAAAGATCTGAATGTGGTACTACTATGGACTTTTTTTTTTGTTGAAATATAATTAAATATTTAAATAAATTACTTTAAATATTTAAAATAAAAACGTAATGTCAGCATGTAAGAAATGCCACATCAAACTTTGGTACTGGTTATTGGGTTTGGTTTTGGGTTATTATAGTTTACTGTTTACTAAAACTACTTTTTTAATTTTTGTTACTGAAAAAAAGTTACTGAAATAAAATATAAAAATCCCCACACTTATTTTGTTTCAGCTAGCTGGCCAGGCAACATTTATCATTGAAAACTGAAATAAAAAGAAAAGAAAAACTATATAGACATTAAAAAAAAAATAATTAAAACAGACAACAAAAAATTGTTTAAGGAAAAATATATATTTTTTAATTTAAACTATAATATTATTTCTGTAGTACAGTAACTAACACTTTAGAAATAAATGTATTTCAGTATAAATAATGTATAATGTATATTAGTTGTTCAGAAACGGTACAATAAGAAATAAATTTCTGCAGTACAGAAACTCAACAGAAACTATATAGAAACTATAACTATGTATATGTCTATATGAAGTATTAAAACTTTTGAAATAAAAAAATTATAATAAAAAATGAAATAAAATAAATATAATCTAACTATATATATATATATATATATATATATATATATATTAAAACATTTTTATTCATTTATTTTTTAAATGGTCTCACAGTGTGTCAAATTGTATATATATTTTTTTCTTTTCCCATTGGCTGTTTATTTGACCCCCTTTTTTAATTAAAAAGGAAAACTTTTTATTTAAAAATGATTTATTTTCTTTCTTTATATATTTATTTATTTGTTAACTGAAATAAAACATATAAAAAAATCATATCATTTTAATTTAGTTTAATTTGATGTACTAAATTAAAATAGAACTGAAAAAAAAAACTAAAAAAACTTAATGGCCATTAAAAAACAAAACCTAATAAAAATAATAAAAACAGTCAACAGGATTTTAACAAAAATGAAAATGAAAAATATTTTTGTTATGTAAACATACCCTGAGTTTTTGCAAGTCTATAAATTCTGCATGCATATTAATTATAAAAGAATCAGCACAACGAAGAAAATAGATGTTTTGGATTTTATAGAATACTGCATGGCACATCATCTCCATAAAAATGGTTCTTGGTCTGAAGGTTTGAGAACAGCTACCACATCCCACTCCACTAAACACAAGATGATGGAGGAATCAGTGTGATGAATGCTGTAGTACTCACTGAGGTGTAGGCTCGACCACACATGCTGCAGCAAAAAGCCTTGGCGTTTTTGATTGCGTGAGCCGAAAGGTGGATTTGGAGGGAGGCCGAGTCAGAGTAAGCACGGTAACAGTTGGAGCACTTGTAAGGCTTGTCTTTATTATGTGATCTCTGGTGAGACTGCAACACAAAGCTCTCATTACACACAAAAACAGATGACAGCAGGGACTGATTCAACACTGACACAAGCACAGCTGACAGAGAGAAATCTGGATTGAAAAATCTAGTTATGCCAAAACTATAGGGCTGTCGCAATTTGTCGTTTTAAAAGTTTTGTGCAATAAAAATGATTTCTTGCTTTTGATTCTTTATTTGAACTAATTATTATTAACTCATTGCTATTATATATGTGACCCTGGACCACAAAACCAGTCATAAGGTAAAATTTGACAAAACTGAGATATATACATCATATGAAAGCTCAATACATAAGCTTTCTATTGATATATGGTTTGTTAGGATAGGACAATATTTGGCCGAGATACAACTATTTAAAAATCTGGAATCTAAGGGTGCAAAAAAATCAAAATACTGAGAAAATCACCTTTAAAGTTGTCCAAATTAAGTTCTTAACAAAGCATATTACTAATTAAAAATTACATTTTGATAGGTTTACAGTAGGAATTTTACAAAAAATCTTCATGGAACATGATCTTTACTTAATTTCCTAATGATTTTTGGCATAAAAGAAAAATCAATAATTTTGACCCATACAATGTATTTTTGGCTATTGCTACAAATATACCCCAGCGACTTAAGACTGGTTTTGTGGTCCAGGGTCACATGTATATTAAGTCATTTTAACCCCTTAACTGTCACTGCCATTTTTAAACATAGACGTGAAAATGAACAATTCAAACTTACATTTTTATAATTCATGAACGAAAACATTTTGTAATATGATTTTGATGTACATTTTCCATGTTAACGCAATGTCTGATTTTAAAATGGCTTTCAGAGGATGAATTTTGAGATTTTAAGTTGTCAACTGATATATCATTTCCTCAAGTGTGATAGGGAAAAAGGCAATGAGAAAGTCTGTTTGTGACAAAGGTCAGAACTCCTGTTATGAAGTAGATTTTTGAGGTGCACTCTTGTCATAAATTTATCTATTATTTTTCGTACATAATTTGTAACACCAGAATAATTCAATATATCTATTTAGGAGCCTTAGACCTTCCCAACGATATATGTGACCCTGGACCACAAAACCAGTCATAAGGTTAAATTTGACAAAACTGAGTTATATACATCATATGAAAGCTCAATAAATAATGATGTATGGTTTGTTAGGATAGGACAGTATTTGGCTGAGATACATCTATTTGAAAATCTGGAATCTGAGGGTGCAAAAAAATCTAAATACTGAGAAAATCACCTTTAAATTTGTCCAAATTAAGTTCTTAACAATGCATATTACTAATCAAAAATTACATTTTGATAGGTGTACAGTAGGAATTTTACAAAAAATCTTAATGTAACATGATCTTTACTTAATTTCCTAATGATTTTTGACATAAAAGAAAAATCAATAATTTTGACCCATGCAATGTATTTTTGGCTATTGCTACAAATATACCCAGCGACTTAAGACTGGTTTTGTGGTCCAGGGTCACATATAGTTTGTTATTTGTAAAATGGTGAAGTAAACTTGGGCATCCCACAGAGCGGATGGTGACAGTTAAGGGGTTTTAAAGACTATTGTTTACTTACATCAATTTATATTACCACACAAAAAATTATTACACTTATAGGGCCCTATGAAATTCATTTTTATTCATTATTTTTACATTATCAAAAAGTCTGTCTAATTAATTGAGTTTTACAGTTTATTTTTACCTAATTCTTTTCCATTACTTTTCTGGATTCCATTTTAATGGTTTCATTAAACTGTATTAATCAAAAGCATCTCCAATTAATTGATTTTGTTAAAAATAAAATGTTCTTAAGTTGTTGATTTTTTTGTGGGAAATTAGTCATTTAGAATAATCGATTAATTAGTCGATGGATACAAAGAGTCGTTAGCGGCAGCCCTACAAAACTATGAAAACACAAAATACTATTTAATGAAGTATGTGAACTATTGCAAAGAAATACATAATTGGGTCTTACTTGCAGATTGGAGAGCTGCGTAAAAGCCTTTTCACAGCCTGGTTGGAGACATTTATATGGCCGATCGCCTGTGTGGATTCTGTGTGCAAACAAGGCAAGCAAAATGTGATGACAATATCAAAACCTGAAGTTCATGAACTGCGGCTGAAGAGTTACCTGGTGTGCTGCTGTAAGTGTGAGAGCTGGCGGAAGGTTTTCTCGCAGTAGGAGCAGTGATACGGCTTCACTCCCAGGTGAATGCGCAGGTGTTGGGCCAGGTAGGATGCGTTAGCGAAAGACTTGGTGCAGTGAGGGCACTTGTGTGGCTTTGCTTCGGTGTGGGACTTGGAGTGGATCTGCATGTCCGACTTGGAGAAGAACGTCAGCGGACACACTTTACATCTGCAAGATAAATGCAAATAATCTTTATTATTTTTTTTCGAAAACACAGGGTTTGGAGCATTGGTTATGTGGGCCAGTAAAATCCGAAATTGTATGAAAGCAATTAAAGTGACATAAACTGCAGTTTGGAGCCAAAAAAAAAAAAAAATGAAAACACACCTGTAGGGGAAGGGAATTCGATTTGTGTTTGGATTAAGAGATCAAACCAAGATGAGACACATTGAAACCAATGACATTTGATATTGCCATATTTACATTAATCAAAATACATGGAAATTTGCACATGACTTTTATTTTCTAGATCTTTTTTTTTTTTTTTTTACAATGAAGCAG
The DNA here is from genome assembly GCF_049309525.1 of Garra rufa. Lineage (NCBI taxonomy): Eukaryota > Metazoa > Chordata > Actinopteri > Cypriniformes > Cyprinidae > Garra > Garra rufa. The sequence continues at coordinate 6,496,007 of NC_133380.1, read as the reverse complement.
CAATATTCCCCATTTTGTTTAATAATAATAATAATAAATTAATATTACATTATTACTAAATCAAAATATCAGAAAACATATCAAATTGATGCATAATCACAACATTTTAGGCCAAATTTTCCCAAAATAAATATCAAATTGCAATTTGTAACAGAAAAAGCAAAATGTATTATTAGCAAAATATTTACATTTAGGACTGTCTGATTAATCAAAATAAAACAGAAATTGTAATTAAGCTGTTCTTTTATGGCTGTTCTTGGTTTTTATTTTACAACGAAATATTACATCAGCAATATTCCACATTTTGTTGAATATTTTATTTTGTAATAATATCAACAACAACAATAACAAATTACTATTATTAATAAATAAAAATAGCCAATTGATGTACAATAACAACATTTTTGGCCAAATTGTTTCCTAAATAAATGAATAAATATTTAATTTCAATTGCACTTTTTAACAGAAAAAATAGCATATTATTAGAAAAATAATAATATTTGGAGCTGTAAGAATAATCAAAATAAAATGGAAAGTGCAATATGGCTTTTCTAGATTTTTATTTAACATTGAAATATTACATCAGCAATACTCAGCATTTTGTTTCATATTTATAATAATAATAATAATAATAATAATAATAATAAGAAGAAGATTATTATTATTATTACTAAATAAAAAAAATCAACTTCATGTTTAATCATGTCAATAACATTTTTGGCCAAAAAAATAGCAAAATATTAATATAAAAATATTTACATTTAGGGCTATATGATTAATAAAAAAATAAATAAAAGATATTTTTTTATGGCTTTTGTTGATTTTTATTTTAAACTGGAATATTACATCAGCAATAATAAAAAATAATTATTTTTAAAATAATATTCATAAAAATTCGAATAAATAATTTGTACTATTATTACTAAATAAAAATATCAGAAAAATATCAAATTGATGTATAATCGCAACATTTTTGGCTAAATTGTTCCCAAAATAAATAAATTAATTAATTAATTTATTTAATTGCAATTTTAACAGAAACACAGCAAAAAATATTAATTATTTAAAAAAAAAAAATTATATATATATAAGATTAAAATTAAAATTGATTTTCCTGATTTTTATTTTACACTAAAATATTACATCAGCAATATTATAAATTCTGTTTAATATTATCACTAATAATAATAATAATAATAATAATAATAATAATAATAATAATAATAATAATAGTAATAAATTATTTAAAACTACTTTTATTACAAAATAAAGATATCAAAATACCAAATTAGCAAATTGATGTATAAATCACATTTTTGGCCAATTTGTGCAAAAACAAATAAATAATAATAAATAATAATTCAATTGCACTTTTTAACAGAAATATAGCAATTCCATTTTTTCCAAATCATGCAGCCCTATTTAGATTTATGCATTTGGCAGACATGTTCAAAACTGACTTGAGTCGCATGCAAATTATAGAATTTATCAGTTAATGCATTCCCTGGGAATCAAACCCATGACTTTGGTGTTGCAAGCAGCATGCTCTACTGTTTGAGGCAAGTCTTGACACACCATATTTATATGCAAAAGAAATGCATGCAGTAAACATACTGAAACATGACAGCTAATCTATCTAAATGTTTATATTGAGTAATAGTAATAATAATAAAGTTGTACCTGTAGGTTTTGCCCTCTTTGGCAGTGATGCTGACAGTTGATTGGTCGGCTCCAGAGGCCAGGATTGGGTAGGGAACGACTAAGAGCGGCCCAGAGGGGTTTTCAGCTTTGATCTTTTTGCGACCTCGTCCTATGCTCTTGGGAGGAGGACCCAGCAGTCCTGCCAGTCCTCCGCTGTTTTTGATAACGTCCATCCCCGGCCCGCAGGACAGTCCTGAGATGAGGTTTGGGGAAGGAATGCCACCATGACGCGTCTGACTGCTGGTGGTCGGAGTGGTCGGGGTGGTCGGCGTCCCGCTTTCTGTCGTGTTGTGGTTGGCAGTACGAGAAGACGTCAGTGACAGTCCTGAAAATAAAGCTCACTTTAAAGAACAGCTCACCCAAAAATGAAAAAATACTCACCCTCAGAGCATCCAAGATGTAGATGAGTTTATTTCTTCATGGGAACAAATTTGGAGAACGTAGCATGTTCACCAATGGATCTTTTGCGGTCAATGGGTGCCGTCAGAATGAGAGTCCAAACAGCTGATAAAAACATCCCAATAATCCACACCACTTCAGTCCATCAATTAACATCTTGTGAAGTGAGAAACAAACACATTACTAAGACATTTGACCTTTTTGAACATCACTTCTGGCCAAAATAAGAGTCCATAATCCATAATATGCACAGATAAAACATTAGTGTGGATTATTGTGATGTTTTTATCAGCTGTTTGGACACTCATTCTGACGGCACCCATTCACTGCAAAGGATCCATTGGTAATCCACACTAATGTTTTATCTGTGCATATTATGGATTATGGACTCAAATTTGGGCCAGAAGTGATGGTTTAAAAAGGTAAAATGTCTTAGTATTTAGTATTAGTGTTCTCACAAACACGCAGCTTTTCGCTTCACAAGATGTTAACTGATGGACTGAAGTGGTGTGGAGCACTTGTGGATTTTTAATCAGCTGTTTGGACAGCTCATTCTGACGGCACCCATTCACTACAGAGGATCCATCGGTGAGCAAGTGATGCTACTTTTCTCCAAAATCTCCAAATCTGATGAAGAAACAAACTTATCTACATCTTGGATGGCCTGAGGGTGAGTAAATTCAGCATATTTTTATTTTCTATTAACGTATATCGCAGTTTAGGGGTGTGCGATATTAACAAAAAAAATAATAGCTCGATATTTCTGGGATTTTATCGATAACGATAATTAGACGATATTTTGCTGTGTGTGTTATTGTGCTTAAGGACGACCAAACTGTCTCCTAACGGTTTGGATATTCTTCATAGTCTGTGTGATCAGGTCACAGCAGTGATAGAAATTATTCTTTTCCAATGAGTCTAAATAGATTTTTACCTTTTATGGGCATTGGTACCTTTATAAAGCCATGTTTTTTAAAGTGTGCATCATATTTCCTGTCAAATACTTACTTTTAATCAGTCAATTAGAATGATAATGCATTTAGGCTCAAATTAAACCAGTATCAACAAAATTCATCTTTGCAGATGTTGCATATGAAGTGGCATTTAGATGTATTTATACATGTTAATGCAGCTTTATTTTAAATTATTTGAAAAATGAAAAGATACTTTGAACAACCGTTAATAAGCGAGTCATTGCGATTGAACCGAATCAATTAAATGTTTGATTCATTCAGGAACGAAACGCTGTCATGTGGTTCAGAGACACAAAACGGTTCTGTGGCTGTGTTTGGAATGATTTTTGTTGGCAAAATTGAGCAAAAACAGAAAATATGCTGCCTTTTAGTCTTTTAAAATGAACTTCTTGTTTATTAAAATGTTGTATATTCAATATCACATTTGTAGTCATGCTGATTATTGAAGGAAAAAACAGCACTCTATGTGTGATATTAACTATATGAAATGATATAAATATATACATTTTCAGCCCCCATATCTTGAATTATGTGATCATTCTAAATGCATTTTAATAGACTGAATCTTGTAGTGAAGGAACGCACTCTAAATGCACACTTACTAGACTTCATCACATAATGTAACATTATTCGTGCACTGTAGGTGTGTTTTGTTTGTTTTGTGCCATATACTCGATAATGCCAAATTGCACATCGTTAAAACAACAATTACGATTTATCGCACACCACTATCGCAGCTCAAACATATTTGCATAAAACAATTTGCTTTCACATACCTGACAGATGATTCGCTCTGGACGGCTGGTCTATGATTTGCCGCAAATGCCAGTCTTCCCACAATCCTCTTGCTTTGATAGCGGTTTTATCGTCCAGATTCAAGTTTACGTCACCCAGAATACGACCTGCCAACATTATGTGCACAATTAGTATTAAAGGATTAGTTCCAAGATGTTCATGTCTTTGTTTCTTCAGTCGTAACAAATTTTTCTTTTGAGGAAATCATTTCAGGATGCTTCTCCATATAGTGGACTTCTATGGTGCCTTCAAGTTTGAACTTCCTAAATGCAGCTTCAAAGAGCTCTAAACGATCCCAGCCGAGGAAGAAGGGTCTTATCTAGTGAAACGATCGGTTATTTCCTAAAAGAAATTGACAATTTATATACTTTTTAACCTCAAATGCTCATCTTGTCTAGCTCTGTCAACTCTGTGTATTCCGGTTTAAGACAGTTAGGGTATGCTGAAAAACTCCCGTCTTATTTTCTCCTCCAACTTCAAAATCATCCTACATTGGCATTTTACCTTTTTTTTTAAAGGGCGTGTGACCTTCTTTGCACGTTCACTTTGTAAACACTAGGTTGATACTTTTACAGCGAGGTAGGAGGATTTTGAAATTGGAAGAGAAAATAAGATGGGAGTTTTTTGACATACCCTAACTGTATTGACACAGAGTACGCATGCACATAGCAGAGCTAGACAAGACGAGCATTTGAGGTTAAAAAGTATATAAATTGTCCATTTGTTTAGAAAATGACCAATCGTTTTGCTAAATAAGACCCTTCTTTCTTGGCTGGGATTGTTTAGAGCCCTTTGAAGCCCTTGAAGATGTTCATGTCTTTCTACTAAACATTTCAGGATTACTCTCCATATAGTGGACTTCTATGGTGCCTGCGGGTTTGAACTTCCAAAATGCAGTTTCAACACAGCTTCAAAGGTCTCTAAACAATCCCAGCTGAGGAAGAAGGGTCTTATTTAGCAAAACGATTGGTCATTTTCTAAACAAATGGACAATTTATATACTTTTTAACCTCAAATGCTCGTCCTGTCTAGCTCTGCGATGTGCATGCGTACTCTGTGTCGGTACAGTTAGGGTATGTCAAAAAACTCGCATTTTATTTTCTCCTCCAATTTCAAAATCATCCTACATCGCTGTAGAAGTATCAACCTAGTGTTTACAAAGTGAACGTGCAAAGAAAGTCACATGCCCTTTACAAAAAAAAAAGGTAAAACAGCAATGTAGGATGATTTTGAAGTTGGAGGAGAAAATGAGATGGTAGTTTTTAGACATACCCTAACTGTCTTGAATCGGAATACACAGAGTTCAGGCAGAGCTAGACAAGATGAGCATTTGAGTGAAAAAAAATATACAAATTGTAATTCTTTTCAGAAAAATAACTAATCGTTTCACTAGATAAGACCCTTCTTCCTCGGCTGGGATCGTTTAGAGCCCTTTGAAGCTGCATTTAAACTGCATTTTGGAAGTTCAAACTCTTGGGCACCATAGAAGTCCACTATATGGAGAAGCATCCTTCCTTACGACTGAAGAAAGAAAGACATGAACATCTTGGATGACAAGGGGTGAGTAAATTATCTGTACATTTTAGTTCTGAAAGTCAAGTGAGCAGATATGTGCTGTGTGGTGTAGAAGGTACCTGCGACGGTGCTGGAGGCGGGTCGTGCGTGTAGGGCGATGTCGGGCTGGGTGGTGCTGTGAACGTGGAGTCCCGGCATCTGCTGCAATTTGGGCGTCGATAAGTTGTGCTGCCCGCCTTCTGTGACAGTGGATGGCACCAGCAAGGGCTGCTGGGAAGGGACAGAAGTGGGCGGCAGGTGTGGAGGTCTGATTTTCTCCGCCATGAGCTGTTCTTTGATCTTGTTGATCAGCACAAGGTTATCCAACTGGGGGGGGATAAAGGGGAAAAGTGAGATTAGAACAAGCAGATGGTATAAATCCTACTGGTTCTGAACTACTGACATGAGGAGAGGAACATGCGTTTAATCCTGTAAAGCCTGACATACGAAACAAGTCAGAAAAATTGGGTTTGTGAAATGGAAACTTTCAGATGAAATATTATATTAGATACATTAGGCTTTACTAGTGTAATACAGTAATAATATTGAGCTCAAAGGCTCAAAATATGCAATTTGGTGCAAATGCTGATATTTATATGACCAAAAAAAAAAAAAAAGATTAAGTTGTGATTGCTTATAATGTAAATCAATGAGATATTTTAATAGTATAACATACTACTTACATAAAATGAATATAAATATCAGTTATCACTGTACTTTATTAGTTTTAAAGTAGGATTTTTAATTTTTTAAAGAAACCTCTCCTGCTCCGGACAGATTGCATTATTTTATGTATAATCATTTTTAATGGGTTAATTAATTTTAAATCAATTTTTAAATGTTCTTTAAATTCTCTGTTTTTATTGTTGTGATTATTATTATTAATTTTTATATCATGATTTTAATTCCTCTTATTTACAGCACTTTGAATTACCATTGTGTGTGAAATGTGCTATATAAATAAACTTGCCTTGCTCACCAAGCCTGCATTTATTTAATCCAATGTACAGCAACAGTTAAATTTTGAAGTATTTTTAATATTTAAAATAACTGTTTATTATATGGATATATTGTAAAAGTTAATTAATCCCTGTGATTTCAAAACTGAACTTTTAGCATCTAATATTTTGCTGCTCAAAAAACATTTATTGTTATGTTGAAAACAGCCGAGTAGAATTTTTTCAGGTTTCTTTGATGAATGGGAAGTTCTTTATAATTTTGACAAATAACTTTATAAATTTCTTTATCATCACTTTTGATCAATTTAAAGCATCCTTGCTAAATAAAAGTATTCATTTCTATAATTTCTTTCACACCCAAAATAAATAAATAAATAAAATAAATAATAACAATAAAAATTCCTCAGAGAATCCTGACAAAAATGTACAAAGCTGTAATAAATGTTAATAATAATTTAAAAAAAATTATTGAACAGCAAATTAGCATATTAGAATGATTTCTGAAGGATCCTGTCACAGTGAAGGCTGGAGTAATGATGCTGAAAATGTAGCTTTTCGGTGCTCATCAGGGTTGCCAGGTTTTCACAAAAAAAAAAAAAAAGCTTTCCCAATTGCTACTCAAATCTAGCCCAATCTCATTTCAAGGTTGTTTGTTTTTGGTGGGGTTCCCCTCGTAAAATTCACATTGCAGGGGGCTAAATATCTTATTATTAGGGCCGCTTCAATTCGCGGACATGAAAAAAAAAAAAACTTGTAGCAACAGTGGATTTGGAAACACTCACAGAACGTGGGAGTATTAAACAGAGTTATTTTTGCTGCTTTATAGGCCTTGAACGATTAAATACACACACTTCTATGTGTTAAAATTCCCATCTTTGTAAGTATATTTGTAAACACAGTAATTTAGGTCTTAAGCGAAAGCAAACAGCTGAGAAAGAAAATACACATGTAACAGTATATTGGATCTAGGTAGCTCTTAAAGTGACAGCAGTCTAACAACAAAATTGGGAGTTTATATCTTGCAATTCTGACTTTTTTCTCAGAACTGCATGACACAAACTCACAACTCTGACTTTTTTCACAGAATTATAGTCTGAATTATAGCAATTCTGAGAAATAAAGTCAACAAGAAATAATTCTTTGACTTCTGACTTTTTTTCTCAGAATTATGTGACATCAACTCAGTTGCAATAAATAAACTCAACCGCAAGCAATTGTGAGTTTATTCCTTTTTCCTCAGAATTGAGAGATATAAACTCGCAATTGAGAGTTATAAAGTTTAATTTTGAGAAAAAAAAAAAAAAAAATGATATCTTACAATTCGGACTTAACTCGCAATTGCATGTTATAAAGAACGAATTGTCTATGTCAGGTAAATTCTGAAAAAAAAAAGACTTTAGAAATCACAATTGTAAGTTTATATCATGCAATTTTGTGAAAAAAAGTCAGAATTATGAGTTTGTATTACACAATTTTGAGGGAAAAAAAAGTTAGAATTGTAAGACAAAAAAAGTTGCAATTAATTTTTTGTCCCATTGCTTGTAATTAGTTTTTTTGTTAGTTTTAGTTTGTAATATTGACAAGAATTATGAAATTTCTATGGTATCTAAAATGCTGATATCATAAAGACCTTATTTAAAGCAAAAATAACTATACTGTGATATATATATCGTGACCATGAAATAAAATGACTCATATCACAATATAAGATTTTGGTCATATCACCCACCCCTACTTGAGAGATGAACAAACAAACATTCCTCAAATGCTTGGTGATCAGATTTGATACATTTTAACATGATTTTTCTGAAAAATTATATATGGATAATCAAGTAAACGTAAGTTGCTTCAGTGCTCATCTTAAAATATTACTAACAATATAAAAGTTATTCTTATGCTTACTCTATAAAAATCAGACCAGACCAGTGAACCACAAGCTAATTATAAGTATTAACTACCAATCGGATGACAGAAAGCATGTAGTAGATTGTGAAATTTGATACAGTAGGCTTTCTAGGGTTAAAGTTTTAATGGTCCCGAGAAAGATAAGACGTGTTTAAACTCTAAACTTTAGCTTGTTGGTGCTCTTATCTGCTACTTAAGACAACTAGTAAACAATAAAGATTTAATTGTCCAGACAAAGATTAAGCCTAGTGCTAAACTAAAGTAAATCATTGATTCAGTTACTTTTTAGATAAAACACAAGGATTAATGAAATCTGTTTAATGATGCATGTTCGTTTTTCTTACCTGACCAGGAATAGATGGTGGAGGAGGCCAGAAGTATGGATTATTAAATCGAGGTTCCGCCATTCTGAAACACACACACAGAGTCATGCTTGATTAACGATGCTTTAGTTTTACATCATTCACCGTTAAGTGACTTTTATGTGACCAATCCCAAGCCGAGAACAAATTAAATGGATTTCGGGACTGCATATTTAATTTGAATCACTTATCGCTGAGAGATTCAAAGATAAAGGCAATAATGATTGATAATGACTAAAAGTTTTTTGGGGGAAAATTATGCAGCAGGATCTTAAGGTTGCAATGCTTGACTAGGGCCAAAACGCACCACATGAAGGTAACAGCCTTTAAAAAAAAAAAAAAATCACACTATGGCTGTTGGGCGTTTCACAAAAATGCACAATTTCTCACTAATGTGTAAAAATACATTGCATAGATTAAGTCTGACCTCCCATGATTATTTATTGATTAGCAATGCAGATCTGGTTAAAAAACATGACATTCACAAACCCTTTTAATTTCCATAAAGTGACATATTTACATATTTAAGGGGAGATACTGCAAGCAAAAACAGATTTTGGGCTTTTTGGTGTTTCATAAAGTGTTCTTTCCAGACTAGTGGAAAGAAAACACCCAAAAGACACTGTTAAGTGTTTCCTTTATAGCACTTTATCTATTTGTGTCAAAAGATTTCAATTACAATACATATTTTTAAAGGCCGTTTTCTCAAAATGAGTTTTTTCTCTTACACTGAGCCATAAATCTCCACTTCAGTAGCACTTACACACACCAAAGTTTACATTTTTATTCCCATGTATATCCTGAAGGTTACAAAAAAAAAATAATAAAAATCATTTTCTGTCTGTTCTAAGTTTTCAAAATGAGATACCCAAAAGCCCCTCTGTAAAAACATTTGACTGTAATATGTCAAAAATTAAACAAGAATTTTGAAACCGACTTCAACCAGTGTTTAGATTTTTGTACTAGAAATGTATGCAAATTAGCACATATTTCATTATATAATGGCTCATTTGCATATTTAAACCTAACATTTTAGAAAACTAGAATTTTTTGCAATTATCAATGTAATCAATTAACTGGGTAAGTAAGGTAATAACTATTCTTTTTTTTTTACCCAATTCACCTGCAGTGTCTCGCCTTAAGAGTAAAACAAGATGTTCAAGAAAAATAAAAATAAAAACAAAACTAGCTAACCCAAAAATGACGAATAGCTCACCCAATAATGAAAATTTGCAAAAAAATTCACTCATAGGTGAGATGATTTCTTCAATAAATTTGGAGAAATGTAACATTACATCACTTGTTCACCAATAAATCCTCTGTAGTGAATGGGTGCCGTCAGAATGAGAGTCCAAACAGCTGATAAAAACATCATAATAATCCACAAGAAATCCACACCACTTGAATTTAAAAGATGTGTGTTTGCAAGAAATAAATCCATTATTAAGAACCATTGCTTACACCTTAAATATTAGTTTTCTATAATCTAACATATTGCATTCTCAAGTGTAAAACTCGTCTAGGAGAGATATATGCACAGATCAAGCACTGTTTCCAAGCCAAAACAGTCAAAAACCATCCAAAACAAATATGTGGGTTGATTTTGATGAAAGAGAACAACAGGTTATGCAGGTATTATGGAATCGTATTTTGGCCAGACGCAACAGTTTGAAGTTTAAAAACATCTTTGTGATGGGACTCGTTTCTTTCAAACATGCAGTTTTGGCTTTTCAAGATGTAAATTGATGGACTGGAGTGGTGTGGATTACTGTGATGTTTTTATCAGCTCTCATTCTGACGGCACCCATTCACTGCATAGGATCCATTGGTGAGCATGTGATATAATACATTTCTTAAAACCTGTTCCCATAAAGAAACAAACTCATCTACATCTTGGATGGCCTGAGGGTGAACGTGTTTTCATGAAATGTTTTTTTTTTGTGTCAACTTTAAGACAGTAGTTTTATTTGAACTAAGATACACTGGTGAATCATCAATAATATGACCAGGCAAGTGGATTTAGGATTAATTTTAACCTTAAAATGCGTAATTCTTTCTGAATCAAACACTAGGATCATGTACTGTCTCATGTACTGAATTAGAGTAAAGCTCGATCATAGTGATAGTGAATCACTGCCATTATTCAAAGGCTTTTAAGTCTTAATACTCGTACTGAATGCAGACTGTGCCTTTAAAAGCATCAGCACATTACTTAGTATTATTCGTGACACAGTGATATGAATATGATACAACACAGAACAAGCCTTTGGAGCAAACCCACAATGTTTGTTCACACACCCACAGCAGATTACTCAAAACTGCCAAACTCAACATGACGCTCGTTGGGAAAATCCAACAAATGGCATCTTCCTAAAGCAAGGCACTTTGAATATTGTTAGTTGCATTGCTTGCATCATGATGGCAAAATAAAAAAAGCATTCGCTGTGATGATACAAACCTTTTCAGATTATGTTGGTCTTATAATTAATATATGGAAGCCTGTTTTAGCCACTGAATAAAAAATAAAAAGGTTATTGCGACTTATCTCACAATGCTGACTTTTTTTTCTCAGTGTTGCATGATACGAACTCGCAATTCTGACTTTTTTACTAAGAAATAAAGTCAGAATTGTAAAATATAAACTCCCAGTTCTGAGAAATAAAGTTTATATCTCGCAATTCTGACTTTATAACTTGCTATTGTGCATTTATATCCCTCAGTTCTGAGAAGAAAGTCAGAATTGCAAGTTTATATGACACAATTCTGAGACAAAAAAAACTTCAATTGCAAAAAAAAAATAATTTTTGTGAGATAAAATTAAAAAAGGTAATTGCGACTTTTTATTTAGTGGCGGAAACGGGCTTCCATTAATCTTATAAGCAGAAACACAATTTAAAAACAATGCTATTTGAATGTTAAAACCTAAAAATGTCAAATGGATCTCAACATTTTGACTTTTTTTTTTCCCTCAGAGTTGCATGATACAAGCTCGCAATTCTGACTTTTTTTTCGGAGAAAAAAGAAAACAGAAACTATGAAAATAGAGAAAATATGAACTCCCAGTTGTGAGAAATAAAGTTTATATCTCGTTTATAATTCACAATTCTTACTTTATAACTCGCAATTGTGCATTTATTATTCTACAGTTCTGATAAAATGCAATTCTGACGAAAAATATCTGAATTGAGAGATGTAAACTCGCAATTGCAAGAAAAAAGTCATTTTTATGAGATAAAAATTAAAAAGTAAATTGTGACTTTTTATTTAGTGGCGGAAATGGGCTTCCATATAAATCTTAGAAGCAGAAAACCCGATTTAAAAACAATGCTATTTAAATGTTAAAACCTAAAAATGTCAAATGGATCTCAGTTGCATGACACAAACTTGCAATTCTGACTTTTTTTCAGAATTGCAAAATATAACCTCCCAATTCTGAGACAAAAAGTTTATATCTCATTTATAACTCGCAATTGTGCATTTATATACCACAGTCAGAATTGCGAGTTTATGATGCAATTATGAGAAAAAGTATCAGAATTGAGAGATGTAAACTCGCAATAGCAAGAAAAAAAAAAAAAGTAATTTTTGTGAGATTAAAATAAAAAACATAATTGCAACTTTTCATTTAGTGTCGGAAACGGTAATCCATATTAATTTTATAAGCAGAAAACCTGATTTAAAAACAATGCTATTTGAATGTTAAAACCTAAACATGTCAAATGGATCTCAAAATTTAGACTTTTTTTTCTCAGAGTTGCATGATACCAACTTGCAATTCTGACTTTTTTTTCTGAGAAATAAAGTCAGAATTGCAAAATATAAACTCCCAATTCTGAGAAAAAAGTTTATATCTCATTTATAACTCGCAATTGCGCATTTATATACCACAGTTCTGAAAAAAAAGTCAGAATTGCGAGTTTATGATGCAATTCTGAGAAACAGTATCAGAATTGAGAGATGCAAACTCGCAATTGCAAGAAAAAAAAGTAATTTTTGTGAGATTAAAATAAAAAAAATAATTGCAACTTTTCACTTAGTGTCGGAAACGGTAATCCATATTAATTTTATAAGCAGAAAACCCGATTTAAAAACAATGCTATTTGAATGTTAAAACCTAAAAATGTCAAATGGATCTCAAAATTTAGACTTTTTTTCCTCAGAGTTGCATGATACCAACTTGCAATTCTGACTTTTTTTCGGAGAAATAAAGTCAGAATTGCAAAATATAAACTCCCAATTCTGAGAAAAAAGTTTATATCTCATTTATAACTCGCAATTGTGCATTTATATACCACAGTTCTGAAAAAAAGTCAGAATTGCGAGTTTATAATGCAATTCTGAGAAAAAGTATCAGAACTGAGAGATGCTAACTCGCAATTGCAAGAAAAAAAAAGAAGTAATTTTTGTGAGATTAAAATAAAAAACATAATTGCAACTTTTCATTTAGTGTCGGAAACGGTAATCCATATTAATTTTATAAGCAGAAAACCCGATTTAAAAACAATGCTATTTGAATGTTAAAACCTAAAAATGTCAAATGGATCTCAGTTGCATGACACAAACTTGCAATTCTGACATTTTTTCAGAATTGCAAAATATAACCTCCCAATTCTGAGAAAAAAAGTTTATATCTCATTCATAACTCGCAATTGCGCATTTATATACCACAGTCAGAATTGCGAGTTTATGATGCAATTATGAGAAAAAGTATCAGAATTGAGAGATGCAAACTCGCAATTGCAAGAAAAAAAGAAGTAATTTTTGTGAGATTAAAATAAAAAACATAATTGCAACTTTTCATTTAGTGTCGGAAACAGGCATCCATATTAATTTTATAAGCAGAAAACCCGATTTAAAAACAATGCTATTTGAATGTTAAAACCTAAACATGTCAAATGGATCTCAAAATTTAGACTTTTTTTCCCCTCAGAGTTGCATGATACAAACCCACAATTCTGACTTTTTTTCTGAGAAATAAAGTCAGAATTGCAAAAAATAAACTCTTAATTCTGAGAAATAAAATTTATATCTTGCAGTTCTGACTTTATAACTCACAATTGTGCATTTATATCCCACAGATCTGAAAAAAGTCAGAATTAAGAATTAATATGACGCAATTCTGAGAAATAATACTGGTGGCGGAAACGGGCTTCCATTAATCTTATAAGCAGAAACCCAATTTAAAACCAATGCTATTTGAATGTTAAAACCTAAAAATGTCAAATCCATACTGTATGTAAATGTGTCTGATTCATATGGAAAAGTGAAAACTCTACCCCGCAGTTTTAGCAGGAAGTGAAACAGACACCCTTTCAGCATCATTAAGGAAATATTCAGCAGGGTCTGGGCTCATATATTTGGACATATCGCTTTTATTATTTTTGGCTCCGCTAAATGAATTTCTCTGCAAGGCCCCTTAGTCAAACACTCTCAAGACCCATGAGCACTGCCAAAACATTCATAGCACAGTGTCATAGACATAATGCAAGAAAACGATACGCCCAAAGTAATCACGCCGTATGGAAACATTTCTAAAGGTCCAGAGTTCCCAATGGACAAAAAAAACATGCAGGTAAAGATTAGACGGGCGGAAAGATGAACGTCATTGTCCTGTTTGTTCAATGCAACCACTTCAAAGAATCCAGTCCTGCTGCGTTCTGGTCATTTGAATAAAGCTGCAAAGTATAACAACTTCCCCTTTTTTAAATAATTTTTGTTGTGGTGGTGGTATTTTCAGTCAAGAATGACAGGCCTATAAAAAAAATTGCTTATAAATGTTTTGTGCTATATTATTTGAGTCAATCTTATCAATGCTTTGTGTTTCTTTTGAAACTGATTCATCGTAGGCCGCAATGCACCTTTAGTGTACACTGACAAAATATCTACAAAATGTTCTTTTTTTTACTCAAACACTGAGGTTGCATAGGTGCATAAGTATGATCAATCAGTTCCAAAAAGAAAGACAAAACCTGTGCTAATTTAAAAGAAAACATGTTGACAAAAAGATTAAATGGTGATTATACAGCATAACTTTTTTTATGAGATTTACAAACAATTTTAAAAAGGCAGGAAACACCAAGCTTTCAAATGCAAAATAGCTTTTTGAAAAAATAGTCAAAAGTTTACATACACCTTCAGAATCTGAAAAATGTTAATTATTTGACCAAATTAAGAGGTATCTTGCAAAATGCATGTTTTTTGTTTTGTTTATTTAGTACTGACCTGAATAAAATACTTCACATAAAAGATGCTTACAAATAGTTCACAAGAGAAAATAATAGTTACATTTATAAAAATGCTGTTTAAAAGTTTACATACACTTGATTTTTAAATACTGCGTTGTTACCTGAATAATCCACAGCTGGTTTTTTTTAAGTGGAGTCGTTCATGTGTCCCTTTTTTGTCCTGGACAGTTAAACTGCATGCTGTTGTTCAGAAAGATCCTTCAGGCTTTTCAGCATTTTTGTGTATTTGAACCCTTTCCAACAATGACTGTATGACTTTGAGATCCATCTTTTAAAACTGAGGACAACTGAGGGACTCACATGCAACTATTTTAGAGTTCAAACACTCACTGATGCTTCAGAAGGAAACACGATGCATTAAGAGCAGGGGGTGAAAACTTTTGGAATTTGAAGATCAGGGTAAATTTGAGTTATTTTGTCTTCTGGGAAACATGCAAATATCGTCTGTAGCTTCTGAAGGGCAGTAGCCTACTAAATAAAAACAATATGATATTTAGGCAAAATAAGAAAAATGTAGACGTCCTCATTCCGTTCAAAAGTTTTCACCCCCCAGCTCTTAATGCATTATGCTTCCTTCTGAAGCATCAGTGAGTGTTTGAACCTTCTGTAATAGTTGCATATGAGTATGTGCTACTTTGTCCTCAGTGTGATAAATATAGATCTCAAAATCATAGTCATTGTTGGAAAGGGTTCAAATACACAAAAATGCTGAAAAACCTAAAAACTTGTGAACAGTTTAACTGTTCAGGGCAAACAAGGGACTCGTGAACTATCATAAAAAAAGATGTGGATCAACGGCATGTAAACTTTTAAACAGGGCCATTTTTATAAATTCAACTATTATTTTCTCCTGTGGACTAGATGCAAACGCCTTATGTGAAATATCTTTTACAGGTCAGTGCTAAATAAAAAAATAACATGCATTTTGTATGATCTCTCTTATTTTGCAGATTCTACAACACTTTAAGCAACACTTTATGCTGAAGGTATTTTCATGGTGGTACTACAATGGTAAATGTCTCAAAATAAACACGTAAGTACTATTTAGGTGTACATTACAAATACAGATTCACGCAATAATAACCTAAAACCTGCATTTTAAAATTAAATCTACACATATTTCAACTAACATCCCGTTTCTTCACATTTAAAAGACGCTGAGGGGAAGTCTGTGAAAAACATGCTACCCAACTATTTTTAAAAGAATTTAACACGCTATTAAAGCCACCCAGCATCTTTTAACGACATGTAAATATCAAACAAGCATTTCGGTTTAGAACGACACGTCTCTGAGGCTTCGATACAAACTGAAATAAAACTTACTCAACTTTTTCTTTTATTCTATCGGCATCCTTGAAATCATTCTCAATTAAAGCACGTCGCCTTTGATCAAACATCAAATTAAAAAACAGTCGCAAAATAAGGCGAACGGACGCGTTTCGTGGCTTCTGAAAGTCCTGGTCCCCGGTGTCTGCCTCTCCCACATTCTCAGACAGTTTTATTAAAAATTTCAGACAAAAGGAAAACAAAAATGGCAGCCTGTCTTATTTTTATAAGGACAGGGCGCCATATTCTGCAGATCCCAAATTTTTGAGAGACAAAAAGAAAGCCAGTGAAATCAGATCAAAGGAGCGACGTGTAAAACGCCGCATTATTTGCATTAAGTGCGCGAATGATTGTTTACTTAGATCTGCAGGTTTGAATAGCCCGGCTGGAGGAGAAAAAAAAGAGAGAGAGGAAAAAAAAAACGAGAGACTTCCTACAACAATCATGCGATGCGAACAAATCACGCAGATGGAACGCAGACGCGCATCTTTCCAACCAAAATGTAACATTTGTATCATGACGCAATTATGCACAAGCGTGCCGATGCAACATTGTTGCAACACGCGTCTGCCTTTTGATTTTTTTTCTTTTATTTGAACTTTTTGCTCAGTCGAATGACTGCTAGCGCCGTTTCAGTGCATCGTGCAAACGTCAAAAAAAAAATTATGCAATCGTGAAAATGGAGAGAACGCGATAGACGTACCTTGCACACCTCGACGGCGGATTTATTAGATTTAATGAAAGGTTCTGATGTTCTTTCGGCTTTGCCTTCAGAGGGAGTTCAGACCTTCCGGGTCGCCTGCCGTTCACTTCTGGGTGCTGCAGGCACAGCGCTGTAACAGCGAAACCATATATGATCAAATACACATCAGTGCCTTCGACATTAAAATAATCGTTTAAAAACATGACTTATTAACATTCTGTGATGCTATAAACGTCCTATGAGGACGATATGTTTCTCCGAAGAGCAGAGACAGAGATATGACTCAGAATAGATCACACTCATAAAGACGTAGAATTTTTACATTGTTTTGTAGCAACACTGAAGAATTGCAGTGCATTTATTTATAAAAGTATGTCTGTTGGAATGTAGGTTGGATTTTTATATGAATAGACTAGATACTATGTGCAAACAAATACTACATTATATACTAGTAATCAAAACTTTAGACACATTTGCTAGTTATTATTTGCCACTTGCAACATCTAATAAAGTCATCAGAAGAATTAGTCTTTTTTGTCTACGTTACAGCTCTGACAGTATCTTAGGATGCATTTTAAAATGTATTTTACATGCATAATCAAAATACTATTTTTTTTTTATCATTTCTGCTATCTACAAAACAAATATCAATCATTTAAGCATAATACTTTAAATTAAATGAGTAATACAATGTTTACAATAATAAACAATGCCATAGACAAACTGTAAAGAGACAACAGTAAATGGCTATATATATATTTTTTTTTTTTAAATGTAAAAAATATTAAAAATTTGACAGCATATTCTATTTTGTTTAACTTGACTTTTTTTTTACAAAAAAGAAAAAAAAAGTAAAATTGAAAAAAAAAGAATGGCAAAAAATAACAAAATGTTAATAAAACTAATAAAAACTATATATGCATTCATTCCTGATCAGAATGATTATACTTAGAAAAAATTTAAACTTTTAAACTGAAAAAATAAATAAATAAATAAATAAATAAATAATAATAATAATAATAATAATAATAGTAATATAATAACATATATAACATCTTTGTGTGTATATATATATACATATTAAAACCCCCCAAAGTTACTTGAAATAAATAAACAAATATATATATATATATATATATATATATATATATATATATATATATATATATATATATAAATAACATTTAAATTAAAAACATGTTAAACAAATAGGAAAAAAATATTTTAAAAAATATTTCAGCCAGTTTTGAGGCAAAAAAAAAAATTATATATATATATATATATATATATATATATATATATATATATATATATATATATATTTTTTTTTTTTTAATCTTTCACATTTCTATTTTGTAAAAAAAAAAGAATTGCAAAAAATGCCAAAAAATGTTAACTAATAAAAACTATATATGCATTTATTCCTAATCAGAATGATTATACTTAAGCAAAAATAAAACCAAACCTTTTAAACTGAAAAAAGTAAAATAAATAAAATAATAAATAAATAAATAAATAAAAATAATAATAATATAACATATGACATCTTTGTGTGTGTAAAATATATATATATATATATATATAT
>NC_133380.1:6447684-6476999 GCF_049309525.1 Garra rufa | reverse complement strand
TGTTTGTGTGGTTTAACGGCCACAGTTCTGGGAAACTAAAAATAAAAACGGCTTCCTACTAGTTAAACCCCTGAAGGTAAAATGTTAATGTAAGTTCTGTTTCCTAAAAAACAGTCCTTAATATGTTCTTCACTAGACAATCTAGATCTCTGGTTAGTACCTTTTTTATTTCTTTGTTTTGTTAGTTTTGTTTTTGTTTGTTGGACTAAATAATAACGAGTCAGAAATGCGTCTGGTTTCACCATTCTTTTAATTGAACACTAAAACATTTTATTCCATGAACCTGCTTCTTCAAGAGCTCACCAGAGTGCATTTAGACAATGAGGGTGTAAAGCAGCTCTCATCCAAACACACAAATCATCATCATCACCAACAACAACATCAATCCTCAGCAGTATATAGCTATATATCATAAAGAACCCATCACCATCACCTAATAATAATCATCATCATCTGACCACCTCAAAACACAAGCAACAATCTTGTGTGATACAGACCCCCATAAACGTCCATCGCAATTACACTTAAACACTAAACAGGACAGAACACACCGGCACATCAGAACCAAACAGGAGTGGAGAAGTTCAAGTACAGAAGAAAACAGGGAATGGATTCCGAAGCTGTCCGTCATTCCAGGTAAAGTTTCTTCCATGAATTCATGAAAAAAAAAAAACACGACTAGTTTTAAACTCAGGGTTCAGAGAACATCAACGCACTCAAATTGAAATAGTGGCCACATCTGAGTAATTAAGGAAATTTTTCGAGTGCATTCCGAGACTGTAGTGTTTCCATTTAAAACTATATTGTCCTTCAAAAGTTTGGGATCAGTAAGATTTTTAATGCTTTTTTTTAAAAGAAGATGCTCATCAAGGCTGCATTTATTTGATTAAAAATACAAAAAAAAATTATATTGTGAAATATTTTAATGTAAATTACTTGTTTTCTATGTAAATATATTTTAAAATATTATTTATTTCTGTGATGCAAAGCTGAATTTTCAGCATCATCACTGCAGTCTTCAGTGTCACATGATCCTTTAGAAATCATTCTAATATGATGATTTATTATCCATTTTGAAAACAGTTGTGCTGCTTAATGTTTTGTTGGAACCTGTGATACATTTCAGGATTTTTTAAAACGTTAAAAAGTACAGCATTACATTTAAAGTAGAAATGTTTTGTAACTATATTATCTACCATTTGAAGGTTTGTTAAATTTTCATTCTTTCTTTTTTTTGAGGAAAAAAAAGTTTTATTGAGCAAGGATGTGTTAAATAAAAAAAAAAATCTTACTTAAATTTCTTTGTCTTGTTTACAGCCAAAATATCTAAAAGTTCTTAAATCAAGAAAGAACAAGTAAAATCTTGTTTTTCAGAAAATAACAAGTCAAAATTAGGTGTGTTCTTACTCTGAAAACAAGCCAATAATTTTTACTCGTCTAGAAAATCCTTCTTGATTTAAGAATGTTTAGATATTTTGGCTGGAAACAAGACAAAAATCTAAGTAAGAAAAGCATTTTTTGCAGTGTATCTATGACTTCTATTCTATTTTTAATAAATTTGGAACCTATAATAATTTTTCCTAAATTATTTAATGAATAAAAAGTTAAGAAAAACAGTGTTTATTCAAAATAGCAATCTTTTCTATATAAGGTGTTTACTATCACTTTTTATCAATTTAACACATCCTTGCTGAATAAAAATATATTTTTTAAAGAATGTTTTGACCTCAAACTTTAAACGGGCATGTAATATGTAGTATACAATCAGAAAAGATTTGTATTTGAATAAAAGCTGTTCTTTTTAACTTTTTATTCATCAAACAATCCTGAATAGAATCACAGTTTGCAATAAAAAAAACCTCCCACATTGATAAAGTAATAAATCAGCATATTAGACTGATTTCTTCAGAATCATGTGACTCTGAAGACTGAAGTAATGATGCTGAAAATTCAGCTTTGCATCACAAAAATAAATTCAATTCTAAAACACATTAAAATAGAAAAACATTATTTTACACCGCAAAAATATTTCACAATATTACAGATTTTTCTATATTTCTCATCAAGCAAAAGCAGGCTTGATGAGCATAAGACTGATCCCAAACTTTGAACAAGTGTATATTTAAGTCATTGAAATTTGATCAGGTCCTTATTTACAAGGGAAATTCATTTCAATTCATAAAAAACTAAAAAAACAGCTATTTTAACACTTTCCTAAAGAGGTCTCTGAAACGGAAATGTCTCTCACCATCTTTTCACCCGATTCGATGCATTAAAGCAGACTGATGACCGCAGCATCCTCTTTAACACTTCCACCGTCCTAATGAGACGTCCCGGGACCCTAAACACTGGAATGTTCTAGAAAGTGAGCACAGGATGAATAAATAAAAGCGATATCAAGCTAAAGTGAAAAGAAAGCCTCGTGGGACGCACTTTTTTAACCGATAAAGCGAAGCCAAAGCTATCACCTGTCTTGCGATATGTACAAATGCGTCCCTTTTTAACAATAGCAGCAGCCCTGAATCTCGACTGGAAACACGTATGCGATCATTCAGAAACACGCCGTTGTGAATAAGCATGACCTGAGGGACACAATATTTCACTCACCAGTCATGCAAAAAAAAAATAATAATAATAATAATAAAGCGAAAGTTCATGGGCCACAACCTCTGTGACGCTTGATGCACTCCACAAACACGCCGAAGCCAATTGCACGAAACAAAACAGGCAACACATTTCTTATTTGTGTCTGCACAACAGATAAGCTCTTTTTCCCAAGGATCCTGCAGGGGCTGGAGGGACACAAGTCGGGGTATTGTGTACGAGCAGCTGGGAAATCTCGGGCAAGCAGGCCGGCCACGGCAAGATTACAATTGAAGAATAAAATGTACAAAACGCCCATAGGCACCTCTCAGAAAAAGTGCAAGGCTCTCCATTTTATTAACCAACTCCAGGCGTCCACAGAGCCTTACGTCACAATCCATCAGTCAGATGGCTTCATTCGGTAACACGTCGGCTACCCGCCGGGCGGTAAGCGGAAAGAAACTTTATTATACAGCCTCGTTTGAGTTTCTTCTTCTTCTTTTGCTGACTCGGTTCCTATAAACGCACGGTGTTAATTCGCAAGGGCTGCACGTTTTTTCCATTGGCGTGACTTTGACCGGGGCTGAAGTACGGGTAAAGTTTAGCTATAAACTTCTCTCGGTAAGTATAGAGCCAGGACATGTCGTCAGCATTGTAGAAAACCAGCAAACCTTTGGGGTAGTCCAAGTAGACGCCCACTTTTTCTAGTTTGCTTTTTACGTTGAGGCGCGTCCAGGGTTCGGTGCAAGCGCTGTATTGGTTGCCGTCGTGCATTACGATGCAGTAGAAGCCTCGGCTGGGTTGGATTTGGATGCTGCCCTTGCGGTTGACCGTTTCGTTGGCCACGCCGATCATCCATTGGGTTTTTTCGGACACCATTACTTCCCAATAGTGGACGCCTGCGGAGAAGCCTTCGGCTCCTAGTACTGATACCTCAACGTCGAAGCGGCGCGGTGAGTCCTGGAGGGGCTGCGGATGCAGGTTTCCGTACGCGACGATGGTGCAGTCGTCGGATAATATGAGCCGCTGGTGAGCAGTGATGGGGTCCATGGTTAAAGCGGCAGGCACTGGAAAAACAAGGATAGAGGGGATGAATATTAGTGCATGTAAAATTAGTAGAATAAAAGGTTATATTGCAGTAGGTAAACATGCATTAAAGTAAATAAATATAAACATTTGTAAGAAATAAATTAAAAAGTACATATATAAAATAAATAAAATGTATAAATGTAAATTAAAAGAATAAGAATTAATAAAAAAGTAATCTTTTTTTAAATAAATTATATATATATATATATATATATGTATATGGAAAATACACAAAACAATTAATAAACAAGTAAATGAATAAATATAAAAATAAAAATTTATTAAACAAATAAAAATATGAGCATACATAAAGTAAATATTAAAAACAATAAATAAATAAATAAATAAAATAAATACATGTAAATGAAAATAACCAATAAATATATAAATAAAAACAATACAAATATAAACAAATATAAAATTGTAATGAATAAATATAAAAAAATAAGAATTAATAAAAAATGAAAATAAACATACATAAAATAAATAAATATTGCAAATAAATATATCTAAATAAAATATCTAATTAATATAAAAATGTAAATGAATAAATATAAGAATAAGAAATAAGAAATAAATACAAAAATATAAACATACATAAAATAAAAAAATAAATATCTAAATAAAAATAGAAACAAAAACAAAGAATAAAATCTACAAAATATCCATGCAAATAAACAAAATGTAAATGAATAAAATAAAAATAAAAAAAATCATAAAAAATAAACATACATAAAATAAATAATTATTAAAAATAAATAAATCTAAAAATAAAAACAAATAATAAATATATAAAAATAAAACAAATTACATGAATAAAAATAACAAATATGAATTAATACATTTAAAAAATATAAATGAAAATGATATTCATAATACGAAAAAATATATATATAATAAAAATATAAATATATTTATATAAAATAAAAATTAAATAAATAAACTAAAAAACAAAGAATAAATACATTTCTAACAAAAAAAAAAAAAAAAAATTAACTTAAAATATATAAAAAATAATAATAAAAATACATATATTTATATTAAAAAAATATTACTCTATTATTACTATACAATAATGACCGGATTACCAGCTTGGCCATGACTAAAACTTTAATTATCATCATCAAGTTATGAATTGTACCTCCTAAACGTATCAAATTGCTCTTTTGTTGTTGGTCTGACCGATTTCCTAAAGTGGCTTGCATAGCAGTGTAAAAAAAGATGGCCAAGTCTGGTATGCTTTTGGGCACCTATATGTGGACACCCATAGAAGATAAAGGTCATAGCTGAGGTTTAGCGGTTAGTGCATGTGCTCACATTTACAGGCTTTTACTTAAGTATCCCATTCCACCTCTATATTGCTTCCTTTCTTTCTCTCTTCTACACTTATCAAAGAGTAAAACTGGCAAATGGCTAAATGGCAGACCGGAAATGGGTGTTTGGGGAGCTCATTCTTGTCAATCAAAAGCGCTGACACAATCACTACCTGAGCTGGTGGAATAATACTCCTCCGAAAAGCACAAACACACTGCCTCTTATTCATTATCGGTCAGGTCATTTAAAGTTTACAATCCTTTGTGTTCAAATACATTAAGAAGCATCCATCAGAGTAAGAGCAGGAGTGTCTAAAGTTTGCAGCACTGTTTTAGTGCAATTATTATATATTTATTTTATTATAATATATTGTAATAAAATGATATTATATTTATTAACTTTTAATAACTACTAAAAGCATAATTATAGATATAAAATAAATAACATTTTCAATAATAAGTGGCAAAAAGTTGAGAGGGAAAATAAATAAAAAATAATAAATAAAAATAAAATATAAACATAAAATAAATACATTTTAAAAACAAATACATATAAAATACATATATCTAAATAAAAATAAAAATAAAGAAAAAATAAATATAAAATATATAATAAAAATTATACATACATATTATATATCAAATAATTTTATTATTTTTATTAACTACTTATTATTAATTTATTATTAACAAATAAAGTTGCAAAATACTACTGTTCAGGTTGAGAGGGTTGAAATTAATTCTTATTTGTTATATTCATACATTTAATTTTATAATTATTGATGTTTAAATATTTTTTAAATTTTTACATATTTATTTTATTATATTATATATTAATAAAATTATTATATTTATTAACTTTTAATAACTACTAAAAGCATATGTATATTATTTATTATTTAAATAAAAATGGATAACAATAAAAATATAAACATACATAAAATAAATACATTTTAAAAACAAATAAATATATAAAATACATATATCTAAATAAAAATGAAAAACAAATAAATAAAATATTTAAAAAATCATGAATAAATAAATAAAAAATATATATAAAATAAAAATAATAAAAACTAAGAATGAATGAATACATTTCTAAAAAACTAACTATATATATATAATACAATAGTTATAAAAATGAATAAATGCATATAAAAATAAATAAATAAAATAAAATAAAATAGTAATAATAATAATATTATTATTATTATTATTAATTTAATATTAATAATAATATATAAATTATACAATGGAAGGTGGAATAACACTCCTCTGAAACGCACAAACACACTCAGGTACTTTAAAGCATACAATTCTTTGTGTTCAAAGAAATACATTAAGAAGCATCCATCAGAATAAGAGTAAGAGTGTCTAAGGTTTGCAGCACTGGCCATCGTTTTAGCACAGCTGCCAGGCATTGAGCACTTTGTCGAAGATGGATAAATAAACTCCATCCATCAACCGCTGCCTGACTGGTAATGCCTTTAGAGGACAGTCAGTATTGCCCATTATGGTGCCAGCTTGCCTTGGGTTCAGTGGTGAGTAAGTGTGCCAAAGAAATGGACTGAGAGAAGAGCAAACCCTGGAAAGAAAACAAGCTGCATACAGACACATGCCACTGCTTGGGCCAGAAAAAGAGACCAGAGCCAAGCAGTTGCAACACATTATGATATGCAAGACGGAAATATGAGCTGTGATGAACTAAATGAACATGATGAGAAAATATAGGGAGAAAATGATGCTGGGAGTATCTTGGGTGAAGAATGCTTATCTGAAGCAATCAGTGAATGTTTAGGGTTCGCATGAGCATTCAGAGTGAAACAATGCTGGCTTGTTTTCCCGCTGTCCATAGATGGACATGTCTGCCCGAGACCAGAAAAGAAGAGACATATTTGCTAAATATTTTTGTCTTGGTTATTTAAAACCTTCGCCACAAACAGTAGAGCCAGAAGCCGGTCCGGAGGATAGGATGTCGACATTTCCACTCGTTGACATTGGCAGTTTGCGCTTCAGGTAACCTATAAATAATTTAACCTCTGTCGCCTTGCTTTCGATCTGTCTCTGCCTCTCCTCTCTCTCTATCCGAGTCACGCAAACAAAACAAGCACCGCTAACAGGATTTGGATTTGGAAAGTGCTGAAAAATATTGCTGTTCAGGTTTGGAGAGGGGAAAATATGTATAAAAAATATATATAACAAGTAAATAAACAAATATGAATAAATAAATAAACAAAACAATAAATTAATTAAACACTTCTTACACAAATTTACAATAATGTAATTTTATATTTATTAACTTTTAATGACTACTAAAAGCATAATAATACAGTTAAAAATGAATTAAAGTGGCAAAACACTACTGTCCAGGTTAAGAGGGAAAATTATTTATTCTAAAAAAAATATATGTAATATAATATTTCTTATATTATATATACTATTAATAAAATTCTAAATACATTTATAATAAAATGTATAATTGTAAATCATAATAATAATAATTATTATTATTATTATAAACACACACACACACACACACACACACACACACACACACACACACACACACACACACACACACACACACACACACACACACACACACACACACACACACACACAAATATTAACACTATTTTGATGAAGTAACTTTTAATAACTACTGGAAACATAATAAAATAAAAAAGTAATCTTTTTTATAAATATTTATAATTTTTTATAAAAATTTAGCATTTTAAACTTTTATTACTATATATAACTTCTGAAATATATATAAACTTAACTACGGAAAGCATAATAAAATATAAAAAAATAATGTTTCAACAAGAATATATATATGAAGATTTAACTTATTTTATATTTAAGATTTAACTTTTAATAAAATCATAATGATAAAAATAATTATATATATATATATATATATATGAATTAAATAAAAATTATATTATTATATATATTAACAAAATGATATTATATTTATTAACTTAACTACTGAAAGCATAATAAAATATTTTTTCAATAAGAATATATATAATAATAATTATATTAGGTTTAACTTTCAATAACTACTGAATGCCTAATAAAATGGATAAAATATTTTTTTATTAAGATATAAAATAATATTTATATAATCTTAATACAATGGTAACACTTTACAATAAGGTTCATTAGTTAACATTAGGTAGCCACATTAGTTAACATGAACTAATAATGAACTGCACTTATACAGCATTTATTAATCTTTGTTAATGTTAATTTCAACATTTACTAATACATTATTAAAATTTTGTTAACATTAGTTAATCCAGTGTGAACTAACATGAACAAACAATGAACAACTGTATTTCCATTAACTAATGTTAATGAAGATTAGTAAATACAGTAACAAATGTATTGCTCATGGTTAGTTCATGTTAGTTAGTACATTACTTAATGTTTAACTAATGAACCTTATTGTAAAGTGTTACCCAATTATATTATATTTATTAACTTTTAATAACTACATAATAAAATACATCATTTACATACATTAAAAATTAAAAACACATATATAAATATATTTTTTGAAACAGTACATTGAAGAATATACCATATATAAAAGAATAAACAAATAAACAGATAAATAAAACAAATTTTAATATTATTTACAACAAATAAATATACCAATAAAAATGAATACATGAATTATGTATATGCTTCAAAAAATTTCATCCTAAATTACAACAATGTAAATTTCAATTAGGACTTTATACACCTGTTCATAGAACTTTCAATATTCAATATAGACTCAGTAACAAGCTCTGGATTCAGAAAATGCCAAAAAATATTCTGTTCAGGTTGACGGGGGAAAGAAAGGTCATTGTAAATGTCTATACAGAAACTCAAAAACGCCATGCTAGTACAGAATAAGAGTCAGTGAGGGCAGCAATGTGGAAGCAGGGATTTGAACTGGATTTGTTTCATGTGACAGGCTGAGCGTCGTCCCCTGCCTATTTCTGTCCGTGTAAAGGACGCTGGTAAATTGGAGAATTGATTGAGAGCGCGAGATATTCCCTGCTGTGTTATTTTAAATATTGCTCTGCCTCAGGTGGCTACTGAGGGGGAATACAGATGGAGGAGGCCTTCAGCGCTTCTCACCGCAGCCATTAAAATGGGCAACTCGTGCAGAGCTCAATCAGACGTGTATTATCTCATTCACAGGGCTGTAAACACACAGGTTGTGTTTGTGCTGATTAGATCAGCTCTAATTGGATGCACTAATACATACACAATGATTAGTATTAGATCTCTGGACATGATTATTATATTTATGTACAACTGATGCATAACAACAGGCTATTCAATGAGATGCTATTTCTTTCTCAACAAAATGTAGTTGTGCTTAAAACTCACTGCCACAATTCGCTGATATTCAGTTGCTAAGGTGTCCTGAGTGGTTGCTATGGTGTTCTGGGCAGTTTCTAGGAGGTTATGATATACTTGTCTCTAGATTCAGGTTCTTCTTGCAATGCAATGTCAATGAGCAAAAAGAGTCAATCTGATGCAAGGTTATTACAATTTACTGAAACTAAAACTATTTTAAATGTTGAAGAAAAAAAATAAAAAAATAGCTGAAACTATATGAAATGGGAATATTATATGAAAAACTAAATGAAACGAATGGAAACTATTAGAAATGCTGCCTTGGGAAATTACTGAATGTTACTAAATTATTAACTGGAAAAAATACATAATGAACTATAAGAAAAATAAATTAAACTTATATTTATTTATTTTTTTATATTTAAAAAAAGAAAAAAAAAACACTAAAAATGACAACAACAAAACTAAAATAAAAATAAATAAATATATGAAAAATGTAATTATAAAAAATAAATGAATAAGAATTTTATTTAAAACTAAATAAAATGGTAATATTTATATGAAAAACTAAATAAAACAATTAGAAACAACAACTAAAATAATTCAAATAACAACAACAACAACAAATTTAAAATAAAACAATTATATAAAAAAATACAATTATGAAGAAACAATTAGAAACGATTCGAAATGTTGCCTTGGGAAATTACTGAATGTTACTAAATTACTAACTGAAAAAAAAATGAACTAATTAAAAAAAAAACTTCTATTTTTTTTATATTTTAAAAAAGAAAAAAAAAACACTAAAAATGACAACAACAAAACTAAAATAAAAAAATACATATATGAAAAATATAATTATAAAAAAATTAATGAATAAGAATTTTATTTAAAACTATATAAAATGGTAATATTTATATGAAAAACTAAATGAAACGATTAGAAACAACAACTAAAATAATACAAATAACAACAACAACAAATTTAAAATAAAACATAATTATATAAAAAATACAATTATAACAAAAATAAATGAATAATTTATTTAAAACAAAATAAAATAGGAATATTATATGAAAAACTAAATTAAACGATTAGAAAAGATTAGAAATGTTGCCATGGCAAATAACTGAATAAGTTACTAAAATACTAAGTGGAAATATATAAAAAGTAAAACTTAACTATAAGAAAAATAAATTCAACTTCTATATTATTAATAATAATAATAATAATAATAATAATAATAATAATAATAATAATAATTTAAAAAAATAAGAAAAACTACTAAAAATGACAACAACAAAATAAAAATTAAATTAACAAATAAAGAAAAATAATTATAAAAAAATGTATAATGATGAATAACAATATTATTAAAACTAAATAAAACAGGAATATATGAAAAACTAAATAAAAAGATTATAAACAATCAGAAATGTTGCCTTGGCAAATAAATAAGTTATTAAATAACTAACTGAAAAAAAAATTATTAACAAAACTGAACTATAAGAAAAATTAATTCAACTTATATATTTAAAATAAAAAATACAAATATTTAAATGTTTTAAAACAAGAAAAACTACCAAAAATGACAACAACAACAAAACTAAAATAAAACAAATAACAGGATATTTTAAAAAAATATAACTATAAAAAATAAATAAATAACAATTTTATTCAACACTAAATAAAATAGGAATATTATATTAAACTAAATGAAATGATTAAAAATGATTAGAAATATTGCCTTGGCAAATAACTGAGCAAGTTACTAAAATACTAACTGGAAATAAATAAAACTGAACTATAAGAAAAATTAATTCAACATATATTTAATATATACTTGTAAAAAAAAAAAAGAAAAAAAAAAAAAAAAACTAACAAAAAAACTAAAATTAAAATAAATAAATATATATTATAGAGAATTAAAGAGAATGTTATAAATGTTATTATATATAAAATTTGAAATAAATGTATTATATAAACAAAAAACTATAATAATATAAATAATACTAAACTAACACATACTAACACACCTTCCCTCAATAAGCCTCACGATTTGACATATCATTCATGTCTGCAGAACAAATAGGTTTGGGTGTGTTCAGATATCCCATCTGCAAACTACAGGACAGAAGCTAATGGCTCAGTGCAAATTTACAAGTTTCTTGTATGAAACCAAGCGACCGTAATCTTGACCCACCTAGTGTATAATTAATGATGTAAAATGAGCTCCAACATGACAGCAAACAAGACTGAAATTAGTGTCTCCACTCAATAGAAAGAGCAACGAGCTTCAGTCCAGTAGTGTGCGCTTGGCTGAACCTCAAATACGTGTAACAGAAACGCTTGCCTTGCCAAATGCAGCAAAATGGATTTGTCACTGTTCTGAATGCTTACGCGTGGAATATAAGCACATGATAATGTTGAGATGCAGGGAAGTATTTGTTATACACAAACAAACATACCCGATCAAAGTTGTCCAAAGAGGAAGTGTTCATGTTTCTGTATTTGCCTGTATTGTTTTCTCAGCGACCAGTAGCCACTCTATAAAATGTAATTCTACTGTTCTGGTGCTTTACCTGGCGATATATCCAGAAAAAGAGACTTCCAGATGGTATATTGTAGCGGCCCCATGTATTTGGATGTTGGGAAGTCTTCATAGGTGAGGTTGGTTTCATGGATCTTTCCCTTTATTCTGCGGAGACAGAAGACAACAACTGCATTATTCAAATTCAACATTGGCAACCCTCCAAACCCCAAGCAACTGATTCCTCCTCAAAGGCTAGATCCTGTTTCCAAACAGTCATTTTTTGAGTCGTACTGTGTTTTCTACATAGCTGTGCCGCCCCTGCAAAGTCAAACAGCTCAGATTCGCCGCTGGGAGTGAGGTCAATCTAGGCAACTCTGCAGATCTTTCATTATTTCAAGCCCGACATTAATC
This sequence comes from Garra rufa, assembly GCF_049309525.1. Classification (NCBI taxonomy): domain Eukaryota; kingdom Metazoa; phylum Chordata; class Actinopteri; order Cypriniformes; family Cyprinidae; genus Garra; species Garra rufa. Next base: position 6,464,708 of record NC_133380.1, on the reverse strand, counting down.
ATGCTAGTTCTTTCCCATATGGAGAACTCATTCCCTTTTCATCATTCCCAAATAAAAACGACTGCTACGCACCCATTCAGAAGTGCACTTTTCTTAAAATGCACGATTAAACTTTATGTTGATTAATAGGGCTAAGATATGAAGTCATAAATTCCAACACGGTTTGTGCTTTGTTACTTTTAATATCAAACTCCTGTCTTTTAAAATCTGTCAATTTTTTTATGAAACTCAAACAACAAACATCGTTTTGGATGCTCTTTACGGTGGCCTGACAGATTGCTGTGGACAGTTCAGTTTAAGCGGAAATGTGAACAGATCAATTATTCCTCTTTACTACTAGTTATTGCACAAAATAAACATGACTGAACATCAAAGGGTATGTTGAAAGAAACAGTACAGCTTACCAAAATGTATTCAGTACGTCTCATGTAATCGTTTAGCGAAAGACGTCCATAAAACAGTTTGTAAATGTTAAGTAATGTTACGTTTACATTAAAAAAAATCAATTACTGACCATAGCTTGATAGTTACCGACAAAAATAAACTCTAGATGCTCTTTAGTTAAAAATACACTACTAGTCAAGTTTTTGTACATTTTTTAAGTTTTTATTAAAGAAGTCTAGAACATCAATGCACCAAAATTGAAATAGTGGCCATATCTGAGAAATTAAGGAAAATTTATAAGTGCAACTATACATACTATCGTTCAAAAGTTTGGGATCAGTAAGATTTTTTCAGATTTTTTTTATGCTCAACAAGCCTACATTTATTTGCTTCAAAATACAGCAGAAGCAGTAAAATTCTGAAATATTTTTACTATTTAAAATAACGGTATTCTATTTGAATATATTTTAAAATGTAATTTATTCCTGTGACCAAAGCTACGTTTTCAGCATCATTACTCCAGTCTTCATTTTAACATGATTCTTCAAAAATCATTCTAATATGCTGATATGTTGTTCAAGAAACAATTATTATTATTATTATTTCAAAGCAGTTGAGTACATTTTTTCAGGATTCTTCGGTGAATAGAAACATCCAAAGATTAGCATTAATCTGAAATGCAAAGATTTTGTAACATATACACTAACATGTAGACTACACCATTCAAAAGCTTGGAGTCAGTACAATTTTTGGGAAGGAAATTTTAGAAATTAATACTTTTATTTAGCAGAGATGCTTTAAATACATCAAAAAGGATTATAAAAGACATTTATACTGTTAGAAAATATTTCTTCTGAACTTTCTATTTATCAAAAAAAAAAACTGAAAAAAATTCTACTCAGCTGTTTTCAACGTAGTAATAATAATAATAAATGTTTTTTGAGAAGCAAACAAGAATATGAGAATTATTTCTGAAGGATCATTTGACTCGAGTAATGATGCTAAAACTCAGCTTTGAAAACACAGGAATAAATTACCTTTTAAAATATATTCAAATAAAAAACAGTTACTTTAAACAGTAAAAATATTTCAAAATTTTAGTTTTTGCTGTACTTTAGATCAAATAAATGCAGGCTTGGTGAGCAGAACAGACTTCTTAAAAACGTGTAAAAATCGCATTGCATTTTACATTCTTTTTTAACATATATTTTACTGATATATTTTTACCTAACTTGTTTTTTGTAATATGTATTAAGCTTAAATAATTCTGTCATGGAAACAAGTTATGACAGCCAACATTTTAAATGTTTGTATTTAAAATAAAAATTGGTGTAGACACATAATTACTCAATTACATTTATGAACATGAATGCATATTTAGAAAGAAAGAAAGAAAGATATATATGTGTGTGTGTGTGTGTGTGTGTGTGTGTGTGTGTGTATATTTGCATATATGTAAACAAACCAATACTGAATTGCAATCAAAAATCAAGATCAAAATAGAATCAAATTGAAATTTAATCAAATAGTGACAATATCCATTATATGAACATTACTATATACAAATTAGTTTTTAATTTTACCATTAAACATTATAGTAATGTATCAAATGACTGTTAGCTTAGGTTTTTTTTTTCCTTGGGAAAAATGTATATGTATAATATAAATGAGAGAAAGAGAAAAAGAGAGAGACAGAATTAGGGTTGCAAAGAGGGGGAAAAATTTCTGGTAAACTTTTGGAAAGTATACGGAAATTAACTGGAAGACTGGAAACCCTAGCGATTAGAATAGAATCTAAAATTTTGTTAAATTAAGATCAAATCTTAAGATCAAAAACTGAATCGCAAACATGTAAATTTAATGTAAATCAAATTCACGTTTGGTTAATACCCAGCCCCACTGACTTTCTTACTCTTTCTACTTTCTAACTAACCTCAACCTAGTCTGTTCTGCAGTGATTTCTCGTCTGACCTTCTGACTGTGACATAAGGCAAAGGGCAACGGTCACATACATAAGTCAAATAACCTGACTTGCCTTGGTAGCTTCCACCAGCAATACCCTCCACGAATCACTTGCTCCCTGACCAGCAGTTACAAGAAAAAAGACAAAACGTTTTAGACCAGAGAATCTCAAACTACCACACAACACACGCTCATCCACTCCTCTCTCTCTCGGAGTCACATGCCCTCCTCAGTACCTGTCCGATGTCAGTGCTATTCCTTCCAAGAACTCGTGCCGGCTGGTCTCGCTGAGTCGGTCTTGAAGGATCTGGATGCCTTCCTTGACGTCGCGGAGCTGCTGGCTGTAGCGCTGGATCTTGTGTTCGATATCAGTGAGCGTGCGCGCCGTATCCGACTCCAACTCCTCCAGCATGCTCTTCTGACGTTCCCGCAGGAAGCGGTGCAGTCGCTCGAATGCATCGGCGATTGTGGCACGAAGGCTCTTCGCTGATGACTGAAGCGGAGAAGAGAAACAATTTGTTAGACTAGACACAGTTTAAAGACACAGAGAAAGAAATAATTGACCAAAAGTGATATTAAAAGACATTTATGATTATAAAAATGATTCACATTTCAAAGAAATGCTTGAAATGTTGTATTCAAAGGATCCGGAAAAATGAAGCACAACTGTTTTTAACATTAATGACATTAAATGTTTCTTGAGCAGCAAATCAGCATATCAGAATGATTTCCGAAGGATCCTGTAACACTGAAGACTGGAGTAATGATACTGACATGAAGTTTCCAGCATTGGGCAATTTGTGTGTCCTAAATAAAACACACCTTGAAGTGACAAAACTGCAGACAAAGAAAAACATATTTGCTGTTTAAAATACAACTGGAGCGTGAAGGGAAATTGCAGCAAGTGGAGCTACAAGAGATGAGGAAAATAAGAATTTAGCGAGTGGAATAATGTCTTACTTTGGATTCAAATTGTTGAAGGATAAAAATACAAATTAGGAAATGTAAGAGACTCATCTGGCAAGGACACAACTAAAAGCAGTAGTTGTCGTTTCAAAACCATATTACTTATATTTAAATGTCTCTATATTGATATTAAATGATATATTTAATATAAAACAAGTTATTATTAATTTACTTCTGCAGAGTCTTGGGACGAAGTGGACTATCAAGCAAGTAGAATCTGCAAACCATTATACTTATATTTAATGTATCTATATTCATATAAAATTATTTATTGTATATTTATATAAAACAAATATGAAATATATATGTATATAGTAATTAATTGTTATAATTAATATCATAATAATTACTATTATTATTATCATTATTATTATAATAATTAAGTCTCGGGAAGAATTATAAATGAATCAGAGTGGCAAGTAAAAATTAATACTTATATTTAAGGTCCCTATATTCAAATTTAATTATTTTTTATATTTATATAAAACAAATAAATATTATATATAAAATAAATGTATGTTGTTATTATTATTAGTAGTATTATTAGTATTACTAATTTTCAATTTTTTGTATATATAATATTTAAATATTTAAATATTAATACTGATATTAACATAAACGTAATAATAATAACAATAATAATAATAATAATTATTATTATTATTAATTATTATTAATAATAATAATAATAAATTATTATTATTATCATTAAGTAGTAGTAGTAGTAGTAGTAGTATTACTAATAATTATTATTATTTATTCTTATATTAATATCAGTATTAATAATTTATATTATTATTATTATTATTATTGCTATTATTATTATTTCTGCAGTCTCAGGAGGAAGTGGACAATCTGAGTAGAAAGTAAAAATAAATACTTATATTTAAGGTCTTTATATTCAAAATAAATAATTTATTTTATATTTATACAAAATACAGATTTATATAAAATAAATGTATTTTAATAAATAATAATATTGATATTATTATTATTTCTGCAATCTCAGAATGAAGTAAAAATAAATACTTAAGGTATCTATTATCATATTAAATATTTTTTATATTTATATAAAACAAAATAAGCATTCTATATAAAAATGTATGTTAATAATAATAATAATAATAATAATAATAATAATAATAATAATAGCAGCAACAACAACAATAATAATAAAAAGTCTTATTATTTCTGCAGTCTGAAGTGGACAAGTGGAAAGTAAAAAAATTATATTTAAGGTCTCTATATCTATATTAAATAATTTTTATATTTATATAAAAAATAAATATTCTATATATGTTAATAATAATAATAATAATAATTATTATTATTATTATTATTATTATTATTACAGTCTCAGGATGAAAAAAAACATATGCAAGTTCTCTATATTCATATTCAATTCTTATTTTTTTATTTTGTATGTACATGTACAGTTATTATTATAACATTATTATTTTGGTAGAGTCTCAGTGGAACATAGTGAACTAACCAAGTGGAAAGTGCCTCATAAGACCACATCATTAGAGAGAGGGATACGGTCTAATAGCCAGTAGAAATGGCATTAGGGTTGCTCCTCCCTGCTCCTTCCGGGTTATTGCAGGACAGCCACCATGAGAAGGACATGATTACACATGCAGACGAGCAGATGAGCATCCAGATAAAAGCAGTGGGGGTCGATGGTGAACGTAAAAGAGAATTGTGAAACTAGTCAACAAACCTCACCACTGACTGAAAACGAGGAAAACAAGTCGGAGAGATAAAACAAGAGGTTTCTGAGGAAGCCGATCATCTCCATTAAAGTGTAAAGAACATCAGTTACAGTCGGCAGATCAAAGACGGCAAACCTCAAGGTCGAATCGATGCAGGACAGAAGCCGTTCCACTGATGGTCGTCCATACAAACAAGACAAGCTCTAGGTTTTCAATTCTTTCTTCGCCAAGCTGGAGGAAAACCACAGACCTCACCGATTACAAGATTACCCCTACTAACAAATAAAATAAAGGACTTGTTCCACTTCTGTCTTTCCAATGGGAAATGTGATTTCCATGCCACCAGGAAGATGAAATCCTATTAAGACCACGTCTGTCTCTGGCGTCTTTTGCATCGGCTGAGTCAGCCCACCTGGTGTCGCCTGATGGATGATTGGGACTGTGATGCTGAAGTGGTGTTGGTCTCCTGAAACCGTTCTCCCCACGGGCCACGCTGTCTCGGATGGGGTCTATTTAAAGCCAGTAAACACTTCCCATGAGCCCAGTGCAACTTGCTCGCTGCGACATCTGCTAATCAGACACATCTTTCCTTGGGGTCTTCCATTCAGATTCGAAATCGGCACTTCAGACGAGAGGATCTGTCAGCGAGCTAAATCTAGAGCATGCTAGCGGGGAGGTGGCAACAAGTTACAAACAAGCAAACATGAACTAGAGCTATTATTGACATGAGCGTTTTCTACGAGGAGGCAAGGGAGGCAGTGTCTCTGCAAAATATTGGATGGAAAAAAAATCCTAGTACAAAAATATAACATTAAAAGAAAAGTATATAAATCACTTGTTTTTAAAAAAGAGAGTAAATTGAATTTAAACTTGTAGAATTTAAAATTTGAACTTATACTCATGCTTTACTTGGAAATGTTTGTTATTTTTACAAAGATTGTTTAAGTACACTCTTAAAAATAAAGGTGCTTCACGATGCCATAGAAGAACCGTTTTTGTCCAAATGGTTCCAAATAGAACCTTTAACATCTGAAGAAGCTTTCTGTTTCACAAAAGGTTCTTTGTGGCGAAAGAATGTTCTTCAGATTATAAAAAGGTAAGAAAGAGATGGTCCTTTAAAGAACCTTTGACTGAATGGTTCTTCTTTGGCATCGCTGTGAAGAACCTTTTAAAGCACCTTTATTTTTAAGTGTGTATATATCAAAGTCATGATCCTGTTATTCCCATCTTGCACTTGGGCATGAATTATTATTGAGGTTACTTTTTTTTTGCCGTTTTCGAGATGTATTTACACTGTTTTATGGTTGCTTTTGTTGTTAGGTTACGTAACTTGCGTGGTTTTTTTCAGTGCTATGATGTTTAAGTAAAGTTTACAAACCGTGGCTGAGTGAATTGTACTTAAGGACTGCGGAGTAAACTTAAAATAATTAAGTATAAGTTACTCAAACTCTAACTACATGTTAGATTTATTGCAGCAAGTAGAAATGTCTTTCGCTTAAGAACACCACAAAAACAGTTAACCTATCAAAATAAACCAAGTAGCATTTACTAAAGGTGTATCAATGCACATTTTTTTTCTCAAAATTCCATTCCTGAAAATCATAGCTATCAGCCAACTTAAGAGCCAACTTTGTTCTGAGGATTAACGAAGGTCTTACAGGTTTGGAACAACATGAGGTTGAGTAATTAATGACAGAATTTTCACTTTAGTTTACATGATCTATAGTCTAACACAGCACTGAATTAGCCACTTTCTTATCATTTATAAGCGATGAGGCTGCTTTATTATTGCGTTCGGTTTACTCAATAAATCTCCTTCTCAAAAGGTTGTGCTGTGACAGCTCTCTTGAGGCGGATCTCTTATCTCTAAAGGAGAGTCTGGGCTGCAGGATGCATTTTGCATTGATGGTTCTGAATGTCAATGTCAAGCGTCGGGCTCTTCGTAAGCATCTTAAAGCACCGCATCAATAAATCCAGACAGGATACGACTGGCTGGTCAATGCAAACATCTACATTTTCAGCGGACAGCCTGGGAAAGAACTGAAAGATACTGAAGTTTAATCAGCTTTCGGGATAAATGTGCAATCTGGAAGATCAATGAAACGAAAACACGTCCTGCTTGCAGAAAACACAGTTACTGAGATACAAGTCAGGTTTAAATCGACTTAAAGGACTACAAGGAATTTGTTGTACCATGTAATATCCAAAGTGGCTTGCAATCCATTTTAATTCTGCAATATGAATGCTGTAAAACAGGATATTCACCGAAAAACAAACAGATTTTTGTGCATTAGAAATGAATTGGATTGTCAACAGTGGGTCTATATGACCGGTTGGAGAGGACAGGTTGCAAAAAGAGGGCTTGGTGACATCGGTCCTTTCAGACATGGTGCAAGTTATTACACTTTCTGTCTGGAATAACAAGTACTGATGAATCACTCACAATATAAATAGGAACTGGTATTATAAGAGTAAACAGGGTTCATTTTCTGTCGACAAGTGGAGGAAAAACTAAAAGGTGATAGAAATGTCGACCATATTGATTTATTTATTTATTTACTTATGTCTCTATCTTTTCAATCTATACACACTAAAAGTCTATATATATATATATATTATGTTTTTAAAGTCTCTTCTGTTCACCAAGCCTGCATTTATTTGATCCAAAGTACAGGAAAAATAGTAAAATTTTGAAAATATTCAACCATTTAAAATAACTGTATTCAATTTGAATACATTTTAAAATTTAATTTATTCCTGCAATTTCAAAGCTGAATTTTTAGCATCTTTACTCCAGTCACATGATCCTTCAGAACTCATTCTAATTTTCTGATTTGCTTCTCAAAAAACATTATAATTTTGTTGAAAACAGCTGAGAATAATTTTTTCAGGTTTCTTTGATAAATATAAATCGATTTTGAAAATCGAAATCGAAATGTCTTTATCATCACTTCTGATCAGTTTAAAGCATCCTTGCTAAATAAAAGTAATCATTTCTATAATTTCTTTCCTTAAAAAAAAAAAAAAAATATATATATATATATATATATATATATATATATATATACACTGACTCCAAGCTTTTGAATTGTACAGTGTATATTTTTACAAAAGCTTTTTATGTCAGATAAATGCAGCATATTAGAATGATTTCTGAAGGATGATGTGAAATGAAATAATGAAGTAATGATGTTGAAAATTTAGCTTTGATCACATGAATAAATTACATTTTAAAATATATTCAAATAGAAAACAGTTATTTTAAATTGTAAAAATATTACACTTTTTTTCTCTGTTTTGCTGCACTACTTTGGATCAAATATATGCAGGCTTGGTGAGCAAAAAAGACTTAAAAACATAAAAAAAAAACTTTTGACTAGTAGTGTAATTAGTGCTGTTAATTAATTAAAAAATGAATTTTTCTAAACAACTATGTATTTTAATATTGCAATAATTTCACATTCTATCTTCAAATTAATTACCTGTGCCTTTCAGCAAGTAGGAAATATACAGTAACTGAATAAAGTTATCAAACACTAAATACTAAATTAAATATAGATAAATGCTTACATGCGACAAGTGACTGATTCTCTCTTTTTTCTTTCGTTCTTTGATTAATAGACATCACAGCCACTGAGTTATAAGGTTATTCGGCTGCTATTACTTTAAGAGCTGCCGCTCCTAAAAAGGTCACAAATCTGAAAAATGCATGCCCATAGTTTTATTCAGGCTTTAATATGAAATTATACAGGCTACATTATTAATTCTGTGTAAACGCCCTTATCCACAAAGACACATATCAGTGAGACTGCGGACAGTGTTGTATTAAATGTAGGCTGAAGACTAACTAATGACCAATTAAACCGACACCAGAGGTCCACAGTGTCAGGAGACTCTTCCTCTGCAATAGTCCCTAATAGCAAAAGGTAGGATAATTAAAAAAGGGAATGACGAAAACATGGAGATGGACAAAGTTGCAGTATTGACTGCGGTGTCTCTCTTCACTGATTAAAACAAGGTGTCAAGATTAAAGACCTGCTCAATAAACCAATTTGCTTGTTGGAAATTCAGTGTCAACAGAACAGAGAGAGGGAGAGAAATGAGCAAGCGACAAAGTGAGAGACCCGCTATGAATCTGTAATGGCCGCGGTGGGCAGTATGTGCTGTTTGTCAGCTGTATTTCGATTTCCACAAAACCTGACTCCAGATGAGGTTTAATAGAGTCCCATCAGAGATGAAATGGAGACGTGGTTTCAATATCAAGCTGGAGTCATTTAATCAGGGCGCTGAATGTGTGAATGATAAATCACCGCCGGGTCTATCAATCTAAAATCGACCCTCTGGCATAAAACATTCAGAAATAAAGACTACAGAAACTATTACATATCACAATATGATTCTGATTACAAGAGAGTGGAGCATAATTTAAAATGACAGCAGCAAAACAGCATTCGCTTCAATCGTTAAATGGCTTAGGTCGCCCCCTTAATGGAATTCCACAGAAAAATTGTGTGTTTTATAGAGCAGCAAAGTAAATTGGTGATTTTTCTTTTCAAAATAATATGCGCTGACAGAAGCGTACCTTGGTTTCGGTGAGCTGTCTCTGCAGTAGCTGCAAAGCCTCCGTATGACCCTTCTCACTGTCCTGTAGAGTCGCCAGCTGCTCCTTCATCTCCCTCTGTAAGGAAACCACAGCACAACAGATCATGTCATTTATTGCCCATTACTCTGCCAACCTCTGACCCAAAGTAATTAGTCTGAACTGCTTCCAAAGCCTTTCTGAAAGAGATACTAAAACTCTGACAGTAATAAATGTGATGTTACTAAAACTTCACTGCGTGATTGGCTAAAATAAAAATCACTGACCATGATGCTATAGGAGAGCACATTGGGATCCAAAGTCAGAGTTGGAAACGTCTTAAAATAAAAAAAAATGTATATGTATACAAATTGTATAATACCAAAGGTACATATTTCTGAAAACTGTGCAGTTAATTCTCATATTGTATTTTCAGAAAGTTGTCACTACCGAAACACAGTAATAATTAGGGATGCCCCGAACTGAAAATTCTTGTCCGAAGCCGAACAAAATTACACACTGGGCTGAAGGCCCGTGTATTTTAAAGGTTTAAGACCATTTCACGATTTCAGTCATCATACCGTAACCAGCAACAACCGCCCCATTCTCTTTTCATGGAAGACAAAAAAAAAAAAAAAGTGTGCTTATTTGCAGAAAAAAGGTGTTTGGTAGTGACGTTCCCTAAAGTTACACAGAGATTTTTCATACTTTTGAACATTTACCTCAAAATGATGAAACCTATAGGTCCATATAGATCTATAAATGGTTCGGGACAGCCACCTCCCATTTGAAAGTCCCCAATAAGTGATGATTTTTTATATATTGAGCTTACTAATATTTTAAAGACCATTACGGGTTTCGATAGATAATAGAAGGATCTTAATAAACATCTAAGATTTGAATACTTAAAAGTTTGCGTTTTTTTGGTAGTGGAACAGCATTTGCACCATTTCTTTAGAATGGCCCATATGTGACCCTGGACCACAAAACCAGTCTTAAGTCGCTGGGGTATATTTGTAGCAAAAGCCAAAAATACATTGCATGGGTCAAAATTTTTGATTTTGATTTTATGCCAAAAATCATTAAGAAATTAAGTAAAGTTCATGTTCCATTAAGATTTTTTGTAAAATTCCTACTGTAAACATATCAAAATGTAATTTTTGATTTGTAATATGCATTGTTAAGAACCTAATTTGGACAACTTTAAAGGTGATTTTCTCAGTCTTTTTGATTTTTTTGCATCCTCAGATTTCAGATTTCAAATAGATGTATCTCAGTCAAATATTGTCCTATCCTAACAAACTATACATCAATAGAAAGCTTATTTATTGAGTTTTCATATGATGTATAAATCTCAGTTTTGTAAAATTTAACCTTATGACTGGTTTTGTGGTCCAGGGTCACATATAGGAAATAAACGGTGTGTCAGACTGAAAATGAGATCCATTAGGACCCTAACAATGAGAAATATTTCAATTTGCTTCAACTTTGACTTAATGTCCTCGGTTAAATTCTGAATAGCTTCCCGAGTGCCGATATCTGATAAAACCTTTTATGACTGAAATAGGCTATATTACTATAATTCAGCCCTTTCATGCATGGTTTTGATCTAGACTGGAAGTTTCAAATTGCAAGGGAAGGAACAGAGAAAGGTGGCTTTATAGTTGCAAGCAAAAAAAGGCAGAAATTAATAAATAAACAGCGAGTCTCCAGAGAGGTCTGTGTCAGGGAAAGTGGGTCTCTGCTGCAGTGGACGTGGCAGAATCAGGACGACGGGCCATGTTTGCACACCTAGAGGCAGAATAGTCACAGGCAAAAAGCACCAGCCCCCTTTACAATACACCTGAGCCAGGGTTTAACTGCATAATATACATATATTAATGTATAATAGAGCTATATGATTAGGGTCAAAATGTATTGCAAAAAAATCCAAGTTTGGGTTGCACAATTTGACCAAAACTTTGTGAATACTTCTAAAAAATAATAATTATCATATTACCATTGCTACTTTTTTTGTTGTTTTTGAAAACTGCTCATCATTTTAGACTCTGAAACATGCAGTGCATATACAGTTGCAATCTAAATTATTCAACCTTCTAGAGACTTCCAGAGATTTTTTTTTTACTAAAGATCCAGGACTTTATAAAAATTGCATCTACAACAGTTTACTGCCGTATTAAAAGTGATAATGTCAATATATAATGTCTTTAAGTTATAGGACTTTTAATTAAAACAGCTGTCATAATTATTCAACCCCTATTCAACATCGCTGTTTTAAGTCTCTTTAATAAACACAATTAAGCCTTTAGAAACTCAATTAAAAACATAATTAGCTTGGGCTGTTACACAAATATACATTTAGCCCATGCATGTGCTGAAGTTAAGTAGCAAATATGAGCAACAAAGCTCTCACAAAAGCTATACCGAAGAAATATTTTTATCATATTAGAAAGTCTAAGGCTACATGAAGATTACCAAGACATTAAAAGTTCCTAGACACACAGCTGGCAGCCTTATTTCTTAGTTTAAAATATGTTGTATTAGAAAACCTTTGAGGATGTTGAACAAAAAAAAGCACAAATTATAAAATGTTTGATCAGAGCAACTGAGACAAGAAGGAAAAACATTTCAATGCAGAGTATGAGTAGAACACTAGACAAGTATGGCCTTTATGTTCAGGCAACACACTTAAACCAGGAAGAACAAAAAGCATGACTTGAGCATGGTAAAATTAATTTGGATAGACCGGTGGAGTTCTGGAAGAACGTTTTATGGAGTGAAGTGACCAAACTGAAACTTTTTGGACTTATGGATGAACAGTATGTCTGGTGTTAAGAAGGCAAAGCATATAAGCAGAACACCATCTCCATCGTCAAACATTGAGGTGGGCCAGTCCTGTTTTGGAGTGTTTAACTGAAATCATGACTGTATGAAGGACATCATGAATTCTTTGAAATATTAGGCCATTTTGGCAAGAATTGTGATGCCATGCCTTTGGTGCACTGAAGCTAGTAATCAATGGAATTTCCTGCAGGACAATCATCCCCAAAGTATACATCCAAATCAACTTAACCCTTGTGCTTTCAAAAAAAAAAGAAAAAAAAAAAAAAAAAAAAAGTTACACATAGGTGCAAAATGGACAAAAATGTCCATGTCCAAAAACTGTCATAAAAATATGATTTATTAATATTTTTTCCACTTTCACTGATGTTGATTTTGTTAACCAGCATCTGTTCTATCCATAGATACCAAACATTCATTAATTACATTAATTTTCAGAATTGTAACCCTTTAAATGTTGGTTTGTTTGCATAATGCCACAGGTGTGTTTTTTTTTTATGAAAAAAAGAAAAATTGTTATTTTCATATACTAAATGCTGAGCAGAATTTTTTTTTTCTTTGCTTATTAGATTCTTGGGCGTTTCAGTGAAGAACAAAAAACATTAATTTTGAGGCATTTATATTATGTAGTGTTAGATTTTTTTTATTGTATATGCCAAATTTGAAAAAAGAAATAATAATAATAAAAATGGCACAATCTGGTAAAAAATGGTAAAAATGTAAAATTTGAAGCCTTGCCGATATAATGAATGCCTATTAGTAAATATTGGATCATTTATAGTCAAATGGCCCTGGGTTAAAAATTTGCATTGCAGTTTTAATGGGTTTCAATGTGGACATTTTTGTCCTTAAGGTCCTGAGTGTGAGTATTTTTTGTACAAAGGGTCAAATTGATTTTTTTGAAGGAAATGGTGAAATATTAAAATTTCATTAAAAATAGACACCTGAGCCAAAATGTATGCAGTTGGCATTAACACAGGCACACTTATTACAAAAAACAAAACTGAAATTGGTTCAGGGATCAGTCGTAGAATGTTTTTGAGAGGCCTGTTCAGTCTCCAAATTTAATTCTCACTCAAAATATTTGGTTGAATTTGAAGAAAGCAGTGGCAAAGTGAAAACCAATGATTATCAGTGATCTGGACGCTTTTTCAGGCTAGGAATAGGCCAAGATTGCCGTAGAGAGATGACAGAAGCTTCTAAGCACTTACAGTGTTTATTGGTGGTTTTAAAGAATAAAAGATTCTGCACTACATTTGACTTTTTGGGTTGAGTAATTTTGAACATGAAGGTTTAGAGTCAACTGGATTTTTTTTTTTCATTATTCATCAACTTACATTCTCAGAATTACTCAAATGTGTATTAATAAACTTTCTCTAATAGTGTACTGATGCCTTTGTTGAATTTTTTTCACGAAATGTAGTTCTCTGCAGCAGGTCAAGGGGGTTGAATAATTTCGATTGCAACTATATTATTATCACAGCCTGTAATAAATAAACATTCAAAAAAATTTTTAATTAAATTAAATTTTACTTGTTTGAACTGTCGGACAAGTGAAATTTGGTAAATAAGCAAGTTTATTTACACCTCTCTCAGCAATAAGCAGCAAGATTTGAAGTGTTAATCATGGCTGTAGCCTTAGCAAATAGTGAGTGATGATTTACACAACAAAGCTTAATACTTAAGGTTAGGGATTTGAATAAACTCTAATGCTAAAGTGTGAGCAATGCTTGATGCTTGCCTTAGGAAACACAACTAACTTCATGTTTTTGTTGCTCCAGATGGAAATGAACAACAATGAGGGCAGGTCACATTTTTCTAAACAAGATAATCCTGAAAAATATATCCGTCCAACATTCCAGCATAATGACATTTTAATAGAGGTGATTCATTGAAAATATTGACATGGCAATGAAAGCTGTTGGGACCAGTGTATTTTACTGAAACTAAAACTACTAAAAATATCATTTAAATAAAGCTGAAATAAAACAGAATATATTTAATACATGAATTTTTTTTTATTTTATTTCAAGGAAATGCTTCTCATTTTTATTAGTTTAGGATGAAGTACTAAAATGATTAAAAATGAAATTAAAAAAATTAAAGGTAAATAGAAATATTTAATTTAAAAAAAGAACTAATAAAAACAGCAAAAACATTCAATTCAATGGTTACCGTCAACTGTTTGGTTACCAGCATTTTTCTTTAAATATCTTTTTTTATTACAATTATTTTTGGTAATTTAAATATAGCTCAAATAAAATAGAATATATTTAATAAATGAAAAAAAAACTTTTTTAAATATTAGAAATATTAATTAGAAATAATTGCAAATATTTCTACTTTTTTATTTTATTTCAAGGGAACACTTTTTTATTATAAGTTTAAGTTGAAGTACTAAAATTACTAAAACTGAAAAAAAAAAATTAAAAAAGGTAAATGGAAATATTTAATAAAAACAACAAAAGCACAATTTAAAATAAAAACCTATGGAACAGTTGACCTACCATCAACTGTTTGGTTACAAACATTTTTCTAAATATCTTCTTTTATTAATTTTAATGATTTTTGGTCATTTAAATAAAGCTGAAATAAAATAGAATATATTTAAAAAATGAAAAGAGAAAAAACTTCTTTGAAACATTTCTTTTTTTATTTTATTTTGAAGAAATACTTCTCATTTTTATTATAAAAGTTTAAGTTGAAGTACTAAAAATTACTAAAACTAAAATAAAATAAAGTTAAATAAAAATATTTAATAAAAAATAACTAATAAAAACAACAAAATCAAAAGTTATTTTAAATAAAAACCTACGGAATTCAATCGCTAATGTCACCTGTTTGGTTACCAGCATTTTTATTTAAATATCTATTTATTAAAATTATTTTTGGTAATTTAAATAAAGCTGAAATAAAAAAGAATATATTTAATAAATGGAAAAAAAAAATTACTTTTCTGAAATATTAGAAATATTGATCAATATTTTTTTTTCAAGGAAATACTTCTCATTTTTATTATAAGTTTAAGTTGAAGTACTAAAATTACTTAAACTAGGTAAATAGAAATATTTAATAAAAAAGAACTAATTAAAAACATCAAATCAAAAGCACAATTTAAAATAAAAACCTATGATTTTTTAACCTTTAATTCATTTTATTTCAGTTTTAGTTTTAGTCATTTTAGTACTTTAACTTAAACTCATAATAAAAATGAAAAGTGTTTCCTTGAAATATAAGTTATATTAATATTTCTAATATTTCAAATAAGGTTTTTTTTATTAAATATAAAATATAATTATAATTACAAAAAAATCCATCAGAAATGAGACTCAAACACAAGTGAACATTAAACAGTTCTCAACTATATCCTTTTCCAGGACAAGGAGCAAAAAAAAAGGCGATTGCTTTCTTTATAAAGCTCATTTCTTCAGGGAAATGCTGTCTGTGCTCTACAAGTAGCTAAATGCCCTTCCCAGCATCCAAATTGCCTGGTTTCAGTGTGCATTCCTGACAGATGAGAGCCGACTTTAATGTGTCAAGTAAAAGCAACATAACCAGCTGGTGCACTTCGGGAATAAAACGCAAATGGTTTCTGGATCATTATAAACCATACATTTTTTATGTGCCATTTACCTCCACCTCTCAAAAAGTGTATCAAGAGAACTAACAACTTCTTAAAACAAAAAAAATCTGACTGTGAAGCTGTGGCACAATGCCTGCAAATGAATCATTTTTCCAGCGAATCGGGTTGCTCTAAAAGTCTGAACAAAGGAGTGAGTGTGCTGGTTTTAGCTCGTGGAGCGCACAGAGCACTGGAGGTCAGAGGCGGCCCACGTTTATATCAATCTGAGCTGGCGAGAGGAAGTTTGACATGACATTTCCCCAGGATCCCACACGGCAGGGGGAAGAAGGTCATTGAAGGCCGATCGCAACTTATTTCACTCTGGCTTTGCTCATCTTTGAGTTTGCATTCGAGCAACACATTCAAAAGAAAATGGGTGCAGGTTTTGATAAGAGCTCAGTGACCATACACTATTTGCACTGACCAAGGGTTTTAAGATTTGTTTATAATATTTATAAAAAAACGGAGACGGAATCACAAATCCAGTCATTAACTGTTTAACGCAGAATGTCACACATTTTGGCAAACTTCGGATGGATGCATCAAAAGTATGTTAGTACGCTTAAAACACAATATGGACTAGTGTCTGAATATTAAGCCACAAAAATACCATTTAAATATGAATTCTGCATGGTGTGTGTGTCTGTGAATGAATGGTGCAGATGCATTGTTTCGTTTACAAACATATGAAGCGTGCATGATGTTGTGTTTTCAGTCTCTGCTGCCTTAATGAGTATATGAAGTCATAATCTCGAGAACTGCTCTGAGAGTCACTTTATGAGCATTTTACCATTTTTTTGAGAAAAAAAAACTATAGTTTTATCATATACAAACAAAAACCTAAGGTCTTCACAGCAGCCTGTTAAAAACAAGTTTGGTTTAACTTGAAGAAATTGTGACAGAAATATTATTTAAATGTAATGATAGTGCTACTACCCATAATAAAATGTGTTAAAAC